>NW_019525097.1:1999238-2038891 GCF_002814215.2 Seriola lalandi dorsalis | reverse complement strand
CACTACTCTTCAGGCATTTCACATGATGACAGGCATGAAAAAGATAGATAGATAGATAGATAGATAGATAGATAGATAGATAGATAGATAGATAGATAGATAGATAGATAGATAGATGCTTGCTAGCTTTACTGATGCTGTTAGCGACAACAAACATAATTACTTTTCTTTCAGATAGTGTAGCTAGTTTAGCATAAAAACAGGAAGCAAGGGGAAACAGCTAAAAAGCTAAATAATTAGCATGTTGTATCTCATCTGTCCACAAACAAAACTGTAAAAACAACTATTTGCTTTTTGGTTGATGCATTCGTCAGCAAGAAGTTACACCACTGAACTTCCCAGGAAGCAAATAAGCATATTTCCCAAAATGTTAAACTATTACAGCAATAACCATAGCTAATCTATTTTGCACGTTGAATCTGGAAAGATGTCATGGTTGCTCTGGTTGGAGGAGCTATTTAATATTTGTGGTAATTCAATTCAATGAGTGCCCTCCAGACCTTCACTCCAGCCTCCTTCAGCGTTCGACCTTTAGTCTCACGGCTGGACTGTAACTGTTTAGATGGTCACCTGTGTGGAATCTGTGCTCACAGATGTCTGATGATTAAATTAGGCACACATTAGGAAATTTTGGTACATCCCAGCCTGTGGTGGGTTTTAATGAGGTTCGAGTGTTCCTTTGCTGTTTTCTTCAACACTTTGAGCCGGATTCTAGTGGGTGTCCACATGATAAGAGTGCATATAGAGAATTAAAGCAAACTTAATTAGTGTGTGCACTGGGCTGTGAAGAGGTCAACAAGTGCGCAGGGCACTGCTGGTTTCCCACATGATAAAATTATCCATTTAGCTGACAGCAAGTGTTCAAGTATTAAAGACCTTTGAGTATTTGTTGATGTGATTAACTGCGGGTAGCAATGATGCGGGAAGCTCTGCCCATTTCTATTAACTTGATAAAAAAGATTTTTTGTTATAGTACAAGACTTATTCGTTGAACTATAATAGGAGATAAAGAGTTAGGGAAATCACTGTGGTTCAGTTTATCTATAGCAAAGCTTGAGACCATCTGACAGACAGACGGACAGAGTGATAGCAGGTGGTGGAAAGGTCTGGAGAGATAATGTGCTTCTCTGCTGCTTCTGTATCTCAGTGCAGATCGCTGCACTTCAATTCAGTCTTTGAATTAATTCAAAATCTAATAATGTTGAATTCCATTTACTCTCTGTGAAGCAGGCAGTCGTCTTTGTTGTGATTAACAGGCCACTAATGGAGTATCAGAGACATCTCTGCTCTAATCCCAACATACTGCTGCGCTGTTTAAAGGTTTGAGGTACATTTTCAGCAGGTGGTGAAACAGGCTGTTGTTGATGCCTCACTTTGTTATTTATACCTTCCCTTCCTCTTCTGTATCTTCTCAGAGTTTACAACTGCTTCTCCCACATGTGTCACGGCTGTGATTCATTGCAACAAACAGGGCTGGGTAAAAAAACAAAAAGTTTAAAGACCCCCCCCCCAATCCAAAAACATGTTTTGCTTATCGTTACAACACCTGGATATTTGAGTTTCACAGTGCAGAATAACATAGATGCTCAGTTTGACACTAGAAGGTTGTTTTCACATGCATTTGCTGAAGAGGGGACGTTTCTCACCTTAAATCTGAGTTTAAATCTGAATTTAAGGTCCATACAAGCAGTATTTTTGTGACATTACAGCTAGACTGGTTCCCTATCATGGTTCACTATGGATCTTGCACAAGTGGGATGTGGAAACTTAAAACAGCTCTCATTTTCAGTAACTGTCTCCATCCATAACATACATGGAAACAGCAATAATTGGTGCATCAGCAAAAGAAAAAAAGCGGTGATAGATGCATAGATAATAGTTTCCACATTGTTTGGTTTGAGGTTTGACTGGTACTCTTTTAATAACATTATCTTCCTGCACACTCTTCTTCTACAATGTTTTAATTGAAGCTGACTGGAGAATCAATGCAACCAACCGTTTATCCTGAAGAACTAATTTGTCATATTCACATGACAGTAGCAGGTGGAAACATTCATTAATTCACTTTTCTTTTGCAGATGTCTTTTAAATTGTTAAACTTCCTGCTAATTTTGGAAACGTGTCCACTGAAGTAGGAGGTATCTTGTGTGTAGTAGATGTAAGAGTTGACATAGATCAGTGATATACATCAATGTTTAGTGTAAACAAGAATGCAATTTTCCTCTGAAGCAGTTGTAAAAAGCTTGTGTTTACTTAATATCTCATATTAAAGGAGGGACAGTCGATTTTTGTTCACATGGGAACAGGATGATGAGGATCTTGGGTCAAAATGCTGATTATCTCTTTTTCATTATTCATTCTTGTTTACTTGCCTGGTTTGATTTCCCCAGTTCTTCAGGGTATTCAAAGTGACACATTATCCTTGAGAAGAATTACCCTCTATTTTAGCCCAAATGCATTATGTGATGCAGCTCTGCTCTCTCATTGGTTGAATTAAACCTTAATGGGAGGAGCTTACACAAGTGCGCAGCAGTTTTCTGGTCTTGTTAGTTCTCCCCGCTTCTCAGATTCATTATGTGACCTTTGAATCTGCTTCATTCACTCCTTCCCCTGTGTCTCTCTCTGTCTCTGCATGTCTGTCTGTGACAGTGAGAAGGATCTTCAGCATCCCTGGAGAGCTACATACGCAGTGAGAAGATGACTCTGGCAGGTAAATGCAGCCACGGCAGAAACTCCTCACAGCCCTGCTGTATGTTCTGCTAATGATTGGGATGATAACAATAGTCATGAATCTTGCCATTATTGTGACTGATACAATGAGAATGACTAGTCACTGTCAGTGAAGAGGAGAATTGCATCATCAGTCCTTGGATGCTTGTTCATCATTCAATTTCAGTCAACGATGTCAAGCATGATGGCACAAGTGTGTGTATGTGTGTGTGTGTGTGTGTGTGTGTGTGTGTGTGTCTGTGTCCTCAGCCTACAAAGAGAAGGTCAAAGAGCTCCCCCTGGTGTCTCTGTTCTGCGCCTGCTTGAATCCACAGACGGTAGATAAACCCACGTACAAGGCAGAAGGTAAAAAAAATATATATCTGTTTTGCACAAGTCATTCTGGGAAATGTAGGAATTTGTTACACTAAAACAGACCAGACTGTAAACAACAAACCACTAGATGCAGCAAATATAACATGCTGATGATGTGTGCTTCACTTTATGAAAAATTCCAAGTAAATAAATCTAAACGTGGCCATAAATCAACACCACAGATGCGGTGGATCTGGGATGGTGCGTCATCAAAGACGTGGAGGTGATTGAGCTGAATAAGCGGGCATCGGGCCAAGCCTTCGAGGTCATCCTCAAGCCGCCGTCCTTTGATGGCGTGCCAGAGCTCAACACCTCCATGCCGCAGCGCCGCGATCCGTCCCTGGAGGAAATCCAGAAGAAACTGGAGGCGGCCGAGGAGAGGCGAAAGGTGAGGGGAGTGGAAGTGGAAGATTTGTGCATCATAACCCAAACTAGACGTGCCCTCACCTTTATCAGTAACTCTAGCTATTTGTTGCTCATTCAGGCATCGTCAAACATCTGTCAACACTTTTTGTGAGAAGCATGATTTATTGGCGAGAAATAGGGTGGAAATGGATAAAAGGAAAGAGGGAGTGATGGAGTGGATGGAGAGGTAGGGAGGAAACATGAGCAGAGGGAAGATGAAATGATGAAAACAGGTACATGAAAGTAAAAGGGCAATCACCCAAGGACACACACACAATGGCTCGTATTCATCAGGGAAAGAAGATGGGGAAGGAGGAGAGAGGGGAAAGGTGAAGGGAGAGAAAATATAGCTGAGTTTAGAGAGTTCGCTTTACAGAAGAATAGTCACAGGACACCTGCAACATCAAATGCAGTCATGGGAACTTAAATTAGTATGAACTTTTTCTTGCATTGCGCAGAGACACAATCAAAAAATAGTCAGCAGTAATTTAAATTACTGTCTATTTCCTGAAGCGGTGAGCACATCTACTGTGAATCTTGGCACATGCCCATGGCAAAGTAAACAACAACATAACTGTACAGACGCACGCTGCATCTTCTTTGTCTTTCAGAGAAGGAGAACTGGATTTCCTTTACATGCCAACATACATTTGACATTGCTTTTAAATCTCGGCAGTCAATGACTTCTCCAGGTCACAGACTCAGCTGTAGACGAACCCACTCACAGACACAGAAACTCTAACGCCAAACATAACCCTCTGTTATTTTGGTGTGTCATCGAGTGGGTGTGATCTCTGCAAGCTGCAGATACAAAGCCTTCATCATTTAAGTCCAAAGCTCGGGTGTCCTTTTAGCAATTTGTAGTTTGAGTATTTTGTAAAGGTGAAATACAACTGTTCAGTCTTTCTGTCTCCCTCTAGTGCCAGGAAGCCGAGCTGCTGAAGCACCTGGCCGAGAAGAGGGAGCATGAGCGCGAGGTGATCCAGAAGGCCTTTGAGGAGAACAACAACTTCATCAAGAACGCCAAGGAGAAGCTGGAGCAGAAGATGGAGGCCAACAAGGAGAACAGGGAGGCCCTGCTGGCAGCCATGCTGGAGAGGCTGCAGGAGAAGGTACTGTCTTCATATCATTATCTCCCAATATTAAAAGAGCCTATTGACAGCTACAGTGTTCGCAAACTCAGGGTGTCACATTTGAAGAAACAATCTCTAATGCACAAAAACAATTACTGGAAATGTTCCATTCATTTCTGAGTCCATTGTGTCCTTTGGTATTCCTTACTCACATGAAGAACTGAACAAATGACAATGGATTTTAAAATAGAAAAAGATCAGATGTCTAAAAGGTCAGCTTTTGAAAATAGTCTCTCAGGAGAGCAGTGGATCTGTCTAGGCTTACCACAGTGGAACTAGGCTTACCACATGTGGAAGAAATTCAAACATCTAGCTCGGCTCTCTCCTATGCACTGCTAGGACCTGCAAAGTGAGGGTCACATGACCAGTAGAGACGGACAAATGCATTAGTGGGCTAGCTTTTAGGACAATGGCTGGCTTTTCTACTTTTACTGTATTAAGATGATTAGTTAGATTAGCAGTGCCTTATCACTTAATTAAATACAGTGTTAAAATGTAAAAATGTCAAAAATAGAGTGTGCTTTATTATTAATTATCAATAGCTATTTTCTTCTTTATTGCTATGGCTTAACAAGGTTATCCATATTTAAAAGAAATCACAAACAATTATTACTATATTCCTCAAATTTAGGTTAGGATTCATTATATTCAAAGGGAAATAATCATTTCAGGAATATAACAAAAAAGTTATAGAAAAAATAATACAGAAAAAAAAAGGTTACCACAAAATGAAAAACGCTATTTATAACTGTAACCCAGCATATGCAGTCTACTGACCTTTTTAAAATTAACTTTGTATTTACACCTATAAATTGTACTTTATCCCTTTAACTTTGTTTGGCTTCTGTATTTCAACCTATAATAAACTTTTGTCCCTTTAAACCTTGTTTAGTTTCTATATGTCAACCTTTAATAAACAAAATTTAAATTTTGGTATTTCACCTTAGATGTACTTTTTAAGTTGTGGGTGCACTCACCCACACGCAAGCCGGCAAGAAATTTTCAAATAAAATTAAACAAATAACCCCCGTTGCAGACCTGATCGATGCTCGGGTACGTGGTGGCCAAATGATGTAGAAGTTGCTTCACTCTAACCGAACAAATATAACTGTTCAGTACTCACAATAGCCGAGCAGGCGGGCTGATGGCTGACCGTGGCCGGTTGATGGCTGATCGTGGCGGGCTGACAGGGGAATCCTCTCTCCGCTCCCACTTCGTCCTTAGAGAAGCTACCAGGCTTCACTTGGCTACCTGGAGCGCTGGCTGGTGACACCGACTGTCTCTATTGATCCAAAGAAACTTCCAGACCTTAGCCGAGTCACTTGCAGTCTGTCTGTGCAGTTCAGAATATCTCCGTGGCAACCAACTTAGCTAGTTAGCTAGAAAGGCTAATAATAACACGACATCAGCCACTGCGTCTATTACTGAACTTCTCACAGTACAATTTTCACAGGTAAGCAGGCTTGTGCTCTAATGCATAAAGTGCGTTAACTAGCAAACCGCACTTTGACCCTGTTTTACAACACTTTTCTTTTCCTCCTTCACTCGTCCTCCGAGCACCTAGCTTCGCCGAAGACGCCGCTCGCTCACTTTTTTTTCGCTCTACCCCTGCACCTCGTTAGGTCCCGCCCCCCAGCCAATCACAATGCAGGAAAAATGACATGCGTCTTAATCAACCAACCACATATGGTAAAATCCAACGGTGTTAGTTGTACTGTTACCGCCACCTTCTCACTATGTACAATGCAAACAACCTAAACCTTTTTAAAGTGGCAGAACTGTTTATATAGAACTGAACATGTTAATACTGTCCACAACATATTTATTCTGAGTATGAAAAGAAAATTAGCTACTAGCAACTAGAGTTGCACAAAAAAATTAAGGTGTACTGTTATTTATGGAGAGTTTAAATTGCCCTGGGGCTACGCCTATATTTAAACCTAATAAATATTCATATCAACATTAACATCTAGCTCACTTTGACAACCAGATTACAGGATGGGGCACCATGGTAGCAAATTGGTTCAGGCACATACCACATAATCACAATATTGATGGTTCAACTGCTCCCTCTGTCTCCCCACAGTTCATGTCTCTATCTCCGCTGCTGCTGTCAAATAAAAGCAGAAACGCCCAAAAAAATCTTAAAAGCTCTTATATGTCAAGAAATAGTTAACATATAACTCCCTTAAAACTAACAAATTAGCTGGCTAAGCTAGACTAATCGTCTCCTGGCTCTAGTTTTATACTGGCATGAAAGTGGTATTGATCTTGTCTTACGACTCTCAGAAAGAAGATTATTCATTTTTTAACCAGCACTTCTTTATTGAGACCTTAAATGAATGTTTCTTTGAATGTAGTCAGGCCTTTAATGTTATAAATCAGGATTGTTGTTCTATTTTAACATTATTCGCAAGCTTGATCAGTAATCATGAATATTACATGAGGTGGAAATGAGTTTTTAGTTCTCCCCACTCTGTATCATTCCCCTGTTCAAATCTTTATGAAGAGTCGTCGAGCCGTTCCCTTGTTCTGCTGGCATCTCCCTAATTAATGCAAACATATTCACGAATACTAATGACTCTGATGTTGCTCTTTCTGTGTTTGTCTGGCAGGACAAACACGCAGAAGAAGTGAGGAAGAACAAGGAGCTGAAGGAGGAAGCCTGCCGGTAGATGAGTGGAGCAAGGGAGCCGAGAAAGAGCAAGAGAGAGAGAGAGAGAGAGGGACTGGGAGTTTTTGAATTGGTAAAAAAAAAAAAAAAAAAGAGGAAATCAAAACAGTGCAGGAAAGAAAAAAAAAAAACAACTCAAAAACAACTCGAACAAAGGGAAAAGGCAAGTTTTCATATTTGACATAGTTAGTATGCTGTAACGATTCTGAATGAGCTGTACACTACTCTTGATGTTGAAATTCAAAAAGAAATCTTTTGCTTTTTTTTTTCTAAAAAAGGAAAATGGGTGGGTGGTGGTGTGGCATCAAAAAAACATTTAACATATTCAAAAGAGGAGCTGCTGTTGTTTGGTGAGGAATTAAAGCTGTATCACAGCAGGGGGAGGTAAAAATTTAAATTACAGCTCTCTCATTTCTTGAGTTCCCTCAGTCAGAGAGTAGGAAATTATTATAATTGCCTGCATGATATTTTAGCTGTGTTTTTCTTACTGTTGGTGCTGCTGTATATCAGCATATTGTCGCTGAATGCTGCCAGCAACACAGATGATTACACAATTTACAATGAGTCTGTAACTATGAAGAAGGGAGATGTAATCTAAATTGTTACCTGGTAAAAGATGAAAAACAGTATGATGTGTTTGAGTAACACTGGACACACAGATGTAGTTTAAGCCCTAGTCAGTCAGAACCAAAACGAGTCCAAACCAAGAGGCTTCTTCAGTTTTTGATGTACAGAGTACTCACCAGTCAATACACTTAACACACAAGCATCTGAATTAAAAATAAAATCAGATTTCCCAGGGTTCATCGCTCTCACGCTAATTCTCTGCTGCACGATTTCTGGGATTGTTCTGTCTGTCTGGGGACATCTGTGTGTGCTAAACTTACACTAAATGGCTTATGAATATAAAATGAAGAAATCTGGCTTCTGTTTCTTTCTACGGTGCTCTAAGGGAGTGAAATTTAAAAATAAAAAAATCTTTTAAAAAAGCTTGAAAGGTGAGGAAGCTCTGCTGTATTCTGCCATTTTCCGGCTCTTTGTGAAACTTTTAACTGTAGTGTAGTTGTAGATCAGTGACATGCATTTGAGTCTCTTAGATTTAGAGCACTGATTGCACTCTTATTTCATTAAGCACAACTCAAAAGCACATGCATACAAGAAGGGCAGTGGATATTTACAGTAAAAACGACAATAACATCACAGGGAAGCAAAGTAGTGAGTGACAGTTGTTCAGGACTTGGACTAATTTGGTTTCGCAGTATGAGTTTGGGGCTTCTCTGGCTAACCAGTAGTCTCTGTTTGCTTTGGCATGTGTCACTGTGTGCTCTGATTGTCAGTTTATGGTTTTCAAGGGAATTAAAATCTAAAAGAGTAAACAGGAAGATGAAATATTTGCTCGAGTTGTTGAGTCATACTGACTTGATTGAAATGTCTAAAATATTTGCACTGTAACTTGGGGGAGTCGTAACACGGGGTTTGTACTTGCTGTAACTGTGTGTCGCTGTATGTCTTTGAGGCTGGGTTGATTGTATCTATTTGGCATGGTCAGTAAAAACAGCTTGACTGAACTTGCACTCTGCTCTTGTTCTCATCATTTCTGTCTTTGTATATTGACTGTATATGTATATTTTCTGCACGCTGGAAAATTAAGCCAACACAGAAGTGCTTAAAACTTCAGTTCTGCTAATGACCTCTGGCTCCAAAGTCAGTGAGTCAATCCCCCATCAACTCCCATGTTAAAATGCCCAATTTTACAGCAGAAATAAACATATTCACAGCCTGGTACAAAAAACAGTTTTGGTCTCTATAGCTCTATAGCTTCTTCCTTCATGACAACTGTACTGGGGGTGAATTTTCATATAACTCATCTGTTAAATTGTATTAAGACTAAGTAATGCATAGTTGAGGGTGTGCCGCTTTGAGTGAGAGGTAGGCGAGCATATGCTTGCTATAAAACCGACATTCACTGAAGTCTCAGCTCCACACACGCCCATCCTCTTTGTCCATTGTCAGGAGTTAGTCGGAGTCAGGCGCTGCCAAGATGGCGACGATGGAGCATCTCACTATTCCTCAAAACAACTCTTCAGATATCTATCGGTGACGTCACGGAGGCTACATCCATATTTATACACAAGTGTAATTTTCATTGGTGATGTGGGTTGGGGGACATTAATAGTTAAATGTTAATTTTGCTAAATAATTTTTCAAAGCGGACATCAAAGTTGGTGTAAAAAAAGTTTAATAAAGCATTTCGATATTCTTTACAATAGAATAAGAATATGGTTATTATAAAATGTGAGTTAAAATAGCCACGAAACCTTAGAGAAATAAAATAAGACAACATTTTTTTTTTTTTAAACACACACACACACACACACACACACACACACGCACACACACACACACACACACACACACACAAACAAAAATAGTTTCAACTACACCCCTTTCAAGACTGAGTTGTCTGCTGGATTAAAGCTGCAATATGTAATTTTTCACCACTGGGGGGCAGAAAGAAAGGATACTATCAGTGTATCAAGCTCTTATGGCTGACATGTTGACTGCCCGGTCACATTGTGGCAGGTAGCACAGTAATATTCATGAAATTAGAGGCTTTGTGACATAGGGACAACTTGCACTAGCTACTGCAGTTTGCAAGCTAACAGCTAACACATAGCAAGCCAGGAAGATGCTAGCACTAATAAATAAAAAAAAAAAAAGGCTCTTTCACATTACACAGTTTGAATCAGTTATAACTTACAACATTGTGTGATTACATATTGATTGTTTTAAGTTAGAACCTGGTGAAAGCAACAGTTACAGCACGCTGAAAGAATCGCTAACGTCAGAGGCCTCCTGTGTCTTACTACTGTGGTACGACACTGGGCCGCACGCAGGTACAGCCCACTGTGATCACCTCCATCCCCAGTCTGTATTCGTACTTCTTTCCTTTCCTCCCTCCTTTGTTATTTTGCCTTTGCCTTGGGACTCTGTAGTGGGATGGAAAAATAATTCACAGCTGCATGTACATGGATGATGTTTATCAGATTATTAGACTACAGTATCATATTTTGTTGAATTTGATTGCACCGGTTGCGAACACGGAAAGGGATGAAACACAAAGAAAATAAATGAAGTCACTGTGTCTCTCAATGTTAAAACTCAAAAAATGACATAATTTATCAGTTTTACACGCCATAATGTTCATTTACTCATACCAGATAAATCACATTTACTCAGTTCTTGTATTGTATGTGTATCAAAATTGATATACCATTGGTTTACACTTCCTGCTCTGATTATGTCCCACCCGAGCAGCTTTTTTCCACAGGAAATGCATCAGATTAAGAGAGAAAAATGCTCACTAAATTGCATTTAAGTGTTTAATTAAGGTCAACAATGTGAACTTAATTTATTTTTTTAAACGTGCACACAAGAATGATTGTAGCAGTAGAAACAAAACCAGCAACCAAAACAAAAAAGAAAGCATCGGGAGCAGCTTTAGACTGCAATGGCTCACCTGTGGAGGACCAGGACCTGGTAGTAGATGGGTTGAGCGTCCAGTGAAGAATCCTCACCTTCTCCCTGAAGGCTCAGACAGCCAGAGGTCTGGCACTGAGCATGGGAGATCCTCTGGGGCCACCGAGATGCATCATAGGAGTCTCTGGAGAGGCAAGGAGAGAGGACAAACACATGTTTTAGCACAAACCATACAAAGCAATGAATGAAAAATGACATGAAGGGCCCCTCAGACTTCACCTGTACGTCCACGGCGACAGAGACATGTTGGCGATGGATAAGGCAGACATGCTGACGATCTGAGGCTGCACTGAGGGATCCAGCACAAGTCTCACTACCTTTTCCTTCGTTCCAGTTCCTTTCTCCAACTTCACTGAGATGGCATGGCGTTTTCTGGTGGTGTGCACCGATGCAGCCAGGCCCAGCACCAAGACAGCTCTCAACAACTAAATACAAGACAACAAGCAGGCCAGGTTCATTATAAGTGTTTTATCAGTAATGACATGAAACAGCAGCTAAAGACAAATCCCAAAAAAATTATGGAGAAAGGAGCAAACTGCATGAAATACTTGCAGCTTGTTTTGTATCTGTTGTCTGTTCTTGCTTTGCTTGATTTCCAAGTAATCAATTAATCAATATGTGAATGCTTGGATGGTATTATTAATTTTTGAACACTCTGAATGACAGAAAAGTAAAGTCTCAGATATCTCTCATTTGCTTCACAATATTAAAACCTGCAGTATGAAATCTGTAACCGAGAGTCAAAACTTTTCCTACAGTGTGAGCCCATCCTATTAAACAGTTTACATTATGTCGTATAAACATTAAATGACCCTTCGTATGACCGTCGATAAGAGATAAAGAGAAGCCGAGCAGTCCAACTCACCAGCAGCATGATTGTGTCGTCTCGCTTTCAGAGCTCAACTTCAACTGTGAAGAGCTGATCTGCTGTCGTGTTGTGTCTGCATGCTCTCTGTGTTTATATGCAGGCAGACTGTGTCGGTGTGTGCAGTGCATTTCCGCTATGACTGTCGCTGATTTTAAAGATACACATGTTGATTTTCAACAAGATAAACGGATGGAATTTTTTTTCTTTGTCCATCTAAGACCTCCATCACTTTTCATTCTCTACATTTGTATGCGTATGTCCTATTGTCATTACAGTACATGGCAACATGCATCTCAAACATACAGAGGACTTGATAAGACCGTCAGACCAACAGCTTTTACTTTCTCTTTAATGTTCAAAGTCTCAGGCTTTTTCCACTTAAACAAGTTTTGACCTTTCACTATCAAGTCACAGCACTAGAAAAAATTATTTCCACTTGAATTTTTAAATGTGTGATGAGCCAAGCGACACCTTCGTTTTTCTGACCTGTTGCATCCTGTGAAAACGTTCCTTCACCTATAGACCTTTTTGATGTGGCTGTGAAAACGCCTGCACTGCTTCTCACTTTAATAGCAAAAAAATACGTTTTTGAGCTTAAAGGAAAAAGCAGTGTTGTGAAAAACTGCAAATTAAGCTGGAAAGTTTTCTTTCAGTATCCAAATCAAACCAGAGGAGACTTTGTCAACCCAAACCCAAGTAAAACAAGTCGTTAATTTTGTGATCTGGCTAAGATTTCATTTTAAAATAAGCCTGCAAGTGAGATCTAAAGCTGGAAGCAGAAAAATTTACTTCAGAGAGCAACACTAAAGTATGAGAAAATATTAGCATAATTTTGTTACGTTATCCCATTAAGAAACCAACATAGACTCAACATAGACTTTGTGTTTTCTTTATCGCAGTCACATAAAAAACATTATAGTAACTGCGCCTTTTCGCTGCCAACCCACTCTAAACAATTTAGGTCAAGGAAATGCTGACGGGGGTTCTGGTAATAAATCAGCATAACCACGTGATAACATCTTTCTCTCCTTATGTATCATATGAGTAAGGAGACTACTAACTGGAGCACAGCTGTACTGGATGTGATGTAACGAGAGATGGTTTGAGAACTGGATGCAGTTTCACACCATCAACCCTGCAAAATGAAATGCACTACGATATGTTCCTCACAGACAAAATTTAAGCAAAGCAATGCACAAAAAATGATGATGAATGACCGTAATAGCTGAACACAATGTAGAAATTAAATGCCTTTAGTTAAAGCTTGTAATAATAACAGTAAAGCAATGAACATGAGCAGCATCTCTGGAAAACAAACACTATGATATTGCAGTTTTGCAGTCAGCACTGTGGAAGCTTGAGTGTGTCATAATGATTATCTGCTTTTACATTGTTTTATTATAATAAAAATTTCATTTATTTATTAAATCATGCATTAAAAACCCAAAGTTTAAAAACATGCTGAATGTTTATTCAGTATTATTTAATTCTGTTTCCTCTTTTTGTCTTTAAATTGTGAATTAATAATTAAAATTGGAATTGCGAAATGAATCTTAAAAATGCTTTTCCATGTTACTTTTTGTTACTGTGCTTATTCCTTTTAATTATACATCTGCAAACTTTAAAGGAATAGTTCAACATTGTAGGAATACAGCTGTCTGCTTCCTTACTGAGAGATGGAGGAGAAAATTGATACCACTTCCACATCTATAGGATAAAACCTGGTTAGATTAGCTTAGCGTCCAAATGTTACTCAAGGAAATTACTGCACTCAGCCAAGACATATAGTTTGGCGAATAACCCCTTCTAAAACCACGACATGTCCTTTTTGCACTTTAGTTTCTTATGATTTAAACAAACGAGGTATAATATGTTAACATAACCAGCTTTAGGAGGAGCTGATAGGCAGATTTTGCAACCTTTGCACAGAGCCAAGCTAAGCTAACTGGCTGCTGGAGGTTGTTTTGTATTTACAGAACAGACATGAATGAGAAAGCAAATAATTGTAGGATATTTGCCAAAATGTCAAACTATTTCTTTCTATAATTAAAGATGTGTGAATAATGTATCACCTAAAAGTAGACACTAGACACTTGGACACTGTATCATCATTGCGACCATATGAGAAATCACTCTCAGTTTCAGGTTTTTACTGAATGCAACATGAAGTGAGTAAAAAAAAAAAAAAAAGGTGCATTAGTTCTTTCTTTATACTGTTTCCATATTCTTTTGCCAAATGGCTCTTCTTCTGTTCCCATTAATTCCCAGTGAAGCACCCCAACAGTAACAAAGCAGCCGGCTTTAGTTCTCAGGCAGCTTTACAGCCTGTTACAAAAAAGTCTGCTGCCTTATTTCCCTGAGGTGATGTTTGACTCGGTACCAAGTGACAGGTTCAAGGTCATTTATTTATATAGTCTCTCATCACAAGCATTGCTCAGAGGACTTTACAACTAACTCATTAAAGATCAATCACAGGACAAAATTATAATGTTGCATAATTTAACAAATAAAAGGGCCGGAAGAAAACAAAGCTCAAGACAGAGAATACCAAATGTCCTGCGATGAACTTGAAGACAAAATAAGATGAAAGAAATGAATTGCTGCCGATTTATTTATTTATGAGTAATTTGGTACAGAAGGATGAGAGAGACACCAAGCTGATCGTAGATGAAAATAGGAACATAAGGATGTAAGAAAGAAACGGCTACATGGTCACAGTATCAGGCAAAGAAGACACCTTGCCTCAGCTGCTGCCTTGCGTGCAAAAAAATAAACGACACTAAACCACCAAACAATACTCATTGTAAAGCTCCACTTGTGGGAAATGCATGGGAGGATCAAACATCAGTTATCAGTGTTGCGTTGGTTTAGCTGTAAACCTCAATCGATCACTATGATAACGTTTTGACACGCTTCCGATTCATTGACAGTTCTTTTGACACATGTACTGTTTTTATTGATTCTTGGTGCCACAACAAATATTACTGTCGTTATGAAAAGATAAGAAAATGATGACTTAACGCAGGAGAGATGTAGGACAGTTAAATGCAAACAGTTGCATCTGAAAACATTTAACTCTGCCGTGTTGTTTTCACCTTCCATTGGAGGTTTTCGGGGCACGTCCAACTGAGAGGAGGCCTCGTGGTATCTACAACCCTGTCTGATCTACTTGGTATTAAAATTTCATGTTGTCCTAAGTTGCTCTTATCGAATGGTACCGGCTCTTTAAGTCTCTCACTAATGTGAGGCATGGACATTTAATTGTTTTGACAGCAGCAAAGAACATGTTGGCCGTCCATTTGAAACTTCCCCATTCTCTGTCCCAGAATTGTGGATATAGCATTCATGTAGAGTGCCTGGGTGTCCTTTACTGGCAAACTGAAAGAGCTTCTGTGTTTATAGATCCTATATGACTGTTGTTATGTGGTAATATCATGCAGCTACCCTTGCATTTCTTTATTTCCTTTCCTATATTGATCTAAAGCCAACTGTAATACGATTGATTTGCTGCCAGGGTTGGGGTGGTGGTGGTGGTATATTGTTGTTGTGTGTTTGTTTGTTGCGTATGTCAAAAAATAAAAAGTTGAAAACATAAAACAAAGGATGGATGGATGCCAAGGTAGACATGTAGTTTCCCCCTGCAGACTCTGGGAGAAGTGAAGTCTGTTTCCCTGTTGATGTTTCCCTTTAACCTTCCCCCCTGAACCTGAATCTAACTTTCTCCCTAACTCTTACCTGATGAAGAGGCGCACCCTGACATTTACTTTAGTAGTTATCTCTACTCATCCCAGCTTGGAAATTTGAGCTCTTTTGTTTAGCAATAGTTTTGATATTTTGGGAAATATGCAAACTGTTATTCACTTTCCTGCCAAGTTATTTACAGTATCTATCCGATGAAAGGAAGGAAAGGAAGACACAGTCGGTAGCTGGTTAGCCTAGCTTAGCATAAAGCATTGTAAAAACACTACATTTTCACCTTCATCATGTTACATGTAGGTTTTTGTTCAGATTAAGATGCAAGTTTCTCAAACTTCTCCTGAGGATTTGATACCAACGCTTACGAGCAACTGCAGCTGGTGCTTTGCAGTGTACTTAACATTTTTGAGACTGGAGAGGCTCATAGTAACAGGAACAGGATTTCAGTATTTTGTTTATTCAACAATGATCGTGATGAAACCCACAGATAAAAAACTAAACTTGCCTTGAGCTGAGAAATGTGATGCAGAGACGAGCTGTAGCCTTTGATACAACTGATATGAGTCAGCCGTGGGTTGTGAGAGTTTGCGGCCTCTTGTTTCATGGATAGTAGCGGCAGTTTCTAGCTTGTCAGGGGGTTAGTGCAAAACTTGAGTGATTCGTGGTCTTATCTTCAGACTGATCACAGCCAGTTAAGTAACATAATGGAGCCAAGATCATGCTGTACATCTACAATGTGCTAGTGTGGGTGCAAAGATGCCGTGTTCCCCCACCGCCCCATTTATCTGACTGATGGGAAACCTGTTCACCTTACAGACGAGCGTCGACTAATTGGGGTAAAGCGATGTGAACAGTGAAGTCCTCACCAGGCGAGAGGTGTCTAGCTGTGTGGGACCCACATCGCACGCGAGATGAAGTCTGGATTTATTTGTGGTTCCAAATAAAAAAATGTTTCTTGTAAGCACACGTACACATGCAGGAGGTGTCTTAAGGGAAATTACAAAGTTCCCAGTATTATTTACCATTTCTCCAGCTAAAGTTACTCTAACAGAAAAAAAAAGAAGAAATACAGGAAGGGTCGGTTGCTTGCAAAATCTGGGACATCACACAAGAAATTTACTGGCATTAGATACTCAGTGATTTCCCTATTGAACACAGAACAGAAAGTCGTCACAGACTGTTGGACCCACTGTGGGTACGGTGGCCCTGAGAGCTCAAAGCACTGCAACTCAACAAAACACATGCAAATTAACAAAAATTCAGAAAACATCACGTGCTGCAATTACTCCCGACACAACAGACGTGTTTCAATTAACCTTCTTAATGCGCAATTTGAAATGGAAAACAGACAAAAAAAAAAAACAAAAAAAAATGTACTTGCATGAAGTGGTTTCTCAGATTTTCCAACAAAAGAAACTTCAAGTCGTGGCTCCCGTCGTATCAGGCCCCAGGGAGCCGGTTCCAACTGAGAGGCAGACTGCTGGAAATCCATCATGTTTAACTGGGAAAAAAAAAAAAAAAAAAGTCACAAAGCGTTGAACAAGTGCATCCCAGCCAGGTTCATCACTTTTTAGTGTCCCCTGGAAACACTTCTGTTGTGTTGCAAGTATTTGTAGCATGTGGTGTTAAACTGATGATGTTTTCTGAATTTGTTATTTTGTCTATTTGCAAGTTGCAGTGCGTTGAGCTCTCTGGGCCACCGTACTACACACATTAAGAAACATGCTGTATCATTGCACTGTCAATTCATTTAAAATAATAAATCAAAGCCATTTCCAAAGCACAACATTTTATTATTTTATTTTTTTTATACACAACTACAGTTAATTAACAATTTCAAAACTCCTCTTCAACTATATACAAACCCAGACAACAGAAGTGTTGGTAACACTAACTTCACAATGTCCTGATTCTGATGCAGTAATACACAGTATGTTTCATTGCTAAATGAAGACTGTACCTGCACTGGGCTGCAACACCTGCCTCCTTTATATGAACTGAAATGCTCATTAATTACACACAACATTAATCTGTTGAGACAAGGTAATAAAACCATTTTGAAGTGATATTACCTGAAAGGAAACAAGTGCATACATATATGAATAAAACCGGTCTTGCTAATAGATCAACCTGCACCTTATGTGGATCAAAACCCACCACAGGAATAAACCGGTTCAAGTCTTTCTTGGTGCCTCATGTGCATCAGAGGTCAGGTGTCTTTCCAGAAAATGAGAAACGAAAAACAGCGTGAAAAATAAAAGAAGTGTCCAATATCAGATGAAATAAATGTACAGTTTTGATATAAATCTGTTTTTTCAAAGTCCATGTTATTAAATTTCAGAAACAGTCATCCTCTTCCTCCTTTCTCAGATGAGGAAGATGATGTCATCAGCGACCATGACCTGGTTGTCGTCCTGCATGCGGGCCAGAGCGGCGCGAACCTCGGGCTCCGTGAACTGATTCTGGCGCTCCTTGTTGACGTCGTCCATCAGCGTCTTCATCTTCACGGACTGAGCGTGAGCGGACTGGAACACGGCGAACAGCGACGACTTGAATTCTTTCAGTCTAGAGAAGAAGCACATTTGGATTAATGAGATTTCACAGCACAAAACAGGGCAAACAAAGTAATTTCACCAACATCATTTACCTATAAAAGATCTTTGACTACATTATTGAAACCGTCACGCACCTGTCTGCAGAGAGCTCAGTGTCTTCAGCCTGTGATGACGCATCCATGGGCTCCTCCTCCTCTCGCTGCGGCTTGGCTGGTTTCGGCGTGCCGGCCTGAACTGAAGAGCGAACAGACCAATGCGAGAACTCGATTACATACAGTGATAAGACAGACGTGTGTGACAGTAAGTTACAGGATGTGAAACCGCAAACCTTCAGCGTTTTCTCAGTAATATTAAAGATTGTTGATGAAAGAAAAACAAAAAATTCAAACATTGTATTATTTAATTTAAAGAATTTAACCGTTGGAACCCAAGACTTTTTTTTTTGCTCAGTCACTTCACATCTTAGCTAACTCTAATATCGATTCCCTCAACACCAGCATTTATTTCTCTGCATTTTATGTTGTGTACTTTTACATTCGTTTGTCGTGTACATTTATCTTTTACTGTGTTGTAAAGTGTTCGAGTACCTTGAAACGTGTCTATATTCAACAAGAACTTGGATCCTTCACTAAGTAAAAGTAGCAATATTATAATTATACAATGTAAAAATAGATTTAAAATAGTACTGATGAGTACAGAAGTGATATCAGCAAATCGTGGTTAAAGAATCGAAAGCAAAAGTAATTTCTATGGAGCACAGTAAATAATGTGGGTTGATCTGTCACTTTGCATTTTTTATACATTTTATCTGCTGACCATGTTTGTGATAGAAATCTTCATCTGCACAAGTAACTCAAGCTCTGAAATAAACATAGTGGAGCAAGAGTCAGTTGGATCAGTTATAAGAGCCAGTGACTTTTTATCATTTTAAATCTCACAAATCTTAGTAGTGAAACAGTTTATGTCACAAGATACAATATGTAAGTGTTTTATTTTCAAGGTTCCTTCAAAAAAGAATGAGACAGAATACCTCCTTTAAAATAAAAATAGAAATAAAATAATAATAATAATAATAATAAAGAAAAAAAATTGTCCTAACGTGAACGAGTGTGTTGTGTTTGAGTGAGTCGTTCAGAGTGGGAAAGCAGACTACAGAAGTACGGGTCAAAATAAAAAACAAAGTGATGCTCACTCTCGGGGACGTTCTGCTCCTCACTGAAGTCATATGGGCTGTAGGGCTCGCTGCCCTGAGAGCCACGGCGCCCCCTGCAGGAAAACACAGGATATAATTACTGAGGACTGACGACAGCAGCAGCAGTAAGAGGAGAAGATGAGCTTCCGTGCATGGAGAGGATAAGAAAGCGTGCAGCTGTGTTTCACCTCTTCCTCTGAGTTTTCTGTGAACGCTGAGTGGACGAATCCTCTTCCTCCTCCTCCTCCGAGCCAGAGTCCCGCTCCTGTCTTGAACGTTTCTTCTCCTTCTCCAGAACCTGGACAGAAAAAATACACAAACCCAGACCAGAGTTTACTAACATGCCACTGCAGAAATCTTCAGTCTGCTCTTATTCTGACGTGTTGACAAACCCTGCTCATCCCCTCCGTTAAGAACTGAAGAGCAGCACGCACCTTTTTGAAGTAGGCGAACTGGACGAGCTCCACGGCCACCTCCGAGTCCTCCAGCTCCACGGTTTTGCTCATGCGGGCCTTGGCGTGTGCCGTGGACAGACGGATCATGGTCTCCAGAGTTCGGGCCGTCACTGGAGATGTCTGAGGAGGAGAGGGAACGAGGTCAGAGCAGGTTCATACACACAGTCCTGAGGGGAGAGGTCTAATCAATACGGTACATCCGTCACGTGTCAATAAACTCCGGTGTACGTAGGACGAGTCTGCCGCTCTCACCCTGGCGATATCTGCAGCCAGCTGCTCCTGGCTCCTCAGCCTCGAGTACTCCTCTGCGATGTGATTGGCCGCCTCCTCCGTCAGCACAGGTGTCACAATCTTGGCGATGTGGATGTACTTCCTCATGAACTCCTTACTCACAATCTTATCCCTGAAACGAAAAGGAAACATTTTCATTTTAACCTCCTGCACTCATTTTACTTTTCACACAAGCTCGTGGCTGTGATGCTTTGTCCCGTGCCACGTTTGCTTACTTCTTCCTCTTGCTTCCGTGCAGCAGGTTGTTGTGTTTCTCGTAGATCTGCAGCTCCTCGTGCTCCTCTGCTACTGCGTCTGGGTCCTCAGTAGCCAGGACGTCGACTGTCCCGCCCAGAGCCATGGCTGAACAGCAAAGCGAGGAAACGCATCATGTTAGATATTAAACTTTTTAAAAATCTTTTAAAAAAAACTTAGAATAGTGTTTTAAAAACCCCTGATTCACAGTACCTGTTCCCTCCTGCTCGCGGGGGTCACGGTAGCGGTGCATCCTCAGCACGTGGTCGGAGATCTCCCGGTCCTGCTCGGGGTCCATCTGATCCAGCACGATGAAGAGGAGGTCGAAACGCGACAGCAGGGAGTCCTGGAGGCCGATGTTCTCCATGGGGGTTTTATACTGATCGTACTGCGAAGAAGATGGAGGCGTTTTAGATCTAGATCAGCTGACGGGTTAAGCGTCGGCTGAACACACGCACGTGGTTACTCACTCTGCCGTAGACAGGGTTGGCGGCTGCCAGCACGGAGCAGCGAGCGTTGAGGCGGGCGTGGATCCCAGCCTTGGCGATGGTGACGCGGCCCTGCTCCATCACCTCGTGGATGGCCGTGCGGTCCATGTCGGACATCTTGTCGAACTCGTCGATGCACACCACGCCGCGGTCAGCCAGCACCATGGCGCCCGCCTCCAGCCGGCGCTCACCTAATGAAGAAGAGAAGAAGAAATAATGCGTTGAGATGTAGAAGTGGGTTTAAGCTACAGTAAATGTCAGATGTGCGTGCCAGTGTTTTCATGCATTAATGAGTGTGTGTCATACCGGTCTCCTGGTCAGTGGTGACGGCGGCAGTCAGACCCACACCAGAGGAGCCTCGTCCCGTGGTGGGGATGGCTCTGGGCGCCGTGTGGAGCACATAACGCAGCAGCTGGGACTTGGCCACTGAGGGATCACCTGGAAATCAGGAAAAAAAAATGATGATGAGATATTAGTTTAATATTAAATTCAAAACTTCCTGGAGGAATGAGAACATCAGCAGGAAAGGCTCTGGTACCGATGAGCAGGATGTTGATGTCTCCTCTGATGCGCGAGCCGTTCTCCAGCACCTTCTCCACGCCGCCCAGCAGCATGCAGAGGATGGCCTTCTTGATGTACTCGTGTCCGTGGATGCTGGGCGCCAGGGAGCGAGCCAGCTGCTCGAACACATCCTGAGCGACAACAGAAGAAGAGATTTCATTCCCTCGTTCAGTTCAATGGTTTGCTTTTGTAAACAACGCAAACGCAGGCGGTCAGAGCGCGAGGCCTTACTTTGGAGCGGGTGCGGCTGAAGTTTCTGATTTTGGCCACATCATCCGCAGAGAAGGAGGGGGACACCTCCTTGCTCATTTGTTTGACGTGGCAGGCGATCATGATGGTCCTGCGGAGGACAGGGTGTTAAGACTTACACTAAAGCAGGAGGATGAACTCAGCAGCTACAGCAGTTTTAACACGCGAGCTCTCATCTCACCTGAACGTGCCGGAGGTGAACCCTCCCTTCTTTCCGGGCAGACAGCGGTACGTCCCAACGACCTGCACCCTGTCTCCCGGTTTGACCACGTCCACCAGGTCGTTGTCCAGGATGATGTCCACAGACCGGGGGAGCTGCCCGGCGGGCGCCTTCTCCGGCATCTCCTGCACCGTGATGGTCTGGTGGTCCTTGTAGACGGACAGACCGAACTCTGTCTCCAGAGGGTTGTTCTCCTCATCCTGTCAGAAGAGACGGACACAAACTCAGTAAGAGTCTTGTGACTTCCACGTACGTTTTTCTGAGAACCTTTTCTTCTGAGTAATGTCTTATGGATGCAGTTACCTTGGTGGGGTAGATGGCACTGGAAGGGAAAGCGTCCAGGGAGGTCATGTCTGTGTACTTCCTCTCCATCGTCTTCTTGGTGGCCGGGCAGTAGTGGACGCTGCGCACCACTTTGGGACGCACCAGAGAACCTGAAGAAGAAAACGAGAAAGCAGGAAATGAACCCAAGAAAATCACAATATGAGTATCATCATCGACATTATAAGAAGTTACGATAAAGAAGTTGAAAACATGAGTAGTAAACTCACACTTGGTGATGATGCCCTCCACACAGACCATGCTGCCCAGCAGTCGGGAGGTCAGGGTACGAGGGGTGACGTGCTTGGAGCCGAAGCTGCCCTCCAAGGCGACGAAGAACTCCTCGTACTGCTTGGCGTAGGTGGCGTCCACAGAGGCCACCATGTCCTTCAACGCCCGCTGGAACGCAAGCAGCTCCTCAAAGGCATTGCTCATCAGTCTGACAGGGACAATAGACATTTGGATCACTGGCTTAATTATGGTTTTTATTACCGTGGGTCAGGAGTGTTTTTTTGTTTCCATATAGACGAATAATAACAGAAACACTGAAAGTCTCCAGCAGGTGGTTCCACCAATAGAAAACAATTTACTTTATCTATTCAGATAAACTAAACCACTGATGGGCTGATGAAACATGACAGTTCATTTGTGATAGATGCACAAGTAGAGAAGTCATAAAGTCACAACCGGACCTCAGCAATCACAGTTACAAACCAAAATCTAGCTATAGTTAGCAACGTTAGCATCTCATAAACACTAGTGGCTGCAAACTGAACTTTTAAGTTTGTTTAAGGGCAAATGTGTCATTTCATCTTTCAACTGTTCAGTCTGACTTTAAAACTTGTTCAATGGAAAGTTACTCTATGCAATAAGTTACTAAGTGTGAGAAGACTGGAAAACTACTTAAGATGTCAGATTCAGACATCACACACACACACACACACACACACACACACACACACACACACACACACCCTTACTTACTTTGCAGCCCGGGCCTCGTTGCGTCTCCTCAGGTCGTTGATGTTGACGGTGAGCCGGGCTTTATTCTCGCTGATCATGTCGCGGACTTTGCTCTGGTAAACCCCCTGGTCTTGCTGCAGGTTAAGCAGGAAAAAGACGGTATACGTTCATTTTAACTCAAACCCTTTTGATGATGATGATGATGATGATGATGATGATTTCACTGAGCTCGAGCAGACAGACGCCTCAGCTCGATGTAAACCAAACAAACAAACATTTTCACCAAGTTTCATATGAACGTGCAGCACGTGCAAACGGGTGTAATTTAACTGCCAACAGAGGTGTTTGTTACTAACTAATCAAACGAAGGGAGCTTCTTTTGTTGTGGCCGCATGGCTTTGTCATTCAATCCCCCACAACAAAGTGTGTAACCGGACAAAAGTCGGACTTACATCGTCGTCCAGGAAGTCCAGGTAATCCCTCTGAGCCTCCCTCATCTCCTGGTCGTCTACGACGTCGGTTGCCATGTTGTATGATTTTTTTATTCTTCTTGAAAAACGCTTCAGATGTTGCTCAGAGTTTGTCGCTCCGTGTTCCCCGCTGCCGTCTCACCGCACAACTGAAGGGTTTTCGCGCCACAGCGTGCCGCGTGCGAGCGCAGCGTAAGAGGCGATTGGTCAACTCGGCACGCACTCCTTAGCATAGTCGGCGGGTAAACGTACGACCGTCCAATAGGATCTTCGGTGTTACTAACGACCCCGCCCCTTTTAAGAACTCCCGCGAAAATGGAGCAGGAAGAGGCGGGCTGTTAAAAAAAAAAAAGAAGCAGGAAAAGCCTATTGAATAAACGTTTGTCCATCTGTCCAGGAGATGGCGACATAAACAGGGACTTTTTTAACATACTGCATGTTAACAATCTCTAAAACCTGCCTAAACTATTTACAGTATATTTCACTTTTCAAAACAGACGCAAAGTGCTTCAGAATGAAAGCAATAAAAATGAATGAATTGAAAATAAAAAGGAATATTACCTCATTTAATCATAATTTTCATACAGAAATATATTGATTTATATTGATTCAGATTCATAATGAGTCACGAGGAATAACAAGGTGTCAGTGTATTGTATTGATTTGGGGTTGGTTGTTTCTTTTTTTCTTAAGTCATTTTCACTGTCTGAATATCTTATGAAAGAGCCAATACATTTTGCATTTGTTGTACGTGCACTGCTGAACACAAAAACCCCTTAGTTTTAAACATGAATGCAGTGTATGATACCAGACAGAAGATGGAGACACACATGCAAAATTAAACATGTATGTTTCATTGTCTTTATGGTTTTACCATAATGTCCTTTAGGCTACATAAAGAAAACAATGACAAATGTGATTTCTCCAAGAGTCTAATAAATGGTAAATAATATAAATATAAATATAAATGTAAACGCAAACACAAACATGATATTGAATGTCTCTGTCACAGAATAAGCACCAATAAATGTCTCTTATAAGAATAAGAAAAAGCTGCTAGAAGCACCTCAGGGCTTTTCTGGTCCTTTAACCCCGCCCACGCGTTCAGCCTCCGGGCTGTCGTGTCAGCTGTGTTTTTACCCTGTTGTTGTCTGCAGCCTCTGAAATACCTCTATACCTCAACATGTTGCAGTTATCTAAGCATGTGCTCTTTCTGATGGAGGAAAGCCTGTAAGGCAAGACAAGACTTCCTTTCCTTCCTGCAGAGACGTGCGACTCCAGAGGGGCAACAGGTGTTCACGATACCAGCAGGTGAGCTGATGTTCCTTCATATTACACTACCACAAATCACAAATCAGCTGTACCTTGAAGTGTGTTCGTTTGGATCATTGTAAGTATCTCGGTCATTTCTATGATGTTAAAATGCTTATTTTGGACATTTTGTTGACATTGCATTAAAAAAAAACAAAAACAACAACAACGTGAAATGTACATAAAGGCTGCAGCTTCTTCGTTGCTAAATCAAAATAAATTAGAGGAAAAGAACATTTTATTTATTTGTTTTATTGGCTGAAATGCACATGGAGGTGTTTTTTGTTGTTGTTGTTTGTTTTTTAGGAGAAACTTGCACAAAGGTCGAAGATTTCACCCTGTTTGTGTAAGATCGGCTCAGTTTAAAACTCCCATTGTGACTGGGAGGATTTAAATAGGTGCATGTGAATGGTGTCAGGGAGACTGTGTGTTTGTGGAGGGGAGAAATGGTCAGGGCACACAGTAGCTGTTGTGAGAAGCATGAGTGTGTGTTTTTCTCTTGTTGCCTCCATAGATGCTCATTTACCTTGGAGACAAACAGTGCTTTACATTCTTCTGTGTGTGTGTGTGTGTGTGTGTGTGTGTGTGTGTGTGTGTGTGTGTGTGGTAGGTGGAGGGTGATGGTTACATACCTGTTTTTCCGGTGCGCATGACTCATGTGGAGAAGTATGTCTGTGCCTATTGTAATGCATACTGTCCGGTTGTGTGTATTTGTTTGATCACTTTGAGCAATGTGGACCAGCTTTTTTAGTTGTTATGAGCCAAGAGGCCGTAGATGAAACTTCTCTCAAGAATGATTCAGCCTGGACCAACATCCTGTTCATGTGTTAACCTTTCAGACAAGCTTAAGAGCACCGCGGCCGCAGTACGTCAGGCCTGACAGAAACAGTCCTCCTGTGTTAATCTGTCTATAGAAGCTTCACAGCATGTTTCTAGCCGCTTTGTGTGGAGTTTTATTAACTTTATTACCCAATTTTAATCCCCCTCATCTTGTATTACGCTCAGATTTCACTTTCTCTTCTTTCTCCTCTCTTCTACCCCCATCCTCATACCTCTGATTTACTGTGCAGATTGATGCGCTCTACTTGAAAAACATCTTAGATAATGCTTGTTGGCATCACATCAAAGCACAGCTCAGGTTATGAGCCATTACAAGGTCTTAATGAATAAATACCTGTGCCGTTATTAAACTGAAATCCATGCAGAAGTCTCTCCTGTATTAATTCACTGTCTCTTTTTCTAAGTTTTGTCTCCAGCAGTCCTCTCCCACATCCACCCCTCAGCTATGGCTGGTGATGTTCTGCAACGCTTCAGCACCTTGACCTTGAACATCAAGCACCTCCGCTGGCTCCCCCCTCTGTCAGACCTCGTCCCTGCCTCGGTGCCGTCGCCCAGCCCCACCGTCACCGCCTCCCAGGTGCCCAGCCTGTTCCGAGAACCCTACATCCTCTCAGGCTACCGCCCCGTCCGGCAGGATTGGCGCTGCTACCTCCTCAGCCTCTTCCAGAGACACAATGAGTCCCTGAACGTGTGGACTCATTTGCTTGCAGGTCCTGTGCTGCTGGTCCGCTGGTGGGCCAACGTAGTCACCCTGGGGTACACCTTGGACGCAGCAGCTCTACCTCTGAGCCTCTTCTTGGTGTCTTCTTTCATCTACCTGTTCTTCAGTGTTGCAGCTCACCTCTTGCAGTCTCACTCGGAACGGGCACACTACTTCTTCTTCTTCATGGACTATGTGGGTGTAGCTGTGTATCAGTATGGTTGCTCACTTGGACATTATTTCTACACGTCAGAGGCAGCGTGGAGGGAAAGCTACATAGGGCTGTTGTTTCTACCCGGAGCTGCCTTCTTTGGGTGGTTCTCCTGTGCTGGCTGCTGTTTCGCCAAGTCCAGGTACAGGCGGCCTTACCCACTGCGGCGTAAAATCTGCCAGCTTATCCCTACAACTCTAGCATACCTGCTGGACATCAGCCCCGTAGCCCACCGCCTGTTCACCGTCTCCTGGACACAAGAGCCCTCCCTGCCCTTCCACGCCCTCCAGATTTCCTCCTTCCTGCTGTCCGCCCTCTTCTTCTCCTGTCCCATCCCCGAGCGCTTCTTCCCGGGCCGCTGCGACTTTGTGGGCCAGGGTCACCAGATCTTCCACCTGTTTCTGTCCCTGTGCACCGTGTTCCAGCTGGAGGCTTTGTTCCAGGACTACGCCAGGCGGAGGGATACGGTGGTGGAGGTATTTGGAGAGAGACAGCTGTGGTGGGGTTGTGTGTCCTTCCCCGTTCTGTTTCTGTGCTGCATCCTGACAGCACTCATCACAATGAGGCGCACGAACAAACAACTGCAGGGTGAAGAAGAGAGAGACAAGTGACATGTTTGTGTTAGCATGTGTTTATGTGGGTGTGTGTGAGAGAGAGAGAGAGAGAAAGAGCAAAAGAATGAGTAGGGTTTAAATATACCAAATAATAATAAAATTAAGCCATCTTTGTATGTTTTTGATAAACAATCAGTTTGTGAAAAATGTGAGATTTAAAGTATTTGCAAGATAAAACTGTCTAAAAGTTTATTTTCTTGTCCAATTAACAAGTCTGACATTTTCCGAACGGTTCAACTTCTGATTGTCGAAGAAATAGTTGGTTCAGCGGACTCATAGTTTGCTCAGTTAAATCTTCCACCGTGAATCATCCTCCCATTTAATTGCTGCTAATGACCGAGTTCGTTCATAACAGGATGCTGATAAGGATGTTAGTCTGAGATATACCAGGAGTAAACCTAATAACGTCTCAATGTCTATCTGTTCCTAATTTTTCTGAAATACATGAGGATAATAAATATTTTGTCAGTGTTGTTTTATGCTATTTTTGTGATTCAAAAACAAGCAATTGCTTATTCAAAAAATTTTTTATGCTGTGTATTTTTGGACATGCTGCTACTGAACAACCTGTTTTTCGTGCCAAACAATATTTGACATTCTTGTTTGCTACGAGAGCTCCCTGCTGTCCGAGGTGAGCAGCAGTGTCAGCACTGAAAGACGGAGCGAGAGTGCAACTCTGGATTACGGTGTTCACTGAAGTGGACGAGCCAAATAGTGGGATTTAGGTGAACAAAGAGGCCAGTTTAATGCTGAGGCAGGGGGATAGACTGCATGGAAACAAGCTGGCAGAACGATCCTCCGAGTGGGTGAAGTCCCTCAGCAAATCCAGTTACTGTGTGTGTGTGTGTGTGTGTGTGTGTGTGTGTGTGTGTGTGTGTGTGTGTGTGTGTGTGTGTGAGAGATATGACAGGAGGCAACACTGCCCTGCAGGGGCAAAAGAAAACAACTGCATCATTTTTGTTTTATTTCACTGACTAAAGAAATTATGTACAAGATTCTCAGGATGTGGTGATTGGATGACTCACTCTCCTGTTTCCTCATCTGTTTTTTTTTTTTATATTGATTTACAAAAAGTAAAAAAAAAATACAAAACCTTATTGTCTCCAAATTGAAGGATTTTGATCGGCAGAACTGGGAGCAGACGAAAAAGACATGTTTATCTCAGCAACGCAGCTCGGCCAAGCACCATTAACAAGTGGCCATAGACAGCAGCGATAACATCAACAGAATCCAGAGGGAACTGGACAAACTTACAAATACAGAATATTTAGAACAGGCTATATAAAATAAATCAAGGGTGTTAAGACACTGGTGTTAAACACAGATCTATTTCGCTGACCCTGTTTGTCCGTATGGAAGAAGTCTTCTGTCAGGGTGTTTCAGTTTGCCTTTTCTTTGCCAGGATACACACATGGATCTGCAGCCATATTTAGCTGCTCGCCACACCTTTTATATTCTTTTAATGTGTAAAATTAATTCCCTCAGGGTGAGTTTCAAGATGGCCCAGTATCACTGAGTGAGTCAGAGCTCAGGCCTCATTATAAAGGAATACTTTGACATTTTTTGGGGACTGCCCTTATTTGAGATCTCAGATCCGTTCGTTGGCTTAGTTTACAGACTTAACTGTTTGTGCTCTCTTGCCCACTGAAGTCTTTCTATTGACTTTATATGCAATCATCTAAAATTAGCTTCTTGTTAAGACAGAGCCTGTCTTTGTGCCATGCTATGCTCTGCTATGCTACGCTACGCTATGGTATGCTATTCTATTCTATGCTTGCTGGCTGTTGCTTCATATTTACCACACAAATATGAGAGTGTTTCCAAACTTCTCATTTAAGTCTCCACAAGCAACCAAATACCTGTATTTCCCAAAATGTCAATCTTATTCTCAAAATTGATGAGGATTTTATCAAATATTTAATTGAATAATGAAATATTAGTGAAAAACATTTGAGAAAGAACTATCAGGAAATATGTCATAGTCAGTTTTTTTTTTTTAAATAGTCAGGGCCCAGCGGAGTGTAAATGAACCATGTGTTAGATTAATGTACAATAGCCCACTTTCCTCTGCAGGGCAACTGGCATCCGGAGGGTTACTATCTATTTCAATTTGCCAACAAAAGACGTTATTGTTAGCAAAGTTCAATCCCATATGAGCAAACTGTGCTTTCAAGATTATGTTACAAATATTTGAAATTGGACGCTGCTGTGGAAGAGTGACTAGTGATTTTGCTTTGTGCCGCTGAGCGAATCCCATAGCTCCGTTGTGGGAGAGAGAACAAATGAAAATTGCTGAGAACTATAGATTTCCCGTTCTGCAAGGCTTCAGAAGATGATTATGACAGAATGGGTCTGTTAAACAAGTAATGGATGTGGGTGTGTCGGTGTCATTGCTAACAAAGGTGTGTGTGTGTAATCTTGGAGAGTCAGAGGTGGTGGCGTGTGTGAGTGGACGTGTGCATTGGGGTAAATCAATGCAATTCTTCCTCAGCATTTCCCTTCTGTTCGCAGCTACAACTTTATTTCATAGCAATCATGTTATTAGAGGAATAGTTTCAGTTTGTTTGTACAGATTTTTTCTTTTACAAAGATCTAGACGTGCTGATGCGTCATAAGCATGGAGTTTCATAAACTTAGCTTTAGTGAAAACCCCACACAAATCAATTAAAATCAATATAAATGTAATTGTACACATTTAATTGAAAATGTAAGAGCCATGTTTCTTTGGGGGGGGGGCAAACAGCCGCAGGAAAGTATACGAGACGTGTGTTTAATTATTTTAGTACAGCATGAATGCAGAATTATTTTTCTGGTCTGCTGCCTCGGTGCTCCAAGGGGTAATTCCACCGACCGAGCAGCCAAAAAAACAAAAGACTCCAAAGGCTGATAGCGTTATCGTGCAGGAGTGGCTGGAAACATGCACGCTGCAGTTTTTCACCATGCTCTGGTATGCCACCTTCCTACACTCACATATGTAAAGTGTGCGCCATAGACTTATTAAAATTGAGAGCTGAACCACTGCAGGAGCAAACTTTATCATTTACATTATCCCCGAGTTTCATGATACGACCTGTGACCTTTTCATAGTGCTCAGCCGAAATGTCCTCGTGCAGAACTCAAACTCTGCACCTCTGAAGCACGGTAATCCAATTACGCTAGTCCTAGTCTGCATGCAAACCCTGCTCTGCATTAGAACAATGATCCTTTTTTTCTGTAATACCTCCCTTGTGAGTTGAATTTTCAGTAGCTCCAACCAATCAGCTCTCGGCACAGAGTCCAAGACAGAGGAGAGACTAACATATGTGTTTCAATAGGAGTGTGTCTTCTTTCAGGTATTTACAGTATATCGACCTACGCACCAAGGCATTTCATTTAAATATAAACGACAATATAAGAACACAAAAACAAAAAGTGTGTTGGAGAGAGTGTGGGTGAGAAAACAGAACACAACAAAGACGACTGCATATTTAAAAAATGTAAAGACTGGATTATGACATTTCCTTTATATGCCCTGTGATGAGCTGCCAGTTTTCTGCAGTCATGTAAACTCCTGCTAGGGGGAGGTGTTGTTTGAATGATTGTGTGGCTGCTTAACTAGCTTTCCCCTGGCAGACAGCAACAGTGCACACATGAGTTAACGTCACTGGTGAATTACAGTCAGTTTGATCAATCCCTTTCAGTTTTCCATTGATCAACCAAGCACCTTTTGAGGTTACTGTGCCAGTGTTTGTGGCTAACATTCCTGGATGCCACTGGCATGTCAGGTGCCGAGGCGCTCAGGTGTGGATGTAATTTAGTGACGCTAGAAAAACACAATGGGCTGTTTATGGGCTTGTATCAGCACCTCCCTCACAACCGACTGGACAGGGAGTCCCTCCCTAAGTCGGCTGCCTGCTGTGAGCCGAATAAAGCAAAGGCAGTTACATGACTGACAGCAGTTGGTGACAGAGCCACAGCAGAGTCAAGCAGCAGCCACAGTAAGTTATAAACCCCTTTTATCTATATTGTGCATCATTATGGTTCCTCATGAATAATCTGAAAAGTGCTGGATTTCATTATGTGAGATGTGAATTTTATTTTACAAGACATCATCAGGATTATATTTAATGGAAACACTGATTTAATAAATGTGACACAGCCTCATGAATTCTGCTTTGATGGTGTGTATACTCTGTGGTTTGGTTTGTCAGTCATTACAGAGCACCAGGACAATGGCTCCAGTAGGGTCGGTTGACATGTTGGGTTGGTTTTCATCCCCAGAGGTGGGCATCATCTCCCTCGTCGTCTTCCTCATCCTCAGCTCTACTCTCCTTGCCCTTTGCGCCAGGTGTCAGAGGTGAGTGAAAGGTGGCGATACAGAGTGGTATTAAGTTGAGTATATTAGTGTCTGTGTTTTCTCCAGTGTACTGGTTAATATAAGCTTCCTTTGACTTGCACTACGTTAGGCCATCACTAAAAGAAAGTTAAATTAATTAAGAATAGTGTCAGCTAAGGTGTGAGTAATCGTAACCAGTGCTTGCCACCCAGTATAAAACAAGAATGTTAATTTTGGGAATGGCTCTTCACAATACGTTGGCTGATTCATTTTTCTTTCCCATGGACGTGTGACTCTTTAATTCCTGTTCCTCACTTTCCACCAGCACAAAACAGAGACTTGTTTGACTTGACAAGTGGTTTTTGTTGAAGGGTGTTGCCTGTTTGAGGTTGTTGTTTTGAGCCAAATGGGCTGGGCTTGGATCATTAAGCTTCAACAACCTGATGGTCCCAATGAGATCTGTATGTGTGTGTGTGTGTGTGTGTGTGTGTGTGTGTGTCCATGCACGTCCATGCACCGCATGTGGCTGGTTTCACACACACCGCTGCATGCACGCGTGTGTTTGAACGCCCATCACTGCGATCGTCGTGCCAAACATACCAGTGACAGTGACACAGAGGAAGTGTAGGGTGAAGCAACTCTTATCTTCCGCAGTGTGTTTCTGTACATTCCGGGGCTGGTTTGTCACTCAGAGGAATGAAACCAGAATAGGTCTGCAGTGATAGATAGGCATCACAACTCGTAACTCTGAAGATTGATTCAACCGTTGGAGCCAGTGTGTGTTGACTGATTTCAGACAAAGAATAGAAGTGGGTGCATCAAAGAATACAAAGGAAGGACTTTGAGGCGACAGTCTGATATGGTTTGACTCATGAGATTAGATTAGAACTTTGTGTATTATATCTTAAATTGCTGAAGGAAATCCAGTGTTATAAATACATAAGCCTGATTAATTCATTAATCATTAATTCAGTGTGTTGTTTCACTGGAAATGCACCAGAGACTAATCCAAGTCTCAAGCCTTCTCTAAGCTTGTCCAAGTCACACCTCAAGTCCGACCAAAGCAAGTCACAAATCTCCACAAGTAAATTTCAAATCAGTTGTAAATCTCTCAAACTGAACAGACTTCAAACTTCAACTGCATGCTTGATAATTGAATGGTGCAGTGAGGCGGCACAGGACAGCGCTGAGGGCAGGATGATGACAGCTATAGACACAAAGACGTTTTGGAAGGACGGCAGGTGACCAGGATGATGAAATCAACAACGAACTTGGAAAAGAGCCAAAGACAAAACATATGTCACACAGAAAGCGTTTTAAAGCTCTTTAGCCATAAATCAAACCTACATTTGTAAATAGAACTTGTAGAGAGACACCTTTTGTCCCTGTCCACCCTGAGCAAACACAGATGTGACATACCACCATCATAACACATAATAACCTCTCATTCTTTGTTGTCATCCACAGGAAAACTACCAATGCATATGATGTGAGCGGGACAACGGTATGAACTGCCTCTCCGTCTCATCTTGCCCTCTCTCTCTCTCTGTTTCTAGTTCTTCCCCTCCCTCTTTCTATCAGCAGATCATCCAGTATCTAAATGTAGCATGTGGTATCTATTGCGGTTCATTAGCTGCCAATTAGGAGCAATAAGTGGCTGATTATCAGCAATCAGCAGGAGGACGGTAGAGGCTGTGATACTGTAGCTGCTATTGGCCTCATTAGATTCAAACCATGCAAACCCATGAGACAAATGAAAATAGATCAGGCCATCAATAAAAATGTCTAATTATGTGAGAGTATTAGGGATCATTTGTCTGGATATTATAAGTGCATCATGACCATTATTTTTTTTGACTATGATAAATAGCAGCTTCAATGACAAAAGCTTTGGGTACGAAGAACTGAATCGGTAATAACAATTTAATATTATAATTATAATGCTTTACACTGAAATCCATAAAAATAAAAATGATAAGCTTTATTTTTAACTCACTCAAACTAGAACTCTTTAACTCATTCTACCAGGAAGAAATTATATAAAATAGCCAAAAGTAAGACAAAAAATTGGTAATAGCAAGAAACTTTGAGACCAACTTAAAAGGGCCATTAAATGCATTTTTTTTTTTAAAAGTTACTTAAATAATATAACAGACTTGGAAAGTTGGATGTTCTTTCTTAGAGTTTCATAAGTCCAGGGGCTCCAAACACAAATACTTGACCGTCTTCAGTGTTAATTGTAGACTGATTCTAGGAGAGGTCAGGCCTACCAGGGCTTTTTACTGTATAATTTAAGCCTTAAATATCGTAATAGATTCTGAAAAGAAGTCAAAGACAGATATTTGGTGGAAGACACACTGGGCCAGACAAACAAAAGATAAATTACCTTTGAAAAATGAGCAACAGATTTGACTCCACATAGTGTAGAAAGATAACTGCACTGCCCTCATTAGCATAGTCTCCAAACGGGATGGTCAGAAATAACTCAACTTGTTATCAATTTAGGGGGAAGGGGCTTAAAAAGATGTCAGATTATACAGTTGTCTAACTGGACAAAGTTTTCAGACATCTGAGAGAGGGAAATCTGCATGAATCTCAATAAGAAATGACAGCATGTACAGTAAGACGAGGACAGGACCTGCTATTGACTGCAGGTTTTTTGTCACTATATTGTGGCCTGAAAGTCTGGGTGGATTACGACTGACCACTATACCTCGTCATTAGGGAGAAATTATTGGCTATGTCGCGAAGGGGTGTTCATGTGTGATACCTGCAAAGGTCTGATGGGTTTAAGATATTAACATTACAACATGACACGCTGTAAAAGATTGAAGTGACTCAGTTGATTGTACGAGTGTAGTAATGAGTAATGAGAGCTAACGAGTTAACAAACATCCACGACACAACCACAGGCGTGGAAGGAGGAAACTTTGCGCTGAAAAACACGTTGGGGGAAAGTTATTTTGTTTCCCTCTAGCTGCTTTTACTTTCCTGTGTTGTCGCAAAGAAGCTCGCTTTGAGAGTTTGCTAGGCGTTACCGCATACCACGCATAAAGCAAGTTCCAAGCCACCCAAGGCATTCTTGATAAGCTTCTTCTAGAGTTGCATATCTGTATAATAATATATCTTTAGCTGCAAGCTGCAGTGAAGATAAAAGTCTCAATATGCTTTAAAGAAAATAAATCATATCATAACAGTGTCATAAGACCATTTGAAGGCTAAAGTATTCATATTGCCACGTTTCCAGGCGGAGGGAGAAGCCTGCTGTCACAGAGAGCCGCATACAGTACATGCAGATTGTCTCTGCTTGGGGACATTCATGGTGTTACACTGATGTATGCACAAAAGATGACTTAAGTAGTTATGTGATGAATACTAAGGAGTTTGAGAGAGAAGAACAAACCTTATCTACTTTCACAGCTCCGGGGGACCTGGCCAATCTGTCAGATTGTCTGTCTTTCAGAAAGTTACTTGTTGGACATGGACTCCACTATTTCCACAGTCAAGATGGATCCAGACACTGTTAGACGATTCGATAAGCATTTTGTTTGAAGCTTAATAAGGTCCTAACTCAATCTGTTGGTCAGTCAGTCCCAAACAATATGGAAAATCTTTCTGTTCTATCTTCATCTAATCGCTATTATTTTCTATAGATTAAACGATAAGCATGTATTTGTATACTATACTATAAACAATCACAAACTTGTTTCTACATTACAAGAATTAGATAAACAATCGAGTCAATTAGTGATGAGGACCTGTTTTATTATTAGCCAGTCAACTTCCAAGTAAATTTGCCTAGTTTTCGATAAAAGAATCGACCAATTACTGCAGCTTCTGTTTATTAAGATATTACATTAGTGGCGTACTTGACATCAATGAATAATGAAACATAATGATGGCATTCAGAGGTGGCCCTTAAAGCTAACATGTTACACTAGTTTTGTATGAATTAAACAAACAAGATGTAATATGATAGCAAAATAAATCCAGCCCATTCTTGAGCCACATGCTTGTTTTCTTCTGGCCCAGTCTACGCCTGGTTGCACGGCCAAAATCTGGCCCACATGCAGCCTGGTTGTCAGGATGCTACTTTCATATTTGGACTAAATAAGACACACACACAGAAAATCTTCTGGCCTTCAATCAACAGGTGGAATGTGCCCAGATGTGAAAGCGTATGGGCCCAGGACCCAAGCATACGTTGGGCCAGATGTTTCATTTTGTTATCACTTTAGTGCTGGCAGGTGCTTGCTGTTTCCCCCTCTGTCTAGGCCTCATGCTAAGCTAAGCTAAGCTAACCAGCTGCTGGCTGCAGCTTCATATTTTTAACCATATGAACATATTACATCTTTATAATCCTTCCTGACTTTCTCCATGACAGACTGACGGAGCAGGGGGAGCCAATGGGACTGCTGGCACAAAGACAGGAGTAGCCACTGGTAAGATCTCTATAAATTAAAAATAAGTAAACAAATACATCCAGTGTAACATTTACGTTTCACTTACATATTCTGATCTATAGTTCCAGACTCAGGGACCACAGCCTACTCATCATGGAGAGACCACAGAAACATGCCTCCTAGCACACTCGAGAAATCTACGCAACATTAACCAAGTAACCTGAACAATAACCTCACAGCCACATGACGGACACAGTACAGAAAACAGAAGCTCCCAATATCTAAAGCAGGACAGAGGATAAATCACGCTCAGCAACACGCCATTTCACAGAACCACAGTTTTCCACATTTGACATTGTCCCAAACAGACAGATGGACGGAAAAAGAGAGGACGGAGGAAAAGTTGGCCCTGTCCTCTGCCAGCTCGAGCCACCATCCACACCTTGACTTCGCCACGTCAGGCCTTCAATTTGTCTGGATGGAAAACCCTTTTTTAAAAAAATCATAATTTTACAGACTCTGAATTCATTCGACAAGAACGTTTCATCCATAGACTTTCTGTTGACTAGTCATCGACTCTTCATCGAGTTTGGATTCTGCTGGTTTTTACTACTCTGTTCTGTCATTACCAAAACAGGAACTATAGGATCATACACAAAATTGTTTATTTAACTTAAATTATTTACCTCTGAGTGTAAAAACCAGCCGTTATAAACTAATAGTTGAAAGTCATTTCTTTCAACTGTGTTGGTTTCAACCTGACAGATTCAGCTGAGGTGTTAATTTGAGGCTTGTTTGGCTTTATCACTTAGTCATATTGATTTCTACCACTCATTGTTTTCTCACTGTTAAGTGAACAGGGAGCTGATCAAATTATGTAATTGTCATGAAGCTCTTTCCTGGCTGTAATGCAGTGGGAGACAAGTGGGAGGCTTTTATATCTAGTTTACTATACATAGTGTTTACTTATCAAGTTTGACATTTTGTGAAATACGGTTATTGGCTCTCTTGCTAGGAGTCAGACAAAAAGATCAATACAACTTTCATGTGGTTCAAAATATGAAGCCACAGCGCAGAGACAGTTAGCTTAGCTTAGCACAAAGACTTGAAGCAGGGGGAAACCTACCAGCGCCCTTAGAGCTCACTAATTAACAAATAATATCTCATTTGTTTAATCTATACTATGCTTAAAGGATGAATATGACATGTGGTGTTACAGGAGAGTTATGTACTCTAACTGCCAAGACATAATCACCCTTTGGTTTTGGTACAAATTAAACAAATGGCATATCATGTGTTAATTTGTTAGCTTTAGAGGTGCTGGTAGGTGCTGCTAGCCTTCCTCCCCTATTTCTAGTCTTTATGCTAAGCTAAGCTAACTGGCTGCTGCACTGTAGCTTAATATTTAACCAACAGATAGCAAAGTGGTATCGACCTTCTCATCTAACTTTTGGCAAGAAAGCGAATAAGCGCATTTGCAAAATGTTAAACTATTTTTTTTATTTTTTTTATTTTTTTAAATACTGGCAGCCATTTTCAAATGTATACTGTAGAATTTAGGTTCTCTGGATGTTTTATTCTGACCGCTCCTGGCAGCCAGTGGTTTCCATTCATTTCTGCACTGCATGATAGTTATTGAGAAAACTCTTGCCAATAATATATATGGGATTTGTAGTAAATGGGGATAAAATGTGCAATATGGTCCTTTAATCGTACCGTTTCTGGTTATGTATTGCATGTATTGACAGTGATTAATCGTGGTAACAGGGGATTTTTCTAACCTTTGTATTTTCGTTATCAATGAAGGGATCAACTTTCTGTTTGTTCTTTTGTGTTCTTCTACGCCTGGTCTAGAGTTTCTCGGTCTGGTGCTGAACTGTTCCTGATCTGGTCATCAGGTACAGATAAAGTCTGGGCTGTACAGTTACCTTAATTGTAAACATGCATGGCATTCATGATACTCGTGGGTCTGTTTGTCCTGGAAACAAAGACATTAAAAGAAGAAAAGCCATTGTTGGCCCTCCTGGCAGACTGTGATGAGATGGGAGTGGCACCTGAGTTTGCAGAGAATTCAAAGAGAACCAAAGGTCACAAAACCTCAGAGCAGGGTGGAGTTGTCGTTCTTGTAATGCCAGTTCTCCTGCCATGCGTCGTCATATTAAATCTGCTGACTGTCCAAATGAACACACCCAAGTGAGACAGCACTGATGTCAGTGATACGGCTTCTCTACCCACCGTAAACTGAAAGGCCCTAAAAACCTTCTTACTATGAGTAATGTTGTCCTACAGGAAGATAAAGTGTTCTGCTTAAATCTACACCATCTTGGTTATTTTCACATGATGAGATTTCTGTGTTTGTGTCTATGTGTCATGGTTTCAAGTGGGTGGGGCTCAACAGGAGAAAGTTATGTTATGTACTAAGCAGGGTTGTTTGGTCACTGTCAGTCACATCTGATCAACCCACAACCACACAGTCCTGATGAAGCATATTAACTGTTTTTGAATGTTAAACTATAAAATAAATAAATAAATAACTAAGGATTTCTTCTTCAAACTTTAATGTTGATCGTTGCTTATTTAGTCATGAATCTTTGATTTTATAGAGATACTTTTTTGGCATTAAGTCCCTTATACTGAGGGCAATAGGAAATAGGAAGGTGAGGAATTCTCTCTGGTTTAGGAGTCAGATTGGGACTAAGATTGGACACTCTCTCTCTCTGTCTCTCTCTCTCTCTGTCTCTCTGTCTCTCTGTCTCTGTCTCTCTCTCTCTCTCTGTCTCTCTCTCTCTCTCTCTCTGTGTCTCTTGCTCTCTCTCTCTCTCTCTCTCTGACTGTGCCGGTGCTCAGACCCCAAAATCCCTGCTGACTGAATGTCTGGTGGAAAGGGTGCAGACAGCCAACACTAATCCGGTCTCTCAAACACACACACACACACACACACACACACACACACACACACACACACACACACACACACACACACAGGCATTGAAACGTCCATAAAAGTCATGTTTGATGTCTATGAGGACAATTTATCATGTGATGATGGGGGATGATATGCTGTATAGGCCTACCATGCAGTCATCGGTTTTATTAGGTTTGAGCTATTTGCATTTGTTTGAAACAATTAATGGTGCTTGAAGGTGTCCAGTCACTGATTTGTGTGTTTTTAAATTAAATTAAAAGACATTCACTTTCTGTATCATATTAAAGCATTTTACAGACTGCTTAATAGCCTATTTTATCCATTTAGTATTATATATATTGCATATTACATATATATATATAATTTGTACTGATATTTGAAGAAGGCAATGGAGTAATAATAATTTCATTGCAATGCATTTTAATGCTGAACAATGCAATTCTAATCTGTGCATGTTATCTCTTTATTTACTAAGAACAGAAACCAAAACATTGACATCATTTCTGATGCCCATGTGACTGTGAGAGACATCAGAATAACGGTGCAGATTTGTGTGTGTGGCTGAGACAGACAGACAAACAGAGTAGGATGATGCTGCTGCTGCTGCTGCTCTGGTAACCCCTCACCTAGATCATCCTCTTGTGCACGGCGCGCTGCAGGCTGATATCTCTGCGCTCTGCCCAGCTGTCACCCCCGGCATTGGTCCACCAAGCAGACACACGTAGGCGCGTAAGCGACCGACCAACCCCCTTTTTTCCCCCGGCAGACTGAAGAGCCGGCGAGCGGCGGGACAACCAGGCAGCTACACGACCCCGCTGCTGCAGCTCCGACGGGACGGACAGGACAGAGGTCTTCACCGACCGAGTGAGTACATTAAAACACACTGTTTTTGTTACGTTTGTGTTTTTGTTTTGCAGCGATGTGAGCTGAGGGG
>NW_019525097.1:1981609-1999218 GCF_002814215.2 Seriola lalandi dorsalis | reverse complement strand
GGGGGGGGGTTTCTCCTGATCTCAATCTCCGTTGCCGGGTGGAGATCAGTGATGTAGTTGAGGCAAGATAAACTGTGACTTCCTATCGGTTATCATCATATAACACATCATAACCACCACTATAAACAGTGCTCCATATATTAATTTGAAGTATAACCCGCTTCCGGTTATCGCGTGTAACTTGGTTCAAATGTACAGTAGCCCACTTACAAAAACCAACACACACATTTTACTGCCCTCTCTTTAAATTTGTGCATTTAAGTACACGACAGACGCCATTAATGCATCAATAAATTTGGTTTCGATTGTATATACTTCCACTACATCAGTGGGTGGATGACGTTATTATTATTTTCATTATTTTTTTTTATTATTTTAGCAGCAGTGTTTACTCATACTGCAGTTATATTCTTCTATGAATCCCTGCACGACTTGTCATTTGACTTTTTAGCGCTTTTTTTATTTTATTTTCTGTCAAAAATCAGGTTATTTTCAATAATATTCTCCCGTCTAGCTCAGTCCCTCCCGGCGAAACTCGTGTCTGAACACGTTGTCAGAAAGGAGGTGTGTATCTGAAAATGACAGTCCAGCCAATGAGCTGAGGCGCCCCGCCCACACTGTGCCGCTTGTTTACTACTGAAACTCGGCGCTGATTGGTGGAAAGGTGGGGAAAATCGGGCTTTATGCTGCGTTCGGGTCCACAGGAAATAGTTGGATATTACAGCTTCTTTGTAGAAAATACTGTTAGGCGAAGGTTTTCAAGGAGTAAACAACTGGAGAGCTTGGCACTGGACCTCCAATTCACGTCAGTAATAATAGTGAATTCCTGTCATAAGAGCTTGTAAAAATTAACTTAAAAAAAAAAAAAAAATTATTTTACATTACTTTCTTTTTGAAACGGCCCCATTCTATACAATTTAAAGCAGTACAATAAGTACTGTTTTTATTTGTGTGACAGTATATTGTTTTATTTTGTTGTGTTGTTGTATTGTTTTTGGCTTTTATTTATTTTTATTAACAATAATGAGAAGCATAAGAATGATAAAACATTTGTGTTATTGTTATTTGAGGCTGCACCAAACAGTTATTTTCATTTTCAATTAATCTGTCAAACAATGTTCTGATCAGTCAAATAGTAATTTATTCTGCCCTTCACAAAAATAGGTTTTTCCCAAATATCAAGCTAAGATGTAAATATATTCAGTTTATAACAAAGTAAAACTGAGAAAAGCAGCAAATCCCCAAATTTTAAAATGTAAAAACAACACATATTTGGTATTTTTGTTTTACAAGATTAATAGGTTATCAATTTTTTGTTAAGTTGTTTTTAGTATGTATTTATTTTTGCTGTTACATGAACTCAACTGTACTCATTTAGTTACTATGACTCATTTGATCATGTGGTCCTAGTTTCAAACAGCTGATCAGAACCGTCAAATTTCTTCAGGAAACTCCAGTAATCAAGTTTGACAGCTGGAAATTATAATACATCTTGAAACATAGTCAATTATGGATGGTGAACACTAAAAAGTCACTGCTTTGAGCCATTGAACCATTTCATCAGGATTATTCCTACGTTTCCTGAATGCAACATTGGCCCCATTTTACCTCTATGGGCGACAGGCCACAGTGAATGCACCCAAACGTCAGATTACGTCTGTGGAACGTGTTATCAGCGTTAACAGAGTAGACAACAAAACCACAGCTAAGATTTGGCTTCAGCCAGAATCTAAATCCACACAAGTCTGTCTTAACTTCAAATTCCTGCAATAATTTTCAAATCTCCCGTGGAGCTTTTGCTCTGCACTGTCAGGCCCAGAGATGCGAGATGGAGTAAGTGCATGACTGTTTGCCAACATACTCGTTGGCAAAGTTGCATTCTCTTTAAATACTCATATTTAGTCATCATAGGTGGCATAATATTTATCATTCGATGCATTCATATAGCTGAAAATAACCCTCCACCTTCATCAATTCATGCTTTTAAGAAGGAAGCTGCACAAATATTACAATGGAAGTTACTTAAGGACAGTGGGGTAAGGAAGTGGGGAATATTATATAATATAAAAGTGATATAAACTTGCAGTTTAAAGGAGCACTCCATCAATTTTACACATGAAGGTCAGGTTACTCATCATGAGGAGTACTAATCTGCTTGTGAAAACAGTTGTGTATTGTCCTCTGTGTTATGGAGAAGCGTTATCAAGTCTGGAAAAACCCCTGATGATGTCATGGGTTTTTTTTTTTTTATCCTGATGACATTAACAGAGTTGTTGTTTTAATCCTGATGATGTCTTTGGGGTTATCTTAGCTTTAGCTTTGGAACAGAAGGCGTGCATTGCCAACGAGAGCTGTGAACTTGTCTTTAAGTGGGTATTTCGGGGGCAGAAAGGTATCAGATCGAAGACACCAGTGATTTGCATTATGGGAAAACAGACTAAAAGTTAAAAATTTTATCAAAGTTTAGTACTAAATCTCTTGAATAGTCACATTTAGGAGTATTTCACTGCTGTAGAAACATTTACAGAAGAAGTCAGATAATCGGATTGATCAAATCTCAGGCCATCCCCGTCGTCTTGTCTGCAGGAAGGAGTGACACTGTGCCGGGTCCCCTCATTGTGTGCAGCAGCACCATGGCAGCTATGGGGCCTGAGTACAGAGCTGGAGCCGGGTCAGGCGTGACGACAGCGTGTCCGTCCGGACTACAGACCTGCATCTCTGCAACGACGCACAACAACGACATTCAGCACACTGTTGTAAGTTGACTGTGAGGGACGTATTGTTTTCCTAGTATTTATTTGTTAATTGTGGTGTTATTGCAATACTTTTGTCAGTCATCCAACCCTCCACCTATTCATTCATCTACTAATTCATTCAGTTAAAACTTCCAAATAACACCTGTCTGCAGTAATTAGCATGCAAACTGCTGCTATTAGGCCTGCGTCACGTTACAGGTGCATTTTCATGAGAATAAAAACATGCATTCTCCACAGTTTAAATCCTTTCTGAGAAAAAGGAAGTGCTCAAACAAATGAGATCATCATTTCCTTCCACTGTGTTAGATGTAAAGTACTACCTGGTCAGAGGTTGGCAGCCGCTTCCCTTTCATACTGTTTCACTGGCAGACCGTGGTGTCGGCCACCAGGACGCCACAGATGGACAGGAAATATTCTGTTAAGGTTTTTATTCATGGCAACAGCAAGACTCAGTTGGAGGTATCAAAGACTCATGTAAACACATTAACCCAACAGAGAATGTCTGTCCGGGTCTGGGAGGCAGATGTTGACAGGAACAAGGCACAAACACCATAACTTTTGCTGACTTGAACTTGGACCTCATAATTTTACTTCTTCCGTTTAAAGGTGTATACACAGAGCTGTGTGCAGACTGAGAACGCTTTCATAGAGAGTGGGCATCACAAGAACAAAACATCCGTTCACCTGCAGAGGGAGGCTGAGCGAGGCTGGAGCAACCTGGCCGCTCCCCTGCAAAATGTGGGACCCACAGTGCACCTTGGCAGAGCGTCGACTACTCGAGAAGCACCATACAGGTGAGGGGTAGTTAGCAATGTAAAGAGTGTGAGTGTGGACTTTATCTCACCAGGCTAAAGTTATTTCTTGTTCGTCGTCTCCAGCTTCCGCAGCCCAGAGTCGGTGGAGATGGACGAGATCATGGCCGCCATGGTTCTGACCAGCTTGTCCTGTAGCCCCGTGATCCAGAGTCCTCCACAGACAGATCCAGGACCAGGTCTGTCTCACCTTGCCAACACACACTGCAGACACCAATGGCTTTATTAATAGTTAAACGAACATTTATTAATGCTTCATAGATCCTTTAAAAGATCTGATTAAGAATACATTTTGGGTTGTTATGTCCAATCAGCAGGAGGTTATATTTCCTGTTTGATAACAGAGCAGTTTTAAACGTTGGTAATTGGTTTCTCACTTACTAATAAACCACAAAGCCATTTGTCGTAAATGTTTTGTCTAAGTTTTCAGAAGCTGGCAACCCAAAACCTTTTTATATTAATTGCTATCTATAAAGATCTAGTAAATGATTCATTAACCATTACTAAGGCTTTATACTATATATAAGTGTATACTGTCACTGTGGCATTTGTAGAATAATAAATGCTAACATGTAACAGCTGTAGCAGGTAGAAAAGAGTCTTAAAACCAGGAAACTGACTCAGTAATGTCAGTTACACAGCAGTATCTACCTAAAGTTTGCTAACACAAGCTAAAACTCAGCAACTTGGAGCAAGGTTGAGTTTTATTGTTCAACTTTTCATTTGTGAGAACATGTCTTATTTCTTGTTGCAAAACTTACGTGGTCTCACTGTCAGAGGAGTTGTGCAAATCCTGCAGTTCGATACACAAGATAAATAAAGACACTGGCATGACTATAACTTAAACGTTATCAATTAAATCGTGATCATTTTTATTTTAAATTTTGTGGTCACAAGCTCTTATTGCAAGCTCAGCAGATAAATCATTCATAAATCATAAATCAATCATCACTGTTCTATTCCTGTGTATTAATAAAAAACTGGGCACGTCTTTAAACTTTGATGAGGTCTATTTTCCTTGTTTAACCTTGATTAATATAAGCTTATTCAGCCAAGTAAAAAATAGATGATTTGCTATTTTTAAATTGCTATTTTAAATTTTTTGGCAGGACGATAAACAAAATATCACTAAATAGGTAATGGAGCAAAGAGGGAGTAAACTGAAGCAGTAAAATGATGGTAAAAGTGTCTCAGTAAATAGACGCACGTCACAACCTTGGCAGCGGCGTGGGACACCTGCTGTTCTCTGTAGGATGGGCAGAGAGGAAGCAGCAGAGAGCCGTCCCAAATGCACAGCGTCTATTCTCATCACAAAGACGCTGGGGATGTTTGAAATCTAAACCATAAGGTATATTTCCACAGTCAGCTGTTGACGGTGAGTTTGTGCAGGGTTAAACCAGCATCACCACTTTTCGGGTGAAAGCAGACGATGCCGTGTGGAGAAAATAGGTCACAGAGTGGGGGAGAGAGGACAAGAGGTAGTTCATTAAAAAAAAAACTTACCGTGAATCCTCCTGTTTTCCAGCTGGCTCATCGTCGTCAGCTGACATGGAGTGTGGTGGCGGCGAGCTGTCCGACAGCGGCAGCAGCGGCTACTGGAGCTGGGACCACGGTAACGTGAGCCCCACCCCCTCGCCGTCCGTCACCGAGATGGACAGCAGCCCCGATGACGGCCTGCACATGGAGCTGGAGCAGGGAGAGGAGCTTAATGCCAAAAAGCCAAAGGTACACGCTCCATAAAAAAATGTTTACAATATGTTGGAGATCATGTCGTAATGTTTTGAAAGACCGAGACTGTTCCCTTTCCTTTTCCATCCTGCCTCTCACCTGTGCTTTACCTCAGCTGCCTGTTTGTCTCTCACTCACAGAGCTCTTTCAGAGGCGTGTACAAGTGTCTGTGGCCCAGTTGTGGCAAGGTGCTCACATCTTCAGTTGGAATAAAACGACACATCCGCGTGCTACATCTGGGGTGAGCTGGCATCTCAGCTACATGCTTATTATAGGGAGAGATATTCCCTAAATATTTTATACTAGTGTTGAAACAGTACCTCAGTTTAGGTACAGATACCACAATGTTTCCGTTTGTGATCCTTAGAGACTGTAAACCCCCCCCACACACACACACACACCCACTCAACCCCCCCCCCCCACACACACACACACTTCACTAAGCTCATGTTTTTAAGAGACGCTCTGCCAACCATCCCTTGAAACTGCACCAGTCCCTCCAATAACATAGGATAATAAAAAAAGTTTAACATTTATTAAAACTAAATGAGGTTAAATATAAGAAATGAAGATTGTATCAGCCTATTTAAACATTTATATTTGCTTCTTTTAATCAGAATTTTTTACTTATTTGAACAAGTGAAATTAGGAAGTACCAATTAATTTTTTATTTTTTACACAGTAAATCTTGCAAGCCATGGCAGAAATTTAATATATATTGTGTGTCTAAATCAGGAACTTTCTGTTTAAAGAATTAATCAACAGTATTAGTACAGGTTTTAGGCAAACTTAGTTGAGGTTCCATGCTCAGTGCTATTCCCTTTAATACAACATGATGTTAACTGCAGTTTCTGTAATACAATACCAGTTTAGAGGTGTATTAAAAAACATATTTTTGGGGGAATTGTATCAATCGGTTGCTTAAAGGGTATGGAGTAAGTTTTCAGCTTCACGTCTACATTGTTTTGCTGTTTCTCCACTGGAGTCTGGGCTGTAGTGGAAACCAGACAGTTCTGCACTGTGGAACATTTCTGAGCTGGAAAACAACATTAAAAAAACAAGAAGGGATGAAATTTTTACCGACTGACTTCTCTGACTTGGTTAGGGGAAGTGATGAAACATTTTTGAGATTTTTACATCTGGGACACAGACAGTGCTGCTTTCAGTATCACTCCCAAACAAACAAATCACTCTTTCTCTGTGTGTCCACTGTCTCTACCACCACACACACAGCAGTGGATCAGATCAGTCCCAGAGGGAGGAGGACTTCTACTACACCAAGATCTCCTGTGAGACCGTGGATGCCAACTCCGCTCCAGCTCCTTCCCAGCAGGCTCTGGGCCAGGCCTCGTCCTCTCATCTCAGCTGGGTCTCCTGTGGTTCTCCCCCAGCCTCAGGGCTCCAGATCCCCCCGGCACACAGGCCCAGATCCAACTCCAGCTCCGGGCCGGGCCCGAGCAGGCCCAGTCCACTCAGCCAGTCAGCCCCCAGCAGCTTCTGGCAGATCCACTCAGAGCATCTCTATCAGGTGGGTGCAGCAGGATTGCTTTCGGTTTCTGAGGGGATTTGGCCTGTTGACTGAGAAGACTATCAAGCACTGACAGAAAGAGTGTGTGCTCAGCTAACTTTAAGATAGGGAAAATACATCAGTTCAAAGCCAAATTAAATATTAATGGCTTATAACGTTGGGCTGCCAATATATCCTATTAATCCAATGCATTTAAATTGAATGATCTGGTTCATTTGGAAATTATGTTATTTCTACTAAAGGTCAGCAAATAAACCAAAACATATCAAAAATATAATGTTCGGAAACATAATGCTACATTTACTTTTTATATCTGCAACCCATTTTTAGGAGCTGTAGGCGTCGTTACCTTTGCACAGAGCCAGACTAGCAGTAACCCCTCTGCCTCCAGTCTTTATGCTAAACTAATCAACTACATGAGAATATCAATCTTCCCACCTTTCTCTTAAATTGTCAAACTTTTATTTTAACTCAAGCTTCACTTGTTAACTTTTTTTCCGCAGAGCTTTCATCCTCATTTTCGTCTTCATTGGTACATTAAGTTTTTTTTCTTTGATATTTCTCATTTCTATGAAGATCACTTTATATTGAAGTGAAAACTTTTATAATATAACATCGGAACATTTGTCACATCTAGCTAATAACATAGAGCACAACTAGCAACTCTGTTTTATTATTACTTTTCTGGATCGTACGGCTGACCAGATAATTAATTAGTGTTGTGTGGGTGGATGTAGATGTGCTCCACCAGCTGTAAAACCTGGAATGACACTCGCCCACCGGAAATAATTAAATTTGCCCCAATTTAAATGAATATTCTTTTAATGCTTTTTCTCTGTCTAAATACTGTTTTCAGGCTGTTTTCAAACCTGACAGGAAATTATTCTGAGAAGACGCCCAGTCCGTCTCATTTCTGGGAATTTTTGAGCTTATATTGAGTTTTGGCACAAAGTACCTGTCTAAGTATTGGCACTGAAGAGCCCTAATTTCAATAAACAATTGTTTACTTCCCAGAATTTGAGTTATCTGGAACAAGGGGGTGTTTTGGGGGGAAGAAATGTTTTGAGAGCGATGAAAGGAGACAGCACGGCCCTTGTTAGCATGAATTATTAAATGTCAGGCGTAGATTTTAGTGTGACTACAGGAATTTACTTTCCAAACAGCACAGTTTCCCATTTCCCAAATTCAATCATCTTTTCCATGAAGTCAGGCTGTAAATGAAAACAAAAACACATGTATCTAGATATTTCTTTTTCTGCTGAATAGAAGAAGAAAAAAAAAAAAAGGACTTCATCGTCATGTTACTGGAGTTTCTGTGCAGACGTCTCATGTTACATCGTGTTGTTCCAGAGGTCCTCGTCAGCCGGCGCCCCCGTGCAGATACCCCTCTAACGAGCCAATGAGCTACAACTTTGTTTATGCATCACAAAGCAGCACATTTTACTGGTGACCTGCATTTACCCTGTACCACTGAGCATGTAAATGGATGCTTTGTAACAGTGAGAGACCAAGCTGTCGGCTTGCTCGCTCCCCCAAGGAGACTAGACTCAAAGCAGCCTGTAAAAGGCAGAAAAACACTGCATGAATTCTTCCAGAGTAATCATGCAGCAGTTAGGTCTCGATGGCCATTTGTCTATGGCCACTTTCAACTGATTTGACCTATAAACTTTCTAAAAGAAAAAAAAAATATCCCAGCAAACTTAAAATACAACCATGACAGTTAATATATATATATATATAATATATATATATAGTAAACATAATTCTTATTATGATACAGATTTTAGAAACTTTTGTACCACGTTTGTCTTTAATTTCCTCAAGCATGCAGAAATCTAGCACGGTGCTGCCAAAGTGAGACAGGTGCGGGTTGAATCGTGGGTCAGTGTTTGTGTTTGTGTGCCACGGCTGCCGGGGGCTTTGTGGTTTGAAATGCCTGACCACAGCGTTAAATGTGTTTTTGTTTCTGATCCAGGCACACTCACCGTCACTTCCAGGGTTAACACAGTGTAGATTTGTAAACCATCATGTTCAGGCTGCAAATTCTCCACCCCATCTAACTTGTGTCTACAGTGTGGGGAGGGGCGTCAGGAATGTTGGCATGTTTGTTCAGAGGGTTCAGGGTTGCACAGGAAGGAGAAGTAGAACAGAGGGAGTAGGAACAACTTCACAGGAAAAGATTTAATGTGGAGCATTTTTCATTTTGCCTGTTTGTCACTGCAAATGGACAGAAAGAGGAAAACAAAATATGTATGTTAGGTTTGGGAATTACTGTGTTGGAGTCGATGGTCAGTGTGAGTTGGATAGTATGTTCAGCTGTAAACTTACACAATAAAACATCTGACTAAAGGTGGGTTCACTGTCCTGTATTTTATTAGTTTTCTCAACAAAAAAATAAATAAATAAGGTGTTACACCCACTACAGGTATCCAGCTAAGAAAGGACAACCCAGGAGGTAAAGATAGAGATATTTATAAACAGAAGTACGATTAACAATTCATCTTCACCCAGCTCGACCTCCTCAGTGAGTTCCCAGCTAAAACTAACAGGACAGGAGCTAAGCTCCACTACAAACTCTTATCCACTGCAGTACTAAATTGTGCACACGTTATTGAGTTAACAGGTGATTATTTAAGGAACAACCCACTTCACACCTTAAGCCTGCCCAGACCGCCGACTGGGATTTGACCTGAGCGAAGTTAGCCACAGTTGGGGAAGTAAACAGCTTTCTAAAAATACAAACAAACATTTAAAGAAAAGAACAAAAAGAATTGAAAACTAGTCCTTTCCAAAGGCAATACACACGTCTTTTTGCCCGCTATACTGGCTCAGTTGCCAGGTTGGACTACACAAAATAAAGAAACCCGCAAAAAAAACCAAAACCAAAAACCACAGTCCCACAGCAACAGCAGCTAATGGATCTCTTATGTTTTCGCAGGGAAACACAATAAAACACTATATTTAGGGGGGAAAAAGGGATTAAAATTCGTATTGATTCATATAAAACTCTATAGCTACACCTTAAAATACCTGCGCCGGGTGTGGAATACGGTGTGCACCTGCTTCACTCCACCGGTCTGACACAACGTCCATCTTGCGTTCCGCCGGAAGCCTCGATATGTCGCTGCTTGACTCTAAATAACATCGCAGTATCTTGAGTTGCCGGTGACTAAAACAGCTAAAACTGAAAGTGGATATTGGCCGTACAGTAGTCTGGTGGTCACAGACATAAATCCAAATGAATGCTAAAGTTGCTCTGTGACAACTGGATGTGTATCTGTTAGCTTACACGTTAGCCGTATTAACCGTTAGCTTGTTTCTTCTGCCCCCACTGGCAAATAAATCTTTTAAAGCAACTTTAAATGTTCTTAGCCCAGTAGGAAAAAAAAAAAAGAAGTTTACTTAATTACTTAGTTAGCCAGTTTAAGATCCTGCAGATATGCTGAATCATGTGTTGTCTCCTCTGCGTTGCTTTTTGCAGGCCTGTAGCCCCATCCAGGTATCTGTGGCCCCCAGAAGCCCTGGCTGCCAAGGCTGGACGCCCGCCGCCTCTGTCTCCGGCCACAGTAACACTCCGGTGGGTTTACTGTCACTAGCTGTCTGTACGTGTGTGTTTATCTGCTTCTCTGTTAGCTGTCTCTTTCAGGTTTATTTTTTTCATTTGCTTTTACAACTGTCATAAATCTGCTTTCTTTTTACTTTTACAATATTTGTTTTGATTTCATAAAACGCTGATAGTATCTCACTATTAGTGTGCAACAGCTCAGTCAATTTGATAAAAATCCAAGTACATACTGTTTTTATTCTGTGGTTTCCCTCTCCTCAGATGGTGAAGCCTCGCTGCCGGTCTGTCAGCGTTGGGGAACAGTGGCTCCAACAGAACAGGCTGCAGACTATGAGCGCGTCGCCCTCTCGCACTCACTGCTCCTTCAGGTGAGACCTACCCACCCACCTACCTACCTACCTACCTACCTACCTACCCACCTACCTACCTACCTACCTACCTACCTACCTACCCACCTACCTACCTACCTACCTACCCGAAAACTTAACTTTCTTACTGTTATTTTTATTCCTATAATGTTACAGGCCATTACAAACATTATTTGAGATTTTGTTTATTTATTATCTCTCTAATAATGTTTACAATTTCCACACGTGACTCCCATAAATGAGCACATTTTTACTTCCGTTTTCTCAAGAGACCTCTCATTCAGCTGTTGATGGAAATCCGTCATTGTGACTTGGAGCTAATGATTGTATTTAGCTGATGTGCATCATTAGACTTTAATCTCTATCTTAAAAAGGCATAAAATGGACAAAAAAGAAAAGAAAAATATGCATGTTTTACTCCAACATTATTGTTTTAAACAAACTTTTAATACCTCCCAAAAACAGCAACAACTTAGACTTAGTTGTATGTGTTTCAAAAGACCTGTCAATCAGTTTGGAAGTGATAACAGGGTTTTAAGATGCTGCTGTTTAGATGAAGATTAAGCATCAGGCCACAGCAGCAACTATCAGGAAGGTGCCTTATACTTTTTAGTGATTTGGTTCCTGTCCACTATCTGTCTCCTCCAGGGTGTCATTTTATCCCTCACTGTGAGACTGTCTGTCTGTAAAATCACATTTCCATGGCTCGGCCTGGGAAGATAAAATTGATTCGATCATCTCTTCATTTGTTATCAGTCTATTTTCCCCTCGCTCTCATTTTTATATAAATTGATCACTTCAAGTATGTGTGGTAGCGCCTTCACCTCTGGTCCTCACGATTTGTGTCTTTCCGTGTGCAGGAAGGGTCGCGGGGAGGCCAAGAAGTGCCGTAAGGTGTACGGGGTGGAGCGCAAGGATCAGTGGTGCACCGCCTGCCGCTGGAAAAAAGCCTGCCAGCGCTTCCCTGACTAAAAACAGTTGTGTGATGATGAGAGAGGGAGCGTGAGAGACAGAGAGGTGGCCGGTTGGATAAGTGATAAAAGAGACTTTTATCAAAAAGAGGAGATAAATCAGGGCCTGAGAGCCATCAAGAAAAACAACAGTTCTTTTATTACATGTGTCTTTTTTTACTTTCAGCCTGTTTTGTTTTTTTCCTAAAGGAATGCAAAATGAGTTTTCTGTATCTTTGTAACTTGATCCTGAGGACTGAAGTCTGCGATGGTGCTAACCGTTGACTGACTTTGACCATGTGATGTGCTAAGCCTACAATACTCTCCTACTTTATCCAAAGGTCATATTACTGCCCCTGTAGCTCCACTTTATTAGACTGCTACTTGGCTGTTTTCTTTATTCCAACCCTCTCTTCCAGTGGTTACACAGTGGTTATGATGTACATTATATTGTGTGCTTTGAGTTACATACAAGTATTTTATACCTTTTTTTTATCGTCTTGTTCAGCCCATGTATTGGGCAGATTATTTTTTGGAATATTCATGTTTTTTGGCACTTTGTTGGAATATAAACTCACAAGAATAAGCTATATTTGGTTTGACTCAACCAAGTTCCTTCCATGAAATGAAATGGATTTCCTTCCTGCCCGTGTTGTTGGCATACGACCAGTGTTGTAAGGTTTTACCCATGAAGCTATGGAGTCATAGTGATGGGACTAGCATTAGGAGAAAAAGTTTGTAATAGCAATAAAAAAGAGGAAATATATTGTCAGACACATTAAAAAGCACTGAGAATTTGAGATGCTTTTTTTTTTTGTTATTTTTTCTTCTGCATGACAGTCCACAAAAGAAATAGCAAACTATTTTATTGTAGTTTTCTCTATACACATTTTGTATGAAGACTCAGAACAATGGTTTAATGTTAGAAATGTCTGAAATGTACACTGTATTCACAAATTCATTTTTTTTTGTGTCGAGGTCGACAGTGAACCGCACAAGCACACACACATGCACGTGCGCACACACACACACACACACACCTACACACACTCTGCAATCACCCACACACTCATATGCATACATTATTACATCTCTTAATCAAACACTAGTTAACACTATTAAGATGCAAATGAATGGTTGTGACCTACTTAAATATCCTGACGACAGAACAAATGACCATATTTTTTTCACCCAAGCAGAAACAACCTTTTCTGGATAATACTGACCATAGTTGACATGCACAGTTCATCCTATTCCTCCGTTCTTCAATGGTCCATTAAGATGGTTTTCGGGGCTTGTGTCATTAACAGACCTCCTTTCCCATCCTACGGTGCAGTACACACCCAATGACCCTGGAAGTTTCCAGATTCATGCACTTAAGTGCAAAGTGACGTGAACAGCTCTGCAGATGTTTAATGTTTGAGAACTGACTGGGGATTAGTTTCCTTTTACTTCTGAGTTCCACCTTAGCAACTCTGTAAATTATTGCTCCCTCCTTTCTGTAATTACAGGGAAAGTCAGGGACTGTATGAAAGTTATTGGAGGGGAAGGACGGTCAGAATTGAACCTATTTTATTCATTTAGTGACAGTAATAACATTTTTAAGCAGCTCTTTAAAAATCAAGCAGCATTAATATTTAACATTGTGTGGTTTGTCACAATATTAGGCAATTTACAATTCCACTTCTAATATAATATAAATTCATCCAATCAAATATTGGGTTGGCTAGCTAGTCCCAACAATCGGATAATACTGTATTAGCTAGTGAGTCGCTAGCAGAGCAATATCATACAGGAGCCAGGTGTGTGGTTGGATTTCATCAGGTAAAACTGTGAAAGCAGCTCTGTGTCCCGTCACCACATCCACTAAGCCACACCCACCTCTGAGCGATCCAATCATATCTAAGAATTTGATTTAAAAGATAAAAACTGTTTCACTTTAAATTTCAGTGTTTAATTCACTTACAGTTCTGAATGCTTTTGTTCTTTTAGTTATCAGTAGTGAAATTAATTGTGCCAATTTATATTTATTAATCTATATTTAGATTTTTTAGGAATTTTTAAGGGGGAGTAATGCTGCTTTTCTAAAACAAGGTTCAGCCCCCCTCCCCACCACACCACAATAATTTCATACAGTTTCTTAGATGGTTGGAAAATATGATGAACTATGAGGTGTCATTCAGAAACTACCAATACTTTTTCTTCTGATGTCTTTGTTTGACTGTGATGGACAGGTAAGTTAAGTATGAGCCATATCAGCCATGCTAATTTCTAATTTCTGATCCCAAGTCAGTATCCAAGGGCAACATGTTTGTTCCTCAGACACTAGAGGACAGTATTGTTCCACTGAGAGGAACATAAGGAAACCTGTCAACCTGCTGCTCATTTCCTCAAGAGAAACTCATCACTTGCAAGGTTTGTATTGACAACTTCCACTTAATGGCCAAAATCAGAAAGCAATAGACAGGAAAAAGACTTTTCTTTTTTGTGTCAATACTCAGAATGAAGCAATGGCAACACGGCTCTTTGTTTTTTTTGAGGAGACGCAGAATTTTGGTGAGTTTGAGTCCAGAAAACCAATTTTACATCCTTTGTGTTAAATTAATTAAGTGCCTTTAGCAGAAAATTGGATTCTCATACCAGTAATAAACAGTTTGTGCTCCAGCAATCCCACTGTCACCGTATTTACATCTGAATGAACCATCTTAAAAGCACAGTGCTGGTCCACTTCCAATTTGCTTTTACTATTTGTGTCTGCTCTGACATGTGGGAAGCTTAGCAGTTACAGACCTGTCCAACATGATTTGTTTTAAAAGGGGACGCCTACATATTGAAACATACGTCCATTTCATGAGAGCTGGACATCAGTTATCGCCCCTCATAAGACAAACTACAGAGTGCAAAAAACAAACAACAACTGCTGAAGCCGTAATTAAAAGTCCCATCCACACAGGCATGAAAGTGCAGTCAACATGATTTTTTTAAATGTCACACCCTCAGGTCTGAAAAACCTTGCAGTGAACCAGTTTTCCAATCTCATTTTGGCCCCTTTTATTATACCAACACACAAAAATATATTCAATTGCACTTCTCTAATTCTTTTATTTCACAGAATGGCATGTAAATATGCTTAATAAGAAGGACATCACGGTCAAAACATTCCTTGTTACTTAGAGACACGAAGAGAGGTGCAGCGAGATGGCGGAGTCTGTTCATCCGATGACGATGACGACGTCACAGTTCAAAACTGGCGTGAGCTGCTGAAAACATGATTGATTGGTTGAGGTAACTGGGGCAGGATACTGTGAGAGCAACAGAAACACGTTACAGTTTGTTTTGCCTCCAAACCCGAGTTACGGGGATGCTGTTGAGCCTGCCGCTGCGGCTGCTCCTCATGCCCAGGTACTGCCTGAGCAGCTGGTTCACCCGTTTCTGACTGTTCCATTTGCGGGCAGATTTCCGGACGCCTATGAAGCCGCCGTAGCGCTTTTGTAAGGGCCTCATGGGTGAGCCAATGAGCTTCCTGTACCCATGGCGCCCTCTCTGAAAGCCACCAAAGCGTTTGGATAAGGTGACAGACTCTGAGGTGTCACCCTCTTCCCCTCCTAGCTGGCTGTCACTCTCCGCATTCCTCTCCTCCCTCGGCTTCATCTCTTCATCCAGCAGACTGAGATCCAGGCCCTGCAGGCCCTCCCCCTCCTCAGAGGTTTCCAGCAGTGATGAGTCATACTGGACACTGCGCTGCTCGAGTGGTGTCTCATCCCGATCCCCCTCCTGGAGACGCTCTGCGGCTGCAGACTGCAGCAGTTCACTGTCAGAGTTCAGGTCAAGAGAGGTCAGCTCCAGCTCCTCTCCTGTTCTCTTGAGCAGAGCGCCTCCCTCAGGAAACATCGGATGGCGCGACATTTTCACAGCACGTTTACACACCTCCCATGTGAGCGAGGAGGAGACATGACCCTCACACTCCAACAAACACACCTGCAAACAGAGGAGAAAGAGGGATCTGTTAATGTAGTGTATACAAGGATTCATTTGAGGAATGATTAGACATTTTAAATTCTGGTCAAAGTCCCATTATTTGTGTTTACTTGTGGTGGTGTTGACAGTTTTTAGCCATGGCATCAGTAGATAGTTTTAAGTGGCAACCAGGTCTAAGAAGTGAGAGGTAATTGAAGACCTTATTCATAGATTGACCTGCTCTTGAGTTAAGCTGCTGAGCCTGGTGGTGTTTAATTTGACAGTATTGGGTCCAATATCTCATTACGGCCACACAAAGGAAGACATTGACCCATAATTTGCAGGTCACAAAATGAAGGATGCTAACTGTTACAAGCTAGCAGCTTGACATCATTGTTCACATAGTTAAATATACTGTAGATGCTTAAAGCTGCATATTTGATCAGTTTTTACATCCGCGTAGGGTTACAACTGACATATATCACAGATTATGACCCTGTAACGTTGACACGGCTAACCTGTTAGCAAGCTAGCTGGCCGTTTTACACATCCAGCAGACATGTAACATTAGCATTAGCATTCGTTTAGAGTCGTGCTTCTGTCAACCTGATGAATATAAGTGCAATATTCATTCTTCTTTTAGTTTTCCTTTGGTGTTCACCAATTCTTGAGAGATAACTAGCTTCCTAAACTCTTCCTGTGTTCAGCAGCTAATTCCTAACTTTATTTGCTGCAGGGCAAGTAGCATACAGTGAATTTACTGGAGCTTTTTTACTGAAAATAGCTGCCTGCTACAGCTGTAAGTGAATCTAAAGTTGGCAGGGTACATAAAGACATTTGACCTATTACTCATATAAATATAATGATGCAGCTGTAAAATGTACCATTGCCCACTTCCTGAGCATAGGTGAGGGTAAAAAACTTACAACACAATGGGAAACAACTGAGTCACCGACTATAAGGATATACTTATTTATATCTAACAAGAGATGTTTGCATCTAGAACTTGAGTGCCCGTTTAATATTAATCATTAATATATTGCCCATGGTCAGCATTTCATTTAGGGAATGCCATTAATGGGACTGCTGTGTTCAGCGTATATGGAAAGTTATGTGCCAACGTGTCCATCATTTGATAAATGTGACGTCTACATCTGAATGATTGACAGCACAAAACTGGAAGAAAATTACAAATCAGTTTGAAGGACAGCAGCAAAATGATGTCCTTTGCTGACAAAATGATGACATTTTCCTTCCTGATTGGCCCCTTCAACTTCAGGTGATGATGTTTTTGCTCTTAAAATGACATATAATGATTTGGAATTGAACTTTTTTTATATAGAATGAACTTTGTTAATGCTGAATCACTGACTCACTGTGCAGTTTTAATGACCTTCCTGTCTTATTATCATCACACCTGACAGTTTGGCTTCAGGCCAGAACACTCACTGCTTGCTCACCAGTATGGAGGTAAGGACATATTCGAAGTTTTGAAGTGCATTTTTGTTAATAAAAAGTTTCTTTTTTTAGCGACATTTTTCAGTCTTTGGTTTTCGACTAACTGGGAATAATTTTGCTGATATTTTTAACCTGCTGACTTACTCAAAATAAGGTCATTTTATACCCGTAAATGTAGAAACACAGTGCATTTGTTTTTTCCTCTGACAGAGCCCTCCAACTTAAATTTTAGTTGGAGTTAAGAAGCAAATCTCATTTACTTGTCAAATCTCGCTCAAATTAGATAAATTGCATTGTTATCGGAAAACCTGCTCACATGAAAGGAAAGTGAGAAGAGGGAGTTCCGCTGTGAATCTATCAACGGAAATTAATTATCCATCGTAAATGAAATGAGCACACCAGGGGATTCTCCACGTCAGATCAATGGAGCAATCTAAAGGAGTTTATGAGTGAGAGCAGATGTGTGTGTGTGTGTGTGTGTGTGTGT
>NW_019525097.1:1887752-1981589 GCF_002814215.2 Seriola lalandi dorsalis | reverse complement strand
GGGGGTGGGGGTGGTGCACGCAGCCATGTATTTATAGGCTTGTGAGGACCAGAAGATTTAAAAAAAAATGGGTGAGGTTGCTTCAAAGGTTTTAATTTTATTAGGAGGTAGGTCAGAGTTTGTCTTTAAATTCAACGTTAAGGTCTGAATCAGGTTTAGCTTGTTGTTACATTAGCTCTCTCACTCTCTCTCACTCTCTCTCACTCTCTCTCAACCCACCCTGGGTCCGGTTCTGCTCGAGGTTTCTGCCTCTTAAAAGGAACTTCTTCCTTGCCACTGTTGCTCATGGTGGGAATCGTTGGGTCTCTGTAATCAATGTTATAAAGAGTGCTCTATTTGAAAAATGCCTTGAGATAATTTCAGCTGTGATTTGGCGCTACATAAATAAAAATTGACCTGAAAAGTTCTCACTTACAGACATAAATCTGGAGGGTGAACAGATCAGGGGAGGTAAAGGCCAATAGTGAATTTGCTGTGACCATAAACTTTCTCCCGACCTTAACGTTAATGTAGTTGTACAGATACTTTGGAAAGCGGGTATTTCGAAAATGTGGAAAAGATTTCCAACACGGATGTTTTCGTCTGGTGATCGAGTTGATTAATACGTCACAAGACAAGCTGGGAGTGTGTCTGACCGAAGGCACCGACTGCAGCCCACACATGAAGAATTAACCAAAAGGAAGCAGCAAGACGAAGATGCAGTGTAAAGAGCTGGCTGTCATAGAAAGGGGCGAGACACTGAAGGTATATGAGCGTTATACACACAAAAAGAGAAGCTCAAACCCTGTTTACTCTCTCACCTCCACACACCTGGCCAAATGCTACAGAAACACAGAGCTACAAAAGACAACAGCCACAGCACAGATAATTAGCACAAACGCAAACAAAACCTGTCATATGTATTTAAGAATGGCGTTATGCAATGAATGTAGTCAGAGGACGGTCAATGTCATATGTCTGTGTGTTAATGTGTGTGTATGGACGCATGCACAGGTGTGTGGTCCTGCATGAATAAATCAATGGGTCCTGACATTATAATAAACACTGGCGGCCTCACACACACACACACACATGCACACACACTTTCGGTCTGGGCTGGAAACAATGGAATTGCTCAGTGGATTCCATCTGTGGCTCAATGGGAAGGCGGCTAACACAATGAGGAGCTGATAAAATGTGTCAGTCACCGATGTAAGCCTGGGCTGATGATACTGCACAGCAGTCAATTACATAGTTCTATTACAACTTCCAAAAAGGTCCCAGCTGTCTTTCTCTGCATCATTATCAGCTAAATTAGCCGTCCTATAGTTATTCATGGACGCCCACAGACTATTTTTACCAGCTGATGTGTCTCTGGCTGTTTGGAAATGAGATTGTGTGCTGCGCTGAAGTTTTAGTTTGAGTTCAGAGAGCAATCGCAATCTCTCAGTGCAGAGGCTGCTATCGCATGTTGGTCACGAAGCACTGCACAAGCGCTAGTGGATACTTAAACATGCAAATAATAAAATAAGGCATTTCCCTCCAGGTGAAACCATGTATCTCCAAACAGTCAACTGTTGAAGAACTCTTTGTATTTTTGGTTGTTTGTTTGTTTTAGCTCAACTCCCTTCAGTCCTAAAGGGTTCCTCACTGATTTATAGCCACTACACAACAGGTGTAACTTACTAGAGGGTTCACTCTTTTATTCATTGTGGTCTATTCTATTGGGTACGGTTCTAGTAATTTTGGGTAAGAAATGATCATGATCTGTTAAATGTGAAGCTATATCCAGGTTAGCTGTCAGGCTGAAAATAACTCAACACAATTAGATGGATTGTCACGAAACTTTGCACAGACGTTCATGATCACCAGAGGACGAAGATTACTGACGTTGGTGACCTTCAGACTTTTCCTTGAGTTCCACCAGGAGATTAATATCTTTGTTTTTTAAGTAAAACGTCTCGAGATCTACAAGATGGAGTTGCACAAAATTGAACTGATACCTCTGTCTTCCTTTTTTTAATTTTGTTTATTTGTAAAAACTTTGGTGATCCCCTGAGTTTTCCTCTGGCGCCATCAACTGGCCAAATTTTAATTTCACACTAACACTAAGAAAGCCCCTCGTCCCACTTATTTCACTCATTATATCACAATGCAACTTAGTGAACAATGACCTGCTGGGAACTTGAGGTGCAGCCTTATTTATAACAGGTGGCTGAATGTGTCACTTGGACGAGTCTCTGATGAGCAGATCAGATCCACCTGTGTCACTTGAACACATGCTTCAATGGACAGGTTACAAGTCAATGAAATCTGACCTTTTGTACAGAGATACACAAATTGACTTAAATTTTATTTCTGACCTAGAGCAGTGCAAAATCTTTAATGTTTCTTCTTCTTCCTGTGTTTTTAAATGTTTCTTAAATTAATCTTGAAATAAAAATCACTGCATGGGAAAAACACAATAATCACACTGCCCTCTGCTCCTGTATTAACAATCACAAACACACCTCTGTAAAGGTGTTGGGGCTTGTTGCAGCTGTACCCACGCACACTACAGCTTTGACAAGGTATTTAACAGAAGCTTTTATCAACAGAGACTCACAATGACTAACAGTGACACACACACACACACGTACTCACCATGGTGTTGAAGGCTTGCTGCAGCTGTTGCTGCTGCTGCATGAGCAGACCGCAGGCCACACACTCCCCCTGGCAGTCACTGCGTCCAGGGGTGAAGAGACATGCCAGCAGAACCACCAGGCACCACAGAGGGATCTTCATCGCTCAGCACACCCAGACAGGCAGAGACAAACAGGAGCCCAGCAGGTAGAAAACACGAGTCAGGGTTCAACAGCGGGAGGATCTGGGAAATAGAGCCTATGGGATGTGGGTCCAGTCTACAGGGAGAGAGCAGACAGAGTAACAGGAACATTGCGTCAATTCCGATTTATAGGGTTGATTAGCTGGATTCAGGCGGTCAGGCAAAGCGTCGGTGGTGGGAGAGTGTTCAGCCAACTTCAGGAGATGGACAATGTAGGTGGGACGGAGAGAGAGCACAACCCGAGGCAATGAATTAGAAAATGGGTATTTTCCAGTGGGCAGGAAGCGGCCTCTCTAAGCTGCAGGGTTGGATCACAGATGAAATCATACAGCGCAGGTTTAAAGATTTAAAAGTATTGATCTGTGATTGCAGCGATTAGCTTTAAAACACAACACGGGCCGTGGTCTGTGGCTGCAACCCTCAAGCAACAATTTGAAATAGAAATAGGAAAAAAAATAGAAATAAAAAAGGTAAGAAGGGAGAAGGACAGGTATTAGTGTTAACTCCAACCAAGACACCTGAGGTGAAGAAATGTTTAGACTGTAACACCTGACATTGTGGAGATATGACGAAGGAGATGTGTGTGTAAGCTGGAGGAAGATAACTGGAGGGATGAATAAACTCCAGAGGATCCCCGGTGCCTCCGGCTCTGGCGACAAATTTGTGAACCAGGTGCTCAGAGTTTGTTGCTTGACCTCCACTCCCTGACCCCCATCAATCCGAACACCCACCGCTGTATCATCCAATAACACTGAGATAACGAAGCCACTCAGATCATCATAGATTGCTTCTGCTGCCACAACAGAAACATTTGCGACGGCTCCTGCAGGTTTATGAACCAAGACAAGGCCAAGGTGTAGCCTCATACTTGTTTGCTTTATCTTGTGCTCACTAAATTATGGGAGTTTAGGAAAGTTGATTCCTTTTATTAACAATTATGATTCACCCTTCACCACTTGAGTCACTTAAAATTGAATTGACTGATTTTTGGCCGTTTGGGAGCAGCTAATTTACACATGCATCAGTTACGCAACAATGTTAGCGTTCCTTTGGAGGCGTGTTTCTGTCCGCCACACAAATCAAAGTATTCACTCTCCCTTTTAGTTTTAGCTATCAACTCCTGAGGGAAATATCTGGCTCTTTAGCAGCTAAATGCTCCACTACGTTCACTTGCTTGTTGCTGACACTGTGTGTCTTGCTGTTTGTTGCTAGGCAGGTAGCGTAAACACATGAACACATAAAATGCTGCGCCTGAAAATGATCCTGATGAGAGCGTTGAGGATGAACCAAAACATTAAAAAGGTGCGCGCCGAAAATCCAAAACAATGAGCAGAAAGATCCAAAAATCCTCCGTGCAGCTGAAGGAAACTACAGATTCAAGTTAATCCTCTTTATTATTAATATAATAATGTATTGATATAATAAAATATTGATTACAGCAGCTTTAAAGAATGCCCTAATTGAATTTTCCCTGACGTATCTACAGCGTGCTGCACCTTTCCCCAGTGACAGGTTGTAAAAACATAGCTATTCCCATTCATGGTAACCTATTCATTTATTTCATGAGCAGTAATGGTCTCAAAGCCTTAGTCTGATTTAGGAATTCTTTGTTGCTCTTCTTGCCATAAATGCTTTCAGGAAACTATTTTAGATCTTAGCTAATTGCTAATACTTCCTGTAATTTCTTTTAAAAAAGAACTGATATTTAACTATAAAATCAAAGGAGAGTCCCTGGAGAAAAACTGTGAAAGTTGTTGCTAATTAAAAGGAAAAACAACACGTGTTACCTCAGTTCAACATATATACAATAAAGTTTCCAATAACAAATTAATGATGACTGAATATTTACATGGATTTCAATTACAGCAACTGATTTCCAAATCGTCATCACGTCATCAGAACTTTGTCTCTACCGTCCCAGTATTTACATCGTTCTTGACAAGAAACTTACAAAGACAATATAAGGAAATTATTGGGCCCATAAAACAAAGAATTGCCTTTTTGTACATACACTGTATATGCAGCCAACATATTACTATTCACTGTTGGGCAATGCCTCCTGAACATTACGTAAATCAAACTAAAGCACAAGTACATGTTATTGTATATAACTCTTTATGGACACTTATCATGGAGGCATTTTTAATCTCAATGGCTAAATTTTCTAAATTTACTTTAAAACTTTTTTATTCCTTTCTGATTTTGAACATGTTAAAATAGTTGTGTGTGATGTCTTCTATAGATTTTAAGATGATAAGCATACTAGAAATAATTTAAATAGTAGTAGGACTACTGTACATTGTATGCTATCAATAGAAGTATTAGTTGGTGCTGTTCAAAAGGATATGTTGAATATCAGTTCTGAATTAAAATGACAGCACATCACTGGAATCAAAACTAGAGGCCATAATGCTCAGGTCAGGTGTGGATTTCTAATAACAGCAAAAACTTAGGACAGAAGAAAGTTGGATTAAAAAAATGGTTCATTTGTAAATGAATCTGCATTTACGAGTTTCTGCATCGAATATTATTTAACATTTAAGATGAAAAATGCTGTGAGTGTCTCGTTGACTCACACAAGCTCCCATCTGGTCCAAGAGGAATTCACACTCGATGTTTGAAGACAGAGACGGAGACGGAGACGAGTGGCAGAAGTCACGGATAACAACACAATAATCCCACAGTAAGGACGAGGTATTGATGAGAGTGAATAAAAATCTTTGAGAGTAAATGGAGCGGGGGTCGTATTGATGGGTGCATTGAAGTAAAGCTAAATAAATCTGTAAAAACTAGCACAGCGTGACCATGCTGCTTTACAACTGCACCACATTACCACTCATAGTCAATAGCATATGAACCAGGTCCTGTGTGACTGGCCCATTTACAAATATATAAATGGCTTTATGGGAAATCATTAGGAGGGACCTGTTTGTTTGCTTTGCTGAGATTTTTTGTGCAGTGATCATTTGCTAGCCTGCTGACTAAGCCCATTTGATATTGTTATGTTCTCCCTTAAGTGGCCTTTACTGAGTAAGTTAAACAAATGAGTAAACCAGCAGAATGCAAGTGATGGCGAAGGCCCTGAATACGCTCCAGCGACACAAAGACGTGGCTTTCATAAATTAAAAATGCTGTACCAGAGTGTATTAACATAAACAGACATTCAGAGCCACTCCGAGCTTTTTGTCAACACTGTTATTATTGAGGGAAGTTGTGCAATGTCATGCTCTCAGAGCTTTGTAATTAGACAATGAGCGTCCATTTGTTCACTTTGACACATTCAGATGTTCCAATTAGAATATTGTGATTACGGCCTTTGGCTAAACAATATGGGGACGGTATCAGACAATATCTGAGGCGCCCACAACATATAAAGACAGACAGACATAAAGCCAGAAATATATAATATATATCCTCATGAGGCTGTGGAAAGCTCTGACTGTTATTTACAATCTTACAAAACAGTTCATCAGTACTTCCAAGTGTTAGTTTCTCTGTATTTGATTTACTTCACAGAAGAGACAAACCACACATGTACCTTTCAAATTAGTTGCATCTGATCCTAATTTTTTAAAGCAATGGAGCTTTTCAATTTATAAAGGACTGTTACCAAATTTCCATTGTGAGTTAAGTTGCATTTATCAATTATCTTTAATTAGCCTGCAGATTTGTTGATGCACTTAGCTGTATCCAAGAAGAGTTGAATCAAGGGCAACTGGACTTACAAAAGAAGTGATAGAAAAAGAAGCCAAAACAACAGTTAACATTGCCACTGCTTCCCGCCTCTGGAGGCAGCTCTTAGTGAGTAAAGGAATAAAGTTTCTTCTAGACTGGTAAGTAACCAGCTGTTAATGCTAACGCTGGTTATTCAGCGAGAGCAAAAACATACAAGTCAAGTGTTGAGGAGAGTTTGGTTCTTGATAACCGCTAATAAAAAGAGTTTTAAGTCATGACTGTCAGGGTTTGTCAGGTGTGGGTCAGTTGATATACACGAATGGAGACATCTTAGACTGATATATTAATGTTTGCATGCTATATTTGTAACCATGCTTTGGTCCAGACGGAAATATTTCCAAACCGATTGGATGGATTCCCGTGGAAATCTTGTGCAGTCATGGTTCCCAGATGATAAATCCTGATGTCTGTGGCGATCCCCTCACTACTGCCACCATGAGGTTCACACTGTAGCTCGTCTCAACAACAACTGAATGGCCTTATCTTGAAATTTGTTACTCACATCCATGTCCCATGCTAACGTGCTGCACTAAGATGGTGCTGACATACGTGGTAAACATCAGGAAGTTCATGTTAGCATGTTGAGATTACATATAGCTCAAGGCTTAAACACAGCAACACAGAGTCAGAGGACTGGCTGCAGGCTGCAAAGCCTAAATGCAATACTTTGATATATGTCATCAATTCTATAGAATCCATTGGGAGCTCTCTCTCTCTCTTTGTGCTCATGGTAGCAGAATAAAAAAAGTAATATTACTAAAAATGTACTTTCTTACTTCACTAAAACAATGTCAAAGGTCTCACAAAGGTAAGAAACCACAGACTTAATGTTGAAATGTTAAAAAATTACTAATAAATTTGTAATAGAAAGTCTTCCTTTAATGGAAATACTGTTGGGCACATTGGCTGAGCAAACACTTACGGATGACTCAAAGTCGTTCTACAGCCAAGATGAGATGAGGCAGGAACAGTCTGTAATTGTTTTGCTATCATACTTTCATCTGCTTGCTGTAGGATTACCAAATTGGCCTGTCACCATCCCAAGGACCTCCTCACAACCAAGAGCCAGAAAAGAGTCACAGCTTTCCCGCATCTCAATAACTTCAAATTGAATCTGTGTGACACTTTGAGCCATGAAGCTACACACTCCTGTCTCTGCTTTATCTCAGTAATGATTCACTTCTCCGTCTTGATATTGCCACAGGTCCATTTCAGCCATTTCCCCTTTGCCTATGAATCTGCGTACTTTTTTTTTTTTTTTTTTGTAACGTGTCATATCATTTGCATAATCTGTGTGACAGAGCAGGCGGTTGCCCGGGTGCAGGGGGCTGATGTATGATGTAGTGTACACAGACAAAGTCACGATCGCTGGGGAGGGACGCCCGCTTTACACCGGGCTTTCCCCCAGGGGAACCAAGACAGGATAATTCATCCAGGAGCCTGAGAACTCATTGCAGGAAGAGTTGCATTTAAAAATAGATCTTTGCCATTTATAAATATAAACAACCTTGCCCTTCTGAAGGAACGCTGGCATGAAAGCAAAAAATAGATTGGACCACAGCAAAGAGCCCTCTACTTTTAGATGAGTCTTTCCATCTGCAATCCACAAATGAATGCTTTTATCCACTCTTTTCCAAAACAAATATACTGTTTTGTGCTTCCATTAGAGTTAACTAAGACCATAAAAGTGTTTTCAAGAGGGAATATTTTTCCCTTTGAATCAAACAGGAAGCAATCAGAGGATTCATGAAAGGGCCACTTATCTCATGCATTTGCTTTTGTATTCTGACTACATTTTTTTGTCATGGCCTGAAATACATAAGAGAAGGAAAATAGGAATAAGGCTCCACCTGTTTGCTGTCTCCCAAGGGACTGTATGAAAATTATTAGAGGTGGTGGGGGTGTCAGAAAAGGGGGCGTTATCTTTTTCTTTTTGTTAAATAAGTAAGGAGGATCTTTCAGCTTTATTCTGTATTTTTAAATTATTTATTTATTTTTTGTGCAGCATTTGTTGTCATAAATATATTGCTTTTAAATATTCAGGGGAGGGAATTGCTTTTCCAACTCAAGGAGAGAGCACAAAGAAAATATAAATAACACAAGTGAGAGTCTTGCTTTTTAATAAAAATACTTTTTTTTTTTTCCTACAGTGCCGAATATGAAAAGAGCTTTTTGTTATTCTAGCGAAAGTGAACAAATGAACGCATGAGAGTGGAGTTCGAGGAGCCGGCACACGGTGCAAAAAGTCCCAAAGTGAAGTGTATTAATGAAGCTAATGGTGGGATAAATTAGCATTAGCAGCTTTAATGAAGGGTGGAGAGGGGGCCAAGGTGTCATGAATGTGAGTGGGGGGGAGAAGAAAAGCTCTGTGCTCGTCTCTGACAAAGCTCTGACTCACTCTATCTCATCCATTAGTCGTCTGCATGAAGAAGAAAAGCACAAAGGAGTCTGCTAATGCAGAGATAACCTAAAGGTCTCTCTCTGTCTATTTCCCTCTGTTGCCTTTTTTGCTCCTTCTTTAGCATCCACTTTCCCGCTCTTGTTGCTCCGTTCTCGCCTCAATACTCCCTTTTTTCCTCCACTCATCCCCCAATATTTCTCCCTCCCCCTTTCCACAGCTGAGATCTTTTATGTTGAACAACATATTGCAGAGGTTTCCAATCTCTTCCAGTATAGTGAGTAGATCTTAACTCCCTTTCATTGAGACCAACCTGGAGCCAGGAGTCACTGACGATGGATGATATGAAAGTGTGGTCACTTTGTATGAAGGAAAATGATTAAAATTCCTATTCTACCTATTACATCTCATGGACCATTAATGGTACTTGATTAATTCTGTATAACCTGAGGAGATTCATGAGTGTTTTATCGCCTCTGGAATTGCTTGTTCAAAATGCGTTGATCGGAGATAATGGGCCAATAAAGTGCGGTTTAGTGTGAGAACGCAGAGTAGAGAAAGACAAAGACAGGTCTCATAATATCCATTCAAAATTCATAGTTATTCCAATCTGGTTCTGATACATTTCTCTCGACAGTTGGAAACAATATGAAATCAATCAGTCTTTTAAAGGGCTGAATCACTGGAGATATTTTTTCTTCCTAAAAGGTCGTGATCTTGGTTTAATACAGAAGAAATCCACAATGACAAGCACAAGACAAGATGTCCTTTAAGTCACTGTTGACATTCAACCATGCGTTTACACTGCACAGAACACACTGGCATCACTTTTCAATGGGACTATTTCTTTGGGAGAAAGTAGTCCCAGTAAGAATTAAGTGAATTAAAAAAAAAAAAAAAAACAGTTTCAAGATGGCCCCTTCAGAAGAAATCAATGTGATTCTTAATGGGATTTGTTTGGTGTCAACTGAGAACACTCCATCCACTGCAGCGTGAGGCAACATGTGGTTGAAAGTTAAGGAAGAGGTTAATTAGCAAACCTTTTTGATGAGATCTTCTTTTAGCTTTCAATCACAATACTCAAACACTTTTGATTGTCATTGACTGGGGCGCATAGCTAACATGTCAATCATTCACCGGCCACATCGTGTTTGAGTTTAGCGCCACGTCTTTCAACATTTTAGGATTCATGTGCAGAGTCAAATACTGAGTTACTCCACTTCTCACCCAGTGTATTCTGGGATTGGCTCTAGCTCCTCACATCCCTCAACAGAACGGGTGGTTTCAATAAATCGAAGGATGTGCGGAGAGATGGATGGTTCCTGTTCTCAAAAGTAACAGCTGGCGATACATCAGCACACAGAAGTAAGACGTTAAACTACTTTCATCACTGCAATTATTACTATTATTATTACCAGAATCAACACTGCAGAGAGCTGTTAACCTTAAATGAGCTGTGCTGAAGTGACCATGCTTAAACCATTTAATCTTCTAAATCAGGCTCCATGCAATGTATTATGTGGTGACTCATCAGACCGGCCACATGACGTGAGGTGCTGCATCTCTCATAGGTCACCCAGTGATTGCCTGCAACTTTGAATTCCTTTTCTGCTTTCAAAGGCTGTAATGAATACAAGTCCTGGTCACAAACTAGACTGCAAATAATGTTCCTGCCATTTGCAATCCGTGTGTGATATTATCTCGAGATGTCTATAACAGGGTTTTTTTTTTCCCCACCACTTTTGATTATTTTTTAATTTTCGTGTGTTTTAGTCTATAAAATCACAGGAAACACAGTTCAAAACCTAAAGATGCATAATTTACAGCGATACAAGAGAGAAAACAAAGGAAAAGAGCCAATCCCTACATTTGAGAAGCCATAATTGTTTGCTAAATCACTTCAACAATTAATAATTTATCATAATTGATGTTCCCTTTTAGTTACTTGCCCTGGTCCAACTCCAAACTCACACTGAAGTGTGGTATCTTGAGGTGCTGATGTGATGAAGTGATCACCGCTGACACGTCTTTACTTGCAATCAAAAAGAAGTTTATTTACAAGAAAGAAACGGTGTCAAAAATGCAGAATCCTGGAGCATCTCTGCCAATGTGAGATCTCTCTCCTACTGTCTCACAAACCCCTCTATTTATCCGTCTCAACCCTCCTTTGGGAATTGCCCTTCTTTCAATAGAGGAGCCTTTACCCAGAGGTTGACCACATCTTGTCTCAGGCCTCTGGTCTTTGACCTTTAACCTTTTGGGCCAGCAAAGACCCCCACATCCTGAGTCTCTTGTATCATATTTAACAGGAAACTGATGTGTGAACAGTTTTGCCCCTTAATGCCAATTCCTTAACCTCAACTTATAATGGATGGTTCAAGGAAACCTTCAACAACATCTTAGTTGACACCCTTCTTGAAACTTTAGGATAAGACATAAAGAAAGAACATACAACCATTTAGACTGTTAAGATAAAAAGAAATGAAGTGGATAATATACTACAGAAGCTCAAAGAAAACCACAAGAATCCACTGACAAACACCAAATATGACCACAGTCCTCCTGTCAAAACACCGATAACAAGTAACTCTCCCCAAAAAACCCCTCAGTTTGTGGAGGATTTACACACACAGCCACAGGATCATCTCCCACACAGCGGTGTAAATCCAGCCTGTGCAGCCACAGATAAACAGCGTGCGACTCGATGGAAAGTTTAGGCGACCAGGAGAGACGCCTGCACTTGCAGTTGCGCCCCTTCTTCGCAGGAAGGCTCCTGAAATGACTAATCTGAGAGAGTGCGCTTAATCCGATTTAGACATGTCTGCCACGGCTGCGCCAGATTCCCTGATTGTACCTATTACCTGCCCCGCTGCTGCATTCAAGTCTAGTTATTGTCACGCAGAAGCAGAATTGATAGATTATGAGGATCATAAAAAGGGAAAGAGGCCAAGAGTACAGGGTCGTGGTGATGCTTTATGCACAGCTGAATTCAAGCATATGAAGAAGAGTGTGATAATATACAGTTACATGCAATAGAGATTCGTCTTATCGTCTCAACTCTTTGTCTTAATCTCTATAATCTCCATATCGCCTCCCGCTGCTGGATAACTATACGCTTTTATCTTGCATTGCTTTTGTTCTTTAGGAAATCTTATCTAATGTAGACTGCAGCGCACACAAATCGAGTGGAAATAAGATAAACTGCAGAACTTTTCTTTTTCCTCCTCATATCCCGCATAGACTGCAACGCTCACGCATACACATTTAGCACGAATATTAAGCTGAGACTCTTTATATTCATAGTTGGTTTCTTTCGAGGCACCATCATATCAGATCAACTGAGCATATCATTACAATGTTTGCTTCAACTGTACTTGCAGGGTTCCTCTTAATTGGGAACACATTTGCACCTGAGGGTAGAGACGCTCAACTGGGTGACATCTCCTCTGCAATCATTCCCCAGCATCATGACACGTCCCCTCATCGGAAGGCGCACCAACAATCATCTGATTTAACCCGCGTGAAGCTGTGCCAATAAGCCCCAGATAATGTTCTCACAGTGCAGTTCTTATAAATTGATGGCACAATAAAAGAGACCAGAGGGGCACCGACACATCGGCTGATCCACCGCCACGCGGGGCTGAAAGCTGAAGCAGGATCAGATGTGTGGGAGTCAGTGGGAGATGGGAGCTTTAGAAGGAAATGAGTGGACGCTGAGATTGCAGAGAAGCGCGTTCATGTGAATCTTTGTTGAGGGAGTTGAAAATGCTTCATGAGGCCGAAATCAAACCAAACCACCTATAATACACAATATAAAGTTGATTGAAAACTTAAAAAATGACAATCATCAAAGCCAAAGCAGCTCAAAAAGGGGGTTCAACACAATAAAGACATTATGGCCTTAATGATACACTCAGTCCTGCAGTGTGACTTCCAACTAGCGTCAGACTGAATGGCTGAAATTCTGCAGTGTTGCTGACATGGTGTCATCATTGATGTGGTTGCTGTTAAGCTGCGTTGACACCTGCACGAATCCATTGGACATGGAGCCAGGGGAAAAGCAATTTAGCACAAGCTACACAAGCTTTTATAAATGTGAGGGCAGTGGAGGCTGAGGAAAAGTGGTGAACTGCAAAATATTTGTGCTCAGGGAGTGAGGTTTGGGGGTGGGGGGGGAGGTGGGAGGGTTAACTTTGCTATTCTGATTCCTCACTAAAATCATGAATCACCCACTGATTACGAGGATGATACAAGCAGGTGAAATTAATATTGACAGAGAGGCCAAAAAAAAAAAAAAATCCTGTAAACAGTGTAATCACTTCAATCTTAGTGAAGGCAGAAGAAATCCTAAAAGCGTTTGGAGCTGATTAGAGAGAAAGAAAACGCATGTGATGTTCTGGCAAGGAAACCTGTTTTTCTTGGAAGACTGAATGAGAAAATTGCAAAATGAAATTGTGACTTTCTCAGCCAATATCGTGAGGTACGATCAGATTAAGCCTGTTTTAGATTTGGAATTGGATTTACAAAAATTAGATTAATCTTTATGGATTCACAAGTTATTTTTAATTCTTTAAACAACCAACCTATTGAGAGGCCAAGTATATAAATATAGATTTTCAATAGAAAAAGTCTATGATTCCAGCACATTAACAGTAAACCTTTTCCTTTTATGAATTGCTATGGATTTTTAATACAAAATTAATACAAATCAATTACTTAGTTGACTCTAACTCAGAGGTCAGATGTGCCTTCAAAATACTGTATCTGACTCCATCCTGTAAACATATTTCATTCTTCATAAAACAGTTCCCCAGCATGGAGTCATTTATCTGTGAATGGCACATTAACCACACCATTTCCCCCCCTGTCTGCGCGGGTATCGTCTTTACTGATAATGGGAAAAGATTATGCACATTCATTACCATTATCATTAAAATCATCATCACACGCTTAGCATAATAACGGAGCTCAACTGATTCACTTCCCCAAAGTCTGTTTTCCTTCTTGTTTGGGTTGACGCTGGAGAATTGCTTTATGAAGAAATAAACCAGATTTTGTCAGTGCTACTTTGAAGCTTCCTCGTGATTTATTTAATCTGACATTTGATGGTCCATGATCAATCAAAAGGGCAAACCATAAATAAGCTGCTTTTCAAGTGGCATTCACTGACTTCTGCTAAATTCAGCTTAAATATGGGAAGAATGTCTCTAAATATCTATATGTATGATACTATAAAACATACACACATACTTTTATAGTATTATTAATCTGAATTCCTTTTATCTATATATTATATTATATTTTCAACTTTTGTCAAGTCATAGCTCAGAACATCATCTGAATGACTAACTGCTTTCTCAGCACGATCAAGGACTTTCTCTCTAGTTAATTAAGTAGTTATCAAGTGCGATGAGGGTGATGCTGACGATGACTGTGGTACCTTTAGAGCCGCAGGGAGACAAACAGAGTAATGGAAAAAAAACAACGCAAGATTATTCCAGGTGAGTGAACGGCTGTTTACAGATTCACCTCCAAGGGGAAAATCCAAAAATCACAGAGTCAGAGAAGCAGATGAAGCAGAAAGGATAGACTCAATTAAAAAAGGGAGGGAGAAAGTGGTTGTCTTTAAACAACAGTATTCCCCCAGGATCTATTAGCATTTGTGCATACAAGAGGCAGCAAGTCCTTTCCTAATTAACTATTTTCACATCTCTGAACAAGTGTCTTTTCTCATCTTTTATTCATTCAACATCACAGGTAGACTCACATGAAAAAAGAAAAGTCACACTTGAGCACTTCCTTACCTGTGTCTGTGACGTAAAGATATTCTCTCAGAGTCCTCCTTCTGTGGAGAGTTTTGGTGGTTCAGCTCGTATCCTTAGGCTAAGGGTTTCAACAACTGAACACATGCCTCCTCTGAGGCTTCTTATAATGGCACACCCCTTCCCTCCTGGCTCAACCCTGCATTTCTCTCCCCCCCTCCCTTCCCCTGTATATCACCATTCACATCACTATGGAGGAGAGTTAGGGAGAGGGAGAGAGAGAGAGAGAGGGGTGGATTCCCCCATTCTGTTACGCACAATTCCTGGACAGACACACAAACCTCTGCCGCACGCTGACGTAGGAGGCATTGCCTACGCCACCGCTTTTCGTCTTCATTGAGCCAACTAATGGGGCTCTAAAAATACGCATCATCCACCATGAGATTGATCCAGAATCTCCGTGTCTGAGGTGTTCCATAAAACCCACAACCTCAATGCCAACCTGCCGCCAAGGTCAGGGAAACAATGGCACTTCAAGGTGTTTGCTACAGAAATGCAAGTTGAGTACAAGAGAAGAGAAATGCCACGGAGATGAGCGCGGGTCGATGAGGTTGTTTGTGGTTGTTGCTGGTGATGGCACACCTGAATAGGAAACTACATTCCCCGTGTAAATAAAAGAATGAACAATACAGGAGAGGGCAGTCAATGGAGGGAGCGTCCAGCCAGCCGGGGTCTGCAGACAGGAGGTTAGTATGACTCATGCAGGAGATTTGGGGAAGGAAAAAAAGACTTGCCACACGGTCCTTAGAGGTTTCTCTCTGAGCTACAGTCTATCAAGTGTTAGTATTGAGTGTTGGATTAAAGTGACTGTGTCAACCAGAAGAACAATGGAGCAAAAATTAAGACCGAAACAAGTGGGGGATGAAAATGAGGCTGATGAGAAGCAGGAGAAGTGAGATGAAGATCAGAATAACGAGAGTAAGCGAGAATTCAGAACAAAACAGGGGCCTGTGTTGTTTTAATGCAGGTGCTGCATTAGTAGGAGCGTTTATTTAAGTTACTGCTTAGACGATGAAATACGACCCAGGAAGTCCAGTTGAAGTAAGAGATTAATGCAATTAAAGGCTTTTCACTGCATTAAAACACTCAACAATGGTTTCTGATACTCACGGACAGGATGCGACAACTCTGGAAAGTTGTCATGGCAGCAACTATTTCATATTTTATCTCAATGATCGCAAGACAAACAGCAGAAATATGCTGTTCATGGTAAAAAAAAAAAATCCACCAGGAAGGTGTGGTTGCCTGTATGTGATTGGTCAACATAGCACCCTGCTGGATAATGCCATGTTGAGCCAGGTTTTGCTGGACGACTAACCCGCCCCCACTGGAATGTCCCCATTCAAATTAATCTGGGGCTGTACAGTGCTTTTAGCTAAATGCTGACATCAGCATGCTAACAAGCTCAAATGCTAATGCTAATATGCCGAAGTTCAGCAGGTAATGTTGACCATCGTCACTATCTTAGTTTTGCCTGACAGCATGCTGACAATGGCTGATGAGCATTAAAGAAGTGGCATTAGTTTTGCAGCCATAAACCAAACTAAGTAAATTTGATCTGTATTCACTGGATGAAAAGTTATAATAGGTTTTGTTTTTTCTGAGATACCAAATGATACCAAATTTCATGGAAATCCATCCAACAGTTCTCAAAACATTTGACTTAGAACCGTGAATGTCAACCTCATGGTGGTGAGAAATAATCAGGGTATCACCAACTTCATTAAGATTCATCATCTGGGAACCATGAACGTGGAGATGTTGAAATGTTTCACATAGCTACTGGTGGCGCTCGAGGAAACGTCAGTGGATCACCAAAGTCATTAGCATTCATCCTCTGTATGCTAGTGTGGCTCAGCAGCAATTAATCATTAGTACATAAGATGAAAACAGCAATAATCACGTCTCTGATAACAACAACAGCCACAGCAAAACCTACTTTTTTGATCTTGAATTTACACTTGACGTTCAACTCACTTCTCATCATGATCAGGCGTTAGCTTTAGCTCCCTGTGAGAGTGTGAAAGCTGAACCTGTGTGAGGTCTGATAGTGATGGATGAATTGGGTACATAGACAGAGCCCTTGGTGCGGCTGAGATAAGGAGCCCTGAAGAACAAGCAGCCATTGCAAGGCCTGTCTGTCATTGATACCACTGTTATCCACCGGCTGTCCAGTGTACATAAATGCTTCCTCCGCTGGCCAAGAGGCACTGATTACCTCGATGACAGAGGCGGCCACACTTAGCTCAGCACCGCATCACTTTAAAACCTTGTAAGTCCACTTTTGCTATTGATATTTTGTTAATTTTCTTGTCCATAACATAAGCATGGAGCCATAAAATCCAGTGAAACCATATTTTATCAAAATAATTTGGGCGGTCAATCTGAAAATCTGAAAAAAATATTTGGAGATGTGAGGATTTCATACGGTCGTGTGTTTGCTTTCTCATGTACACTCTGATGTTTTGTCGCAAGTTGCTGTTTTGATCCTGTTGTTAAACATTTTATATAATCTCTATAATGAACTCAAATATTGGTTTTCGGGGGGGATACTATGATTTCCAAGAATAAACATCAAAAAATACAGTATTTCTGTGTTCAAGTAGAAGCCCACCAGTTCCAGCGTTGACAAAGAAAAAGTGTTCATGACTGAGGCTTTCATCATTCAGTAATTTTCCACATGGATTAGAAACACAAATAACCCACTATACAAATGCGTAATTGGTTTCGAAACAGCCATATGAAAACGTTTAGGCTACACAGAATATCACAGCGAAGGTTAATTCATTCTGATGTGATACAATGAAAATGTATTGATTTGTATCAATGGGAAAACAGTAAATAATCATTCATATGAACACTTCAATCAACAATCTCTTCTAAGATAATGTTCTTTAGAAGGAAAGAAACATGTTTTAGTAGAAAGTACAAGATTTTTTATATGTGCCATTTGAGAATTGTGAGAGAATGATAGCTGACATAAAAGCAGGTCTTATTATCCAATCAGAATAAATGCATTATCTGTCCCAAGACAGTTTCCTATAATGAACTCAATTTTCCAGTAAAGAGACATAAGCAAATGCAATATGTCCCTAAATTTGCATATATTGTAGATTCTGCTTTTTGTGGTTTACCGTCTGTGACACCAAGTTATACTTTCATTTCCGGCACTAACAACTAGATTTACATTTTTTTCACAGCTCTAAGTGTTTTTAGTGAGGTGAAAGTGCTGACTGATGGCTCATGGGCCCCCTGCCAAAAGAATTCATACAACTCACAGACAGCTGCACCAAACCGGTGTTTGGCTCGTGTCCGCTGTTCATTTCAAGTCGAACTCCTTGTCTCCTCTCCATCTCATTCAGCTGATGTGTTTTACCGTCCTCCTCCACAATGAAACCCAATGATGTGAAACCAGGGAGGGCGGAGGTGGGTGGTTGGTGGTTGGGGTGGGGGGGGTGGTTTATGGCGGCTCAGGACTTTCACCTGTCAAGACACAATTGATTGTTATTAACAGCAGGGCAGAGAATGAATTTTGTCAGAAAAAGAATTGCATTTCCATTCCAAAAGCCGCCTTAATTTTGCATGAAAGAAGAATTACACCTCTGCTCGGAAAATCTGCAGCGTCAACTGCCGAAAAAGTTTTATTTCAGACCGTAAGCATTTAGCTGGAAGTATTTCATATGTTTGTACATATCAATCTCATTGCGTAACCCCCTCAAGGTATTTTTAGTACCAGCTGCAGATACCAGAAGGGCATCTAAAACCAGATGCCCATAAAAAACTGTAGCGAATGGACAGCATGCAATCAACCCAGTGTTTTAATGTAAAGACACTGGGTTTACATAGTTAAAACCTGAGAACTGGGGCAGACAATGTGGCAGACTTTCCAATGAAAAGCTGGCTTACTGAGGAGGAAAATTATCATTTGTAAAAGAGTGACTGCTGTGAAATTGACTGCGGGTTGCTGGGAAGATGTTTACTGATGTTTACTCTTTGTGTGTGGGGAGCTCAGGATTAAATGCAAGGGTTTTGAACTCAATCAAGGAAATAATTACTGTTGCCCCTCCTGTCGGTGGACTCCATAATTAGCAAGCAAAGACCCCACAGAAACACAATTAGTCTGAAAGAAGAGGTGATTAAAACTATAATTCATATTGCACTCATTAGGATCTTTTTGGGATGCCTGGGACATTTTATTCAATTTGTCGGGAAGTTCTTTGTGCGGTTCCCACCAAATATTTCCTAATAAATTCTTCAGCCAGAATATCTTCCTTATTATGCTGCGTCCAGACATCTGTCAAAGCAGATGATTGGTGAGATAATAGAATAGACGGCATTTGCTTCAAGATAAAAACAAGTCAAGTGTGACTGACTCCATCTTCCTCAAGTAATGAAGAGTAATGATTGGCATCACTGATAAAAGCAATGGATCACATAAGCGCACACATACATATCACACACACACATACACTTCAAAGCTCTTTTTTCACAGTGTGCTTCAGTGCAATGAATCACCATGTTTCCTATTATATTCTCTCAGAAGAACAAACACACACGCACATATGCGCACACAAACACAAACACACACACCCACACCCACACCCACACAAAGCTGTTATCTGTCATCACCACTGTTGCTGCTCCTCCACCAAAAAACAGTCGATACGATACTGATGCAGCACCCACTCATTGTGTGTGTGTCTTGTTCAGGTCTTTTGTGATTAAATGGGACTGCAGCAATGAGGAAAGTTTAGTGCTTTTGCACTTTCTGAGCTTTTTATGTCAAATTAAAAGGCCTGATTACAAAACTGTCCCATTTTATAATAGACCTGTGATTCAGATTCATTATTTCAGTAAGGCATTCTCAGCATCTCTATTATGTCTTTAAAAATGTTTGTCAGTGTTGAAAACAGAAAAACCACTGAAGCATTTATTTTCTGTCCTTCCAAAATAGGCAAAGATACTTCCGACCAGGATCTACTTTAGCTAAATGTGTCTTCAAAATACGACCAATTTTAATATTTGGTTTGGTTTTGTGGTATATTAAGAATTTGAATAATCAACTTTGCTAAAGACATTAGCAAACTTGCCAAAAAGGTTTTATCCCTTAAAATAAACGCTTTATTGAGTATTTTCATTCCTTCTGAACTCAATAGTCAGTTTTCCTACCTTTACAATCATTCACCCAGGTGACAGAATGTGGCAATTTGCTAACAAACAGTTGCAACCGGAACTAGCTTTGACAATTCTACGTCTCTACTACCAGCCAATCACAACACGCAACTTCATTCAACTTATAGCCAATCACAATGCACGTACACCCAGAGCGGGACGCTCCAAATTTAGACCCGGAAGTCTGTCAAGTTTTGTCGGTCTGTTCTGTTTTGGTTGTTTATCAACAATAAAAAAAAAGCCATATTTGTTGAATACGGTGCGAGGCGGCTTGTCAGTCGTGTAGATTTGCAGATTGAAGTCGGTTCATCGTTAGAAATATCAGCTGCAGTTTTGTGGGTAAGTTAATCAAAATAACGGCCCGTCTGTAGCTAGAGCTTTGTGTATGCTTCCGTTTTAAATTAGTGGCTACTGACAGCGCGATGTTAAATTCATTCAGTTACTCTCATAGTGTCGAGGTCACATTGAAAATGTTTGTGATTGTATACGAAGCTTTTATCCATGTTAACTTCAATTTAAGAAGAATACGGGTAAAGATGAGTTATTTTGACACTAAGTCGCCACTGACGTTAGCAACTTTAGCTCTAGCACATACAGTAGTTGTGAAGTGTACCGTTAGCGTTCATAATCCATGACGTAAAAATCTGAGGGACAGTCTCGTTAAGTGTTGTAGGCTATTACAATTACAGTGTTGTTAATACTCAATGTCATTTTTATAGTGGTAATTAATATGAGTTCTTTTTTGTGTGTTTTGTATTAGAACTCACCTTAGGCCCTGCTCCTGCGAGCGATGGAGGAGCTCTACACTTTAGAGAAGGAGGTAGGACGAGGCAGCTATGGCGTGGTCTTTCAGGGCCATATGGCCAAAACAGGACAGAGGGTGGCTATCAAGCGGCTGCCCTGCAGCAATCCAGAATGCATTGAACTCTACCTGCAAGAGCTGTGGGCTATGAGAGCCACTGCCAAGAACCATGTCAATGTCATTGCACTTCACAGCTGCCTTGTGCAAACTGGGCCAAGAAGCCTGAAGCCCCTAAAACCAGGGAAACTGCCTGTACGTCTTGTTGAGAGCGTGCTGAAAGGCAGTGTAGTCAGAACACCAGAGAGTCAGGAAAGAAATGATGCCCAGTCCAACAGCCAGAGGAGGTCTAACTCTGTCTCTAGACTTCAGGACAGGACCAACACAGTCCAGGCCAGGGCAAAACCCCAGGACAAATCTAAATCAAATGCATCTGATTCTACAACCCCACAAAGACCTCAAAACAGAGCCAGAAAGAGACCGGCTGAGAGAGAGGAAGAGCAGCCAGGACCCCTGCACTGCTTGGCCCTGTGGCTCGTGATGGAGTACTGTGATGGGGGTGACTTGAATCAGTACCTGCTCTCCAGGCCCCCGGAAGCCCAGCGTAACCACAGTGTGGTGCGACAGCTCTGCAGTGCTGTGGCTTTCCTGCATAGCCTCGGTATCACCCACCGAGACCTGAAGCCTGACAATGTGCTCGTCTGTGTCACACCAAAGGGCCCTGTCGTCAAGGTGGGTAGATTGTTTTGACGTGACAGGGTTTACGTCAGATTAAGTGCCATTATCCTTGAGTCAGTACACGATTTCTTAGAAAACTCACACTGTTAAAATTTGATGGCAGTGTAGACCATAATTGTTTGTTCTCTCAGGGGTTGTTTTGGTTTCACAGCAGCAATGAACTTGAGACACTATAAACAGAAGAAAAAAGAAAGTAACTGAAAACAAAAATATGAGTATCAGGTGTATATCAGGAGATATAAAACTTTACCACAGGTGTGCTGAAAAGAGGAGTGTGATAAGTCGAATTTGGGGAAAATTTCAATTCCAGGCACTTATGCAGACAGTCTATGGGGTAAATCCTTTATTTAAGACATCCTGATAACGGCTTGTGGAGGCACTGGAATAAGCATTTCTGTGATTTTCAATATGATTTAGCTCTTTCAATCATAATTGAGTTTTTACTGTGCAGTCCACAGATGACTGAACCTGGAATTTTAGATTGCAACCATAACATCAAGCCCTTTCCTTTCCTTTTCCTATCCAAATCTAATTTTGGTAATGGTACACATTCTGATGCTCTCCTCTGGGTACAATAAATACAAAGACCAACTATCCAAAACTGAAAGGTATACAGTTTACTGAAGACCAGCAACTAGTAAACATTCAAATCTGAGGAGCCTAAATTTTTAGTTATGTATTTATATTAGTTTTTCCATTTCAGCTTCTCAGAAAAAAATATAAACGTGATGATGACAATATATTAGTGATTAAAAAAAAAAAAAGAAAGAAAGATGAATCACTTATCAAATTGGCTGCTGGTTAATTTTCAGTCAACTGACTAAGCAAACAAATGACTCATTGGTTGAGCTGTACTGTATCAACATTTCCACATATTGACATGAGCTGCAAGTCCATATGTCAAGGGAAAAACAAAACAACAAATCAGATATCAGGGCCTTAACTTATTTACTGCATCCCTTCAACATAAATATAGACGTAAAACAAAAAAACTTTCTTGAGCCGTATGTTTGTGAAATTTGTACTTGCACAAAGCGTACCGTATATCTTTGGTCATTTAATCTCTCTGTCCAACCTCTAGGTGGCAGACTTTGGTCTGAGCAAGATGAGTGAAGGTCTGGTGGACGGGGATCTGACCAGGCAGCACTTCTCGTCCACCTGTGGCTCTGACTTCTACATGGCTCCAGAGGTGTGGGGTGGACTGACCTACACAGCCCAGGCCGACATCTTCTCCCTTGGTGTGTTGTTCTGGGCGGTTCTGGAGAGAATCACCTTTCTGGAAGAAGGAACCACACAGGAACAACTGGGTAAGTGACCAGTCAACAGAGATACCTGATGCTTCCCTTCTTCAAACAAAACAGAAAGATCACTCAAAGAAACACTCCAACTAGACCAGGGTTAGTCCAGTCAGTGCCTTCATGTTAACATTTAGGGTAACATATCAGCATAGGCACGTCATGTGACATCCTGCTCACCAGTCAGAGTGCTCTCAGAGAGGTTGGAAAGGTTGAGTGTGTGGTCAGGCAGGTGGATGACGCATCGCACTGAATCGAGTTTGACCTAATTAACTGGCACATATTAAAAATGTCACATGCTATACATCATACATTCATCAGCCATGGACAGAACAATCATGAATCTAAATGGCAAAGAGATGATGGATGATTAATGCAATGTACATTTTGATACGGATCGTAGTAGCTCTGTTTCTTGTAATAAAATGTGACAATATGTGATTAAGCATTCCCTTCGCCAAAAGTGCTGTTGTTGGCAGCCTGTTAAATTTTGTTCAGAATAATCTGCCAATTTAAGTATTTTTTATTTATTTATGTATTTTATCATCTTCTTATGCGTCTTTGGGTCCAGACCTTATCGAAGATCAATTACATTTTGATGGTAATTCAAAGATGCGGATGAGTTGTAATTGTGTAATTGCATTTCGTTATTTGTCTTTGTTGTAAATTATTATTGTCATCGCATAAGGACTTTGATGTAGGGAGCAAACCAAGCTCTCCAGCTCAGCTCTACAGAGCAGCATCAGGATTTTAATCTATATGTTTAATGTCCTTTTTTTCCTGTCAAACCCCCAAGTGGCCATAGGAAGAGGAAGCGTCTTAATGTTCAAGAGTACAGGGCCCTGTTCTGCCCTCCACTGCGCTATCAGAGAGTAATGAAATGGCTGTAATACAAATGTCTCATTTTATTCACAAAAGTGAGTCTGGCCAGAGCCGACCTGGTGGCAGCCATTATCCCCTAGTTTAGTGTGTGAGAACCTCCCTGAGTCACTGATACTCCATTAGGCTGAATGAAAATGGTTATGATTGGAGAGAGACAGAGGGGTTTCAGTAGATTCAAATAAAAAAAATAAAAAAAAGGCAAAATTGGAATTTAGCAGCCCAGATCATAATCCTCTTTGTCAGTGAGAAAATGGGGAGAGGCAGCTGGAGGCTTTTCACTGACAGATAAAATGCTCCATTATTTTACTTTATCCTCTCTCAAAACCCACACACCCACACGGTTATTTGACTAGGCAAGGGAGCGGAGAGAATACAGTCAAGGAGCAAGACACAGCCTCTTGTGTTTGTCCTCTAGGTCTGGAAGCCTTGTTGTCTTTTTGCTCAGTCAGTTTAGGAAATCACGACTGGCCTTTCGCCGGGTCACAGCTGAACTTCCTGCAGTGTTTCAGTCAGGGTTCAGTGATCAGAAAAAGAACGCTTGTACATGCATGACAGATCTGTAATGAGCAGTTTTCCATTTAAAGTTCATTTATACTCCTTAGAAAACTGAGAAAGGTCAACCAGTAAGCTTGAAATTTAGTAACAATTGATGCATTTTTAATTACTGTCATGGTTAATCCGCTTAAGTTTTTTTGGGTTGCTAAATTTACAAGATGCCACTAATTTTTTTTTCTTCATTAATCTACTAATTTTTTTCAATTAGTCATGTAGTCTAGAAAATGTCAAATAATGACAAATGACCGATTCAAGCTATTAGAGCCCAAAGTTTTACCTTAATGATTCTGATAAGAAGCCAGAAACTCAGTGTTCATCTCATAACGATAAGAAAGAAAGAAGAGGGAGCTCATCTTAGTACTTCAACTTTGCCCAACTTCTGAGGTAGATATCAAGTATGTGTGTGTCAGTCTGAGTCTATTTAAATTTAGCTCAATCTGTAAAGTGAATTTATTAAACTCTTCATTCTGAATGAATCACTTCAGCAGGAAGCTGATTGCTGCTGGCCACAAACCAAAGCATTGTTGCTTATTAACAACAATGACAAATTGTGTGTTTAGAAAACACAACTGGTAATTGTGGCTCCTCCAACATAGAGCTACTAAATGCATTTTTGCCTCCTGTAGCTTTATGTGTACAGAGTAATTCTCCTTCACACTCTGCTCGGCTCTGTCCTGGTGCCTGCTGTTTTGGTGCATGTCTGAAGAAAGTCAGCATGCTGTACTCTTCTTAACCCAAACTTGATTCACACTCATGTGGCTTCACAGCAGCATTTGGATCCAGTGTCACACAATTTATCAGGACCTGCTGCACAAGACCCGTCCAGTTCGGCTGTAACTATAAGCTGGTTAGCCGTTGGACAATATTTAATAAGCACATTGAACGTTGAACTACCCATGTTGAATTTTTTGTAATTTTTGTAAAGTGTAATTAAGTTATGGCATGGCTGTGAAATAAAATGCATACATATAATACACAAAAACTTAGCTAAGAGCTATTTGTAAGTTTTGCTATTGCTACTTAGCCAAATTAGCATTAACAGCTACTTACTTACCAGTCCAGAAGAAAAACATTGCGAGTTCATTAAGTTAAGTTAATTCATTCTTTACTCATCAAAAGGTGTGTCCAGCGATGGAAAGCAACGCTAATGTTAACTCTTGTTTTGCATGTATTTCTGTCACTTCTTTTCTTGTACTGATGTTAGCATGCTAACCAGCTAGCCCCAGCCCATTTCAGTGCGTCTCGTCACTTTCCAAATAGCGGGTCAAATAGCATGATAGATATTGTCAATGTAAATATTAGCAGTTTGATGAAATTAGTTAAATTTTTTTTAGATAAATCCATGTATTGACTTTTATTTGTTGTGTTCTTCATGTATCGCTTGACTGTGTATTAAGTGTTTTTTGTTTTATTTTGTTGTTGTTTTTTTTATTTCCTGCCAGTTGATTATAATTGTTTTGTTCCTGTTTACCTGCAAAGTCCTCTGAGCTCAACTGACTCATTAACCAAATGAGTCCCAGTGTGGTCTGGAAAGCTTCCACACACAGTTGGCAATTCCTGGAAATATGTTGCACCAGTAGCTTCTTGACTACTTGCAGATACAAGTGTGGCCCACAATCAGAGATCAAGTGGCCCCCTGCTGTCAGTCAGTCAGTCAGTCAGTCAGTCAGGAACCTCCTGCCTGATGACTGAGCTGAGTCTTACCTTGTGTTTCTCCTTTAGGTGCATTCGTGTGTAAGGGTCGCTCGGGCTGGTTGATGCCGCTGGGGGAAGCTTTGTGGGAGAACGCCGACCTCCAGCTGTGTATCCCTATGAAGTTTAAGAGGGCGCCCCCGCTGCCACCCCCTCCTGGCCCAGCCATGTGCGCTCTGCTTTTAGACATGCTCGCCTCAAACCCAGATGCTCGGCCTCTGGCAGACCAGCTGGAGGCCAGAGTGCGCTCCGCTCTCAAAGAGGACTCCCACTGACACAAAGTGCGCTTAAGCAGCCATTATGGCTATAACCACTGTAGCCACTACATGGAAATATTGACTGCAGACCCCCCGGACTGCAGAGCTTCCTATATGTGTAAACAATAGCCACTTTGCTGCGACTGGGAAGTGGGGATAAGAAATGTGTATGATTATATGGGATTGTAGGTGCTATTTTTGTCACTGAAACAGCAGCCCAGTTTATAAACCACATAAAGGGAAAATAGGCTTGAACTAGATGAGATCCTCTCGTAGAAACCAGTCCATTGACCTTGGACCCCTGGGCTGCACTGCAGACAAAACACGCAATGATACTCAAACAAGTCCATAAAGGGATCTAGTGGGACTTGAGCTGTGTTTCCTCTAAGCACCACGCTGTTCAGGCCTTGATTGTTTGATATAAAGAAATCAATTTTAGTGTGTACAGAGCTGAGATGAAACACAAGGGATGATTGATGCTATTGCTTGTTAAACAGATCTGCAGGGTTTTGGTGACTTCTCATTATCTCAACTTTATTTTGGGTTTTCATTCAGACTTGATTTTTGGACATTGATGTTTTTACTTGTTATTTCTTTTGTTTTTGCCTCACACTGATGTAGCATGGACTGAACAGTCCAATGGGCTTCCACATATCTATATATCTATCTTCCACATAAATATATAAAGAAAGTCCATAGCAACACAATGCAAAACAATAGTCCTGTGATAAACACTAACTTTGTAACTTTGTTGTGTGTCAGCAACAGTTGTCGATTCAAGTCAGGCTCTGGTTTGTGGGGGTTGTATTGGACTGTATTATATTACAGGGTGTTTCCAGTATTAGTAGTATATCTAAATAAGGTGGACACACCGTGTCTCAGTATAATGCAGTGTAACGAAGAACAAAAACTAAAAAAATGGTATTTATTGCAGGGCTGTTGCATTGCATTACCTCATACAGTTGTGTGTATTTTTCTGCTTTCTGTGTAATTAGATTTTTATTCATGCGAGACCGCTTCTTAAGAGATATTTATATTATATTTGTTTTGTAAATCAATTTAAAACACTTGAAAAAAGTGGGTTTTTTTGTTTTTTTTTAAGGGTTTCTTATTTTGAAATATTTTACTCTCCATTTCTGTCAGTAACAGTAATTTGGGTCAGTAACGTTTTCAAACTGTGTGACTGTGAACATTTATGTGACAAATGCACTGAAAAGTGAAAGTGCTAGCAGCACGAGACTCGAAGTGACTAACGATGGCTAATATACCGTCCCCTCATGAACAGGAAATTAAAGCCAGGCATTAGGATTGTTGCTGATCATATCCATACTGAGTCCACAGCATTTATTATTGGTCATCAATCTTAGTCATAAGATGGCTACTTATTTCAGAATTTTTCTCCCCATGTCTGAAAACATGGATACACGTTTCAACATGAATTGTGTACAGAAATCCTTTTCAAATGTAATTTAATTACAAATGAAATTGTGCCTTGTAGTAATGTAACTGTTCTTCATACTGAACTCAGAATATTTGAATAAATGCAGCATTAACATGAGAATAACCACTCGCCTATTGTCTCAGTGTGTCTGTGATAAGACTGTTGACCTCAGCGGTGTCTGTGATGTGGACGTCAGGCGGGCAAGTGGAGATTTAAGCCAGCGAGCTCGGCTCAACTAACCCCTCTGCTCCCGGCTCAATGAGGTTGTCTGTGATAGATCTGTGACCTTTTCTGGTGCGAGCGGCTCCTCGCGCTCTGCTGGTCAGCCAATAGCTCACACAGATGACCTCTGACCCTCCTATACTTCTCGGGTGATTTCTGAAGGAATGGAGCGAACTTTATAAGTTTAGGGTTGACTGTGTTACATGCATGGTTGGAAACATCTTCATACGCTGATGACTCCTCATTCCTCGTGTCCATTGCCGGCTGTGAAGTGACGCCTCTTAGTCTGAACTCGGTGTAAAAGACGGCTACAAAGTCCACAGCTGTTTTTCTCATTGAGCTACATTCAGAGGGAGTTTATACCAAAATAAAAAAATTAAAAAAAACATATAACATGGTTTGGCTAACTTGGACTGCAGTATTCATGTCAGATACGTTTTCCCACAGGACGGGATGAGGACTGCGGCCCCTCATTTCTCACAATTGGAATCACATTAGGAAGGAATCAATTTCCAGCCAGTAGGAGAACAGGATGAATGAATGCAGTCATTTATAACGCTTTCAATGTATTGATGAGCATGTGAGTATTGTATTGAGACAGGCTTAATAAACAATGTAAACATATTCTTAAGCATAGACCTCTAAAAACCTTGATTTATGGAAACTTCCCTCATTATTTCTGTGATCTCAGGACTAAGCTTGCTCGTCTTAAAACATTAGCCAGGTGCCCATATGAATATTGAAACAGGTTTTTCTTGCTGTAATTATTCTCCAGGTTCATACTGACTATTTAAATACCTCTTCCTGGTGCACTTTCAGTGTAATGAGGAACAAAATGCAGAAGGAGTTTTGTATTAAAAAGAACTAAGGAAGATATCCGCTTCATTTGATAAATGCAGACTGCTGAAGCCTCGTATTAGATAAAGTTTTGTTCATTTTTACACAGAATGAATGAGGACTATGATTTTTTTTTCCTAATCTAATGCATTGAAAACACACTAAAAAGGAATCAGTATAAACACAGGGAATGACTGCAACAACAAATAAAAAAAACCTTCAGTTTTCATATGGACACCCAAATATTGTTTTAAGACACACTTCAAAAACTTATCCTTTAACATCTTGGTCCTATCTTAAGTTACAGTAAAATAACATGAGTCTACAGCCATGCAAGCAGCTCTTTGAGCCAAACGCTAACATCAGCATGCTAAGCTAATATCATCACTGTAACAATTCTAACAATGCTGGTGTTAAGCACATATAATATTTACTATGTTCCCCACCTTAGTTTAGACTGTTAGCATGCTAACATGTGCTAAATAGCATTAAATACAAAGTACAGATGTTGGGAATGTTAGCTGAAATAACTTTGCAGGTGTTATAAATTGGACAAATTCATAATTTGACTTGATGATGCAGTCAGATGGGAAGTCAGGGGGCCACCAAAGTTATTACAATTTACCCCAGTTCCTCTACGGGTATTGAGAGGAATCATGGTATGGTAATGGTAATTGTATGGTAATTGTATGGTAACACCACCATCCTGAGTGTGCACCCCTGCCAGAGCAGTAGCACTTATTGGAATAAGAAATACTGGATAAAGGATTTTGCAGCACCTTATTAAAAAGCTCTTATTATGACTATGTGCTCTCATCATTTTAGTACCACTTATCTTCTCTGCATGTATATTGAATTTGCACAAACGAAAGAGGTGAAAAAGTGATATTTAACAGTCACAGTAAAGTTGACATATTATAAATTGTGTAACTTCAGTGATGTGAGAAAAAAAAAAATCTAAATTTGGGACCTTTATTATCCATTATATTATTTACAAGAACTAACTGGGTAATTGATACATTTAATGGTGAAGTGAAATACAGACAAAAATCAGCAAACTTAAATCCCTTTTCTCTTGTTTCACTCTGCTAATTTGAGGATCATTCACTTCAGTAGAGTTTAACTGAAGCTGTTCTACCTCTGCTCATGTTGCAGTGAAGATTACACCAAAGTCTCCTTCCTCTACAGCACAAATCAGCTCAGCACAGACTCAGTGAGTCTGAGCGAGAGGAAAGTCCTTTCAGATTTCACAGCTGATAGCAGGAGTGAGCAAGCGTGGAGAGAAAGCCCAAATCTGGCCGATCCCTCACTGCGTCAGGACTGCAACAGCAACACACAGCACAGCACAGCACAGTCACGACACAGGGGCCGCATCCAGGAAATTACGCATGGCCGTTCAGCTTCAGTCGCCCCGTGCAGCTTGGAATCTATATGAGACGTAGGTCGCAGCGTTTGCCTTTTGGGCTTTATTGCTGGCTATTCTTCAAATGACGAACCGTTTTCAGTAACAGTGCGGCTGGACGCAGCATTCACTCAGTGCTCAATAGACAGGTAACTGATGGAGATGTAATTGGAAAGGCTGTGTCAAATGAGCCAGTGAAACACTCTCATAGGGCAATCATCAGGGGTCTCCTGCAAGGGCCAGCACCCGTGACATTGGGGAATACATCACCGGAGCCACTCATATGATGTGACCTTTCATTGGAAGCTAAAACCTTTTTCGGCTTTTCTGTCATTTACATTTAATTATTCAAATGTCTTCAACAACTTTCCCTCACAAAGTAGAAACTGACACAAAGCTGTAACTGAAATATACTTTATTCTCTGAGGAAAAAAGAAAAACGGTCAAGTGATGTGTTCAACATCTGGAATTCACCAAAACACATGCATGAAAATAAAACAAGAAACTGGATTAAGTGCGGAGCTTTAAAAAGCAATTTATGTAACGCTAATATTCAATTTCCTGCCCTATAAATCAGAATTGTGCAATTACACAACGGCTGCCCAGTGAGGACGCTTCCCACTGCTCATTCATCCACTGCCAACCATTAATGAACGCTTGACTCATAATGGGTTTTCTATTTAGTCGCAACATAAACATGATTAACTCAAACCGAGATGCTAAACAGGTTCCTCGTCCTAAACGAACACACAGAGAAATATTTAAGGGATACCCAGACATCTCAGTGGATTTAAAAAATGCCTCAGCAGCCTCATAGTCAAATTCAATCAGTCCTGTTTGCTGGAACAGAGGTCACTGACAAGGCACTGGTGGAACCCATTTATTTCAATGTGGAGAGCTAAAAAATACCAACACGTCATTGTTTGTGTGTCTTACTTTGGAAGCTGTTTAGATAAGGAGCAGACTAAAATGTAACATTCAAAATTGTCAGTGTCCACATCCACCTGTCTGCAGAACTCAAGACACGGTGACAAGAAGCTCTGACTTCATCCCAAATAGCTTTGCTTTACTCCTGACGTCCTCACACCGTCTCCTTATCTAAACAAAACGGGAGAAATGCATGAACAGCATTCCCAAGTGTGTTCCAGATAAAAAACAGATGCATGAGCTGAGAGAAAAACCATTATATCCTCTGATGCTCGAAGAACTAAACTAAAAATACTGCGGGAATCATGTCCCAAGGATATTGTCTTGATAAATAACATCATTTGTGCGTGTGTATGTTTGTCTTTTATTGTCCGGGTTCAGTCCATTCCCGGTCCGTACAGGTCCTTCACCATGTACGGCCCCGCCAGCTCATAGCCCATCTTCCTGTAGTAGTTCCTTGTTCCTACGCCTGCAGAACAAACCATGGACAGAAGACAACAAAGTACTTAGTGTATGAGAATCATAGAAATGAATAATTAAAAAATTACAATGTGCAAGCACAAAGTAACTAGAGCCGATCTCATATAAACCTCTGTATGTATGTAGATGTTTGTATTCAGATGTCTGAGGAGAGGACGATGCCTCACTGTGCTGTTTTGTCTCTTACCTGAGATCACAGCTAATTTTCCAGAGCCGTGTTCATCTCTGGCAATTCGCTCTGCCTCCTCCATCAGCATCATGCCAAAGCCCTGCACGAGGAGGAGAGAGGAGAACAGATCGGCATCTGGTTAATAAGTCAGAGGTTTTTTGGGGGGGAATCTTTACTTTACATGTGGAGTCTGTGTGAGAAATCATAAAAACACCTGATGCTGGAACTTGCTGGGGTCTCGGCTGCTGACGGGGACGACGCTGCCGTAGACGTGCAGCTCGCGGACGATGGACACGCCTCCTTTGAGCTCAGGACGGAAGGACTGTGGAGAGCAGCGACGCAGACGCAGCAGGCCAATCAGGATGTCCTGCTCCGGGTCCTCGTAGGAGAGGAAGGTCTCCCAGCTGCCGTTGGCCACGTAGTCCCTCCGCACCAGCTCCACCTGAGCAAATATTCATCTTAGTTAGAGGAAAATGCATTTCACTTGCCTCTTTTCTTGAAGCAGCCTTCATGTCGTCATCGTCTTGAACAATACAACATCACCGTCTTTTAATCCTTGATCTCCAACTTTATAAAAGCGATTACTGTATTGCCAGATGCTTCTTGTTACCTGGTAAGGTCTGACTTTGTGGTGGATCTCCTGAATGCCGACTTCTCTGGTTCTCACGTCTCGACACTGAAACAGAGAAACATTCAAATGTGTCAAACCAGTTTAGAAACTCAAAACTTTCGGACGTCCTCAATGATGTAACGATTACATCGGTTTGAATTTATGGCTTAAATTATTTGTGAAATTTGTTTAATAGTTCATGAAATTAAACGCTGTTTTTCGATACTGTTTATGGTCAGCATTTTTCAGCAGCAGCTTCACTGTTTACTGCTCACTCTCCTGCTGCTTGAAATCTGTCAAGAGAGTAATGGAAAACGTAGAAGCCGCCACATTGAGATGAAAAGCTGCAGGTAACAGGCTGCACACCTCCAACTCCTCAGCTTTACTGTGTCCTGCTGTTGTGTCAAATCAGATTGTGGTTGCTCATGACGTGATGGAAAAAGGAAGCTGCAGGATTCACTTGTTGCTGCTGCTCGAGGAGTGTTGGCTGTAGTTTGCTTTTACCACCAGTGACCAAACCGGGACTAAAATCTTCAGGATTACAACTCTAAAGGTTTTCAGTTGGAGAAGCTACAGTTTCCTCAAAAGAAGAAAAAAATGAGGTGAAGACAAGTTTCTGCTCTGCCTGTTTCATAAAGCTACAAGCTGGTTGGGAAATCTTAATAATTTGAACTTGGCACAGTTTTGTGGATGTGCAGTGCAAAATATTATATACAACTCTGAGGTGCAGTAGTTGCAAACCAAAGCTCAGCACATAAGAAAAGATATTTTTGCAAGTGAAGCAAAACCAAGAAAATGTGGTGGTGGAGAAAAAAGAGCTTGTGTTTGTGTGTGGTGATATTTCAGCTTGATGGTCAATAACTGCCCTGGTTTATAATAGAAGCTAACAGGAGGCTCTTTCCCCCCTGTAGGTGTTTTCAGATGAAGAGTTTTTTATCCTGAGTGTGTTTTAATGGAAGCTGGGGAGGGGTCTTCTGCCTTGTGTTTAGTCGGTGACACCCCGGCCTGGTGTTCTCAGCCTGAATGAACTCTACTTCAACTGGAGTCGTCAAATACTTTCTAACATATATTCAATAAATGTTGGGGCTTCCTGGAAGGAGGGTGCTCCAATTCCATGCTCCAGGAGCTCTTAACTACACCTGAGAGGCTTCGTAATCTGCAATCTTCCTCTATCACAGCAAAGTATGCAAATTATTCTGACTGTCAGCATTCGTCTGTTGGCAGACACCGCCACCTGAGGTCTACTGTACCTTCTTGGATCGCATCCCAGCTGGGAAAAAAAAAAAGTCTATTAGCTTCCTTATTCAAAATAAGCTGACGCACAGTCTTTCAGTTTAATAAGGGAGGCCTTTGAGTCTCACCTCAGTGCCCATGTCCTTCATCCTGGCCAGTGCCAGCTCTCTCAGGTTGCCGTGCTCCACTCCGGAGCTCACCAGCGGCATGGGGATGTCCCTGATGAGCGGGACGAGAGCAGAGAGCGGGGAAAAGCCAGATGATACATGAAATGATGGAAGAATGGCTTTTGAAATGGGATATTACAGAGACAACCACAGAATCAAATCTATACCAGATGATTTAAGTATATAACTCTGTGGGTATCTGTTTAGTTTATATATACTTGGTGAAGGTTAGGAGGGAGGCAGGAAGTAAGTCAAAGACACACCACCACTGCATAATCCTGCAGCGCTCCTCTCAATGTTTCCATATTCATTACTCATATTCATTACCGCTGACAGTTAGCTGCTGTATTTATGTGTCGCCTTACAGTTTTTGTGGGAGCGTCCCCGTATAGGTCATAGATTTTTTCACAGATTTTTGGGCGGTCAAGTAAAAAGAACAACTGGCTTTTCTCTTGAAAGAGGAAAAACAACTTCTGTTCCAATACACACTATAAAATGGAAGTATAAAAGATCAACTGATAATAAATTAAGTAAATAATTAAGTTCAGTTACTCTTTAAAACTGCATCGAGAGATTTTTGGCCACTAGAGAGTCGTGTTTGTGAGCACCTACGGGTGTAAACTCAGAACGTACTTTTTGTTTTTCTGATATCTGCCTCTTTAGCTGCTACATGTTCCTGTTTTTGTTGTCCATGTGTCTTTCCACTTTATTCGACCTTTACTGTGATTGGATAGGCAGCATCAACTCTAATTGTCTGAGCTAAGAGGGTAGACTGATGAAGAGCTGTCAACCCTACAGTTTATGTACAGCCAGGAAACCAAAACATTGGGCTGAAAACTGCTAAAAGTCACAGAGTTTGTTTTTCTCAGCTGCAGGGAAAGCAATGGACTTTACAAAGAGATAATTGTATCAGTGTGTCTTTATCAACATTATTCCCTAATGGAGCTTTAAACTACAGCCATCCAACTCCTCAGGCCCATTTCTTCTTCTCTTACCTCTGCACCCGGTAAACTCGTGTCCAGGGCGGCACCAGCGCCAGAATTCGGGCCACAAGGTCCACCAGGGCGCTGGGTGTGTAGCTCTTGTATCGGCCGGTCTTCCACAGCTCGTACAGCCCCGTGCCTCGGATCACTAGCGTTGGGTACAGCTTCAAACCATCAGGCCTGAACGCTGGATTCTCAAAAAACTCCTGCGAGAAACAAGACGGATCCGTGTTGCACATTACAGCGTATATCAGGCGAGGAAACAAGACGGAACAATTCTTCAACCATTACAGTTTGTTTCTCATCAGTCGACTGAAACTGAAGTATTTCAACATGAATCAACAGTATCTCTTTTGCCATAAATCATTTTGTCATGTCACTGTGCTGTATAATAAACTTCATTGACTAAAACTGATTGAACGCTGCCGTATTTGCCGTGTTAAATCTGAGATTGATGGATAGAAAGAGGGGAAACACAAAAAAAGAAAGAAGAGAAAGCAAAGAAAAGTGGTTCTGAGAGTTCATTACATTTCATTCATTCTGCTTTTTCTACACGACCAGATCGCAGCAGAAAAGAGTGTCTGAACATTCGATCAAAGAAAATTTCTTCTGACATAAAAGAAGACATCCACTGAGCTCGTATAGAGCAGATATCACAGAGGACAGGACAACAGAGACGTGTTATTCAACTGACGGAGACAAATGCGTCTGTATGGTTCAGTGCAGTGAAGGGAATCAGTGTGATTTCCAGTCATTCTTTTCCCCTCTGTACCGACTATCATGATCAGAACCGTGAAGATCTGGAATCAGGCCGCATTATCACTATCTGATAATCTCTCTCTCTCTCTCGTCACAGCTTATAACCACACGAGGACATGTCCCACATCGCCCTGCACTAAACCTAAAGGAGAGGGGAGGGGTTGTCTGAGAAAACAACAATGAGAAAAGGAGAAAAAGGAGTCTAGAGACTATTTTGGGGATTTTGCACCTGCTACCATTTTGGATCGCGCATCACAGCTCCTGTTGGTCGGCGGAGAGGAACCCTGTTAAGGATTCCTCCTCCGGGACAGGGAGCGTCTGTACACGAGAGATAAGTGAGAGAGGATCTCGCACTGGGAGGAAATTGTAATCGAATTTCATTATCAGGACAGAGACGGTAGACGCAAGGAGGATGCAAAGTTCTCCTGCTGCTGCTGTTGTTGTTGTGATCCAGGCTGACAGAAGGAACTCGGTGTGATGTGATGAGGACAAAACACACAAGCCATACACAGAGGTTGATTAGGAATAATGTTTGGTGGTTGGTGAGTAATGCAAGAAAGAGAACAAAATTAAGAGATCCCAGAATCCTTAAACTGGCAACCAGCACTGCAGAGCGCTGTACTGAGACGGCCTGAATGGCATCATTATTATTATTATTATTATTCATTTTCACAGCGCCCCTTTCACATTCAAGTAAACATCCCTGCACTGAAATCTCAGCTGCTTTTTTGCATCATATTTGCAGCATTTGGACACTGAGAGCAAACAAAGATGTCAACATCCACGATCCGGATCTTTTCATTCACGCCATCAATTCATTATCTCTCCCTCCTTAATCCTTTTAAGGGTCACAGGGCAGCTGGGGTCTTAGTAGTCACAGGACGGGCTGTGCAAATACATATTAACTCCATGTCTAGTGGCTCCCAGTCTTCTTCATCCCAGCCTGTGCGGACACGTTGCTACTCTTCTTTGTTTTTTGTTAGATGATTGAAATAAGTCCGTGGTTAACACAAGCTCAAGACATTTTCACATTTTATTCTACGATATAAAATATGTCAGTAAATACCCCAGTCGTGATTTTGTTTTAGCTTTTACGCCTCTTAAAAAAGTGTCTAAATGAGACTACAGAGGTTGTCACCAAACCTCATCACGTTCAACACAAGGCCAAATTTAGCCATCCTTGACTATGGCATATACTTGAACATAAATATACAAAGACTATAAATGTGAGCCATGAATCCAGGGCCCAAAGATATTTTCCACTACCTCTACTTCCTGTCTTTCAAAACTTAACTATTCCTGGATGCTCCCTGTGTCAGAGTTGTAGCAGGATCCAGGCTAAGCATCTCCGGAAAAAAAACCCCAAGATGCTTAGTTTGGATCCCGGAGTGAAGATGTTTAAGAACTTGCATATTTTTCCCACTTACTAGCATGAAGTGTGTCATGGAAGATTAGACATGTTGAGGAGGAGCAAAGGGGAGCCGGACAGAAGCTGTATAATCTGTGGGTGTCAGTGTGATAAGAGGGGAGAAAGGCAGACAGGGAGGAGGTGTGACTGGACAGAGATGAGAGAGGGGCGATAGATGAAGTGACTGCAGAGATGAGAAGAAGAAGAAGTGACTGTCTGATAGGAGAAAAGAGAAAGACTCAAGTGAAAATTTACAACTGGAGAGGAGAGAGAAGAAAAAAGATAAAGCGAAAGATAATGGAGAGGAGAGAAAAGCACGAGGGGAAAAAGACAAACAAGGAGACAGGAGGAGAGGAAATATTGAGACTGCACACACACACACAAGACAGCAGCAGGGACGGAAAGAAATTAAGTGTTGGGCGAAGACAAGTGACAGAGGAAATGTTACAGGAAAGAAAAGAAAAGAGAGTCTGAGGGCCGAATACACATTTAATCTGCTTCCTCTCTCTGTGTCGACCTGCTGCTGCCCTCCACATTACCAACAAACACACATTCACACACACACACACACACACACACACACACACACACACACACACACACACACACACACAGAGGTGGTTCAGTAAACACACAAACACACACACACACACACACAGAGGTGGTTCAGTAAACACACACACACACACACACACACACACAGGTAATGTAACAAATGTGCAGGAAGACACGGACTCTTTTCCGCAACTTAAATCTCCTGGGGAAAAATGAAGCACTCAGAGCTGCTGATGTTCAGAAGATTGGGGGGCGTGTCCTGATGCCTCCATCGCTACACATTTTACAGTCGGCACACAGAAATAACCTCAAAAAAAAAAACAACAACAAACAAACAAAAAAATTGAAAGAGTGCTCTGCTTTCAGATCACTAAATAACACCAGCATCCAATCTGGCATCTTCAGGGAAAATAATAACATGACGGTTGAATTTATATTTCGTTGTGCATCACAGCTGACATCTGGTCAGCAGTTGGGGACGGACATGTCGGTCTCTCTGCTCTTTCTCAGATCATTAAACCTGCATTCTGTCCACTCCTGCCCCCCCCCCCCCCCCCCCCCCCCGAGAGACACAACACTACGGCATATTGTGATTTAAACACAGCCCAACAGATTTATCAACCAATATTAGCTCATTGCACTCATACCAGCATCAGCTCATTCTGTCCACCAGGGAGTTACACAGGTTTATTTTTGTCATGTTTTTTTTTTTTTTACCATAGATTGTATTTAAGAATGAACGCAGCCTCTGTGACGTCACCCCTAGGTTTTCTGAAGAGCGGGCTGCTCCACCGTCGCCATCTTGGCAGTGCCTGACTCCGCCTTACTCCTGCAGTTTAACTGTTGGCTTCATTTTTACAGTACAAGTCTCTTCCCTTTTGTTAGATATTTTGGGTTATTAATTATGTGTGAACACAGTCTGTCATGTCTTAAACAGGATAATGCGATCATATCTCTGCCTTCCACTCGTCAGGGATTAGAGGATGACTTTAAGAAGTGGTCTTGAATAATGTGCAGAAGCATATTTAGGTTCTTTACACTGATTCCATTGTGAAGAGATGAACAATCCAAAAAGCTCTTATCAGTACTTCCTTAGTAACAAGGAGACGTGTCTTTTATTAAAGGCGATAAAACACGGAGCTTTAAGTCCAAGAGCGCCACATCACTTAGCTAACAGTAAGCTAAATTACTTTGTGACGCCACTTCTTCGGATTGCCCAACCGTTCCTGTCTATCATGTTATATCTGGTTTGGTTATCCTGGTGCAAAAACTAAACCCTGAGCATGGGCTCTACCAGGTGAGCTACCAGGGCACACGCTCACAAATAGACTATATTTATTTTTTTCTCTCCGTCTGGTATCTACAATAGTTTGGCTTTTTATTTTCTTAAACTCGTAACAGACTTTTATTAGAGGCAGGTCTTTCTGTCTAACTCCCTGTGTTTGACATGTAGAGTTGGTCATAGCGGTTAGTACGAAGCCTCATTACCGGTGACGTCTCTCTCTCCCTCCCTCCCTCTCTCCTGCTCGGTGTTTCTCATGTTTAGTTAATCAGTCTCCTTTAGTAATAATGATACATGTAATGAAAGTAGTTTACACTAAGTCTCGCCTCCCAGTCATTCACCTGCCAACACACAACAACACACAATGTAAAGTTAATTGCTAGGTGCTTTTTTGAAGGGGTCTGAAAAGTCGGTAAATCACTCAATGCCTCAAATTTAGCTGGCTGGGTGTGGTCGTACTCTCTGAGCAGAACACAACTGTTTCCACATTAATCTGAGCGTCTCCTCTTGTTTAATTAGGAGCTCATTACAGAGGAACTTTGAGGGCTTGAACTTCTTCACCTCTGTAAGACACTGAAGACTGTACTTTTGTAATTCAACACCCACCGAGTCACCACAACGCCAGTAATCAGAAAGAGCAATAAAAGAATTACAGAAACATTTGATTCACAGACAAATGAGAGAGACATTTTTTTACTATTGCTGGTTCTCAGTCAGTGACTGACACATTGCACTTCGGATTACTCACCTGCACCAATTAGTAATACATATTCTTTTCCGTCACTGTGTCTTTAATGACTCGATTTCTGTTTTATCGCCGTAAAAATAAATCAAATGAGCTGAGATTGCGCACAGCCTCAAGCAGAGTCTTCATTTACATCCTACAGTCGGGCGTGTTGGGAAGTGGCACCGACTGATTCTGCACATTCACATTATAGCTGTGTTTTCAATCAGAGCGGTGAAGTGAGCCTGCTGTTGAGAGACAGGAGTTTTATCTGTTGAGTCACATCTCAGTTGGGACTGTGAGTCGACTGTCACCGCTTTTTCCGTTTCTATTTTAAGATGCTACATGTAGGACTTACTTGTTATATACCACTGTGAGATAAACAGCAGTGACGCACTCCGATGCCAAGCGAAAAGAGAGGATGACATGATTACTAATGTCACAAACAATAAACCTTATGATCAGCTCGGTGCATAATTTTACTGGTATTATTTTTGGTTGGGAGTTTTTTTTTTTACTCAATTTGTTTCTGCAACGTTGTCCAGATGAAACTCAGAGACTATCCTACAAATAATGTCTAAGTCATTTAACTGTTGTGTAACTCTCTGCAGTGAACTTATATTTCCCTTTGGTTACAGTTAATTAATGACAAGACAGAGATCATCGTTATCGGGGGAAAAAACTAATAGACAGGAAATCTCTTTTAAAATATCACAACTGTTTCTGGAAACTGTCACACAGGCTGGAAACTATGGAGTGACCCTGGATGCTGAGCTCTCTTTCCAGAGCCATATTAACAACATAGTCAAAACCGTTTTTTATCATTTAAGAAATATTGCTAAAGTAAGGACGTTTTATCCCAGGTGGAAACTCGTCACAGGAATATCACAGAAACTCCTTGGATCGTCTGCAGCTGCAGAGTTTTAACAAGAAAAAGGAAATACGACCATATATCACTTGTGCTGAGGTCGTTACACTGGCTTCCAGTAGATTTTAGAATTTTAAATGCTTGTTTTTAAGGCCATACATGGTCTTGCACCTCAGTATCTCTCTAACTTGCTTGTGAGGTATGAACCAGCTAGACCCCTTCAACAAAAACTGGTGAAACCCGCCTTCAGCTTTTATGCTCCAAGCCGCTGGAACACGGTGCCTGATCATATTAGAGGTTCTCCTACGCTATCATCTTTTAAAATCTGAGGTGAAAACATTCCTTTTTAGCTGTGCTTCCCAGTGGTCTGGTTTGCTGGTTTATTCTAAAGTGTTAAAAATAACAACAAAAAGTCTTTTTGCTTACAATAAACTGCTCCACGTCCCTCTCTATGCCCACGTTGGGCAGGTCTGGCATCATGTGGGCGACCACTTTGAAGCCGGCGTCCTTTGCCAGGTGGAAAGACTCACACACAGCTCGCACCGTGTGGCCTCTGCAAGAAACACACGTGTACAAACACACTGTTAAAACAAACCATCACACACCATCAAACCAGCTGTTATCACATCACGTCTGCCGTCTTATCTACATCTGTCCGTTCATTCCCTCCCCGAACGACCGACCTGTTGGTGTCGCGGGCCACGTCTTCATACACACTTTGGACTCCTATCTCCAGCCGGGTGCAGCCGTAGCCCAGCATGTCACTGAGGTGTCGCTTCAGGCAGTAGTCAGGGCGTGTCTCGATAGTGATTCCCACACACTTGGTGTTACTGCGTTCAGAGTACCTGCAGGGGGAAAACATCTCAGTCATTTCTGCTCATAATATGTATAATATCTTATAATAATATCTGTTTTTTTTTTTTTTTTTAAATGTGACTATTTAGTCTCATTGAGTGTGCTGGAGGTCTCTATATGATGGGATCATTTAGCAACATCAATTTACATGCAGCGAGTTTGCACGGCTCATTATCCCGACAGTTAACACTAACCTCACATTAAGGACACACTGACTGCAATAAAGACATCAGACGACAACAAAAATAAAGTGTAATGCAGTGTTTACTCTGTGTCAAAAGCAAGTTCAATACTTACATTATTCAATCATTTATAAATCACGGCTGTAAGGGGATGTAGTCTCCTAACATTTCAATATATTCTTTTACTGTAGCTGCTATAATCAAAATCATTTATAAGAAAAATGGACAAAATTAAACATGTAATGTGAGAGGTTTCCTTTGTAGTGATGAACCCACAAGTATTTATCACTCAGCTCTGCAGTTTCCCCGTTTCAGTGTCTTTCAGCTTATTGTTTTGGTTTTGCATGTGTTCGGTTTCAGTCCCACTTCTCTCATTAGCGTTATTTCCAGCAGGTGAACGCTCTTAATAAAAACCTACTGTACGCCAACAGCAAACAAAGTCAACTAACTGGTGAACACAGGTGATACTTCAATATGTCAGTGTTGTGTTTAAAGCTTGTTGTGCAATAACAGTCAGTCAAATTCTTAAAATGACATATACTCCGCCACCATCACTGTAAAATCCTCTATCTGTGAATATGTCATTCATTTCAAAACTTTAACCTCTAGACACAAGACATCTGCTGCATGTGCTTCACTGAAAAGTCCTGTAGGTATTATTCTGTCCCCACAGCAGCAGGTTTGCTGATTAAAGAAGCAATAAGGTGCTAAAAGCAGCAGCCAGATGTAGAAAATAGAGATAATGCACTACATTTTCCTTGTTTTATTCAAACGTTATCTCAAGACAGATATTTTCAGAGCTTCATCTTGCCTGAATCTGGCTCCTGAGTTAAATCCAAACTTAATTTGAATCACTGATCGAAAATCGCAAAAAAAACCAACACAAAACAACCAAACAGACACATCTCATCTCGCCAGCTGTCATTTTCTCCACTCCGGCTGCTCCAATGACCATTAGCTCCCCTCATGCCAGCTCATATTCCTTCTGATTCTGTATTTGCTGGCAATAAATGTCCATCTTTTACAGTCTGCTGGCTGATTTACACCAATTACAGGAGTTTATGCTCTGGAGAGGATCATCAGATTGTACGAGATGAATCAATAAAAAGTCTATTATCTCGAGGTTTCTCACTGCTGTGATCAGATCAGGTGCTGGCTGAGCATGGTGAGAGGCAAAAACATGAGCATCACACACACACACACTGCCTTCGAGACCCAAACACACATCACAAATACCTCATATACACACACACACACACACCGAGGCAGAGATAAGGTGCTGTCGCTAGCCAAACTAAGTGCCTCCTTCTTCCCAAACTCAGCAGCGGCAACCACAATTACTATAATCATAGCATCTTAACAAAGAATGCTGATAGCAGAGCAGGGCAAATTCAGGCAGACACACACCTACCAGCTAACTCACACATACACACACACACACACACACACACACACAGACAGACACGGACACACAAATACAGGAAGAGACACGCACAAACTGGCCTTTTCGGGTCTTATCGGACTTTAGGGAAATAAATAGCCCCTGCTGACAAACAGCCTCAGTCCTGTGAAAAAGCCATTATTTGGTCCAATCGTCTGTATGACGTCCTCAACAAATGGGTCTCTCTTTGAGCTTTGACTTTGACTCTTCTCCGAGTCATGGAGAAAGTTGCTCCTTATCCATACCCAGCAGACGTGTGCCCAATTCATTTCAGAGCTGGTCTAACTCAGTAAGAGAGAAATCAATAGAAGTAACTGAGGAGGACTTATTGAGACTGCCCTCTCTTATTTTGCTCCTGAATTCTGAATGGATCCATTCAGCAGCGTAATCTGTGGAGATGGTAATTATATCTTAAGCTTCCTAAAGGATGTATGGTGTTTAGTTGTGATAAGTTTGAGGGGAAGGGGGGGTGGTGGTTGAGTCAAGCGAATGTAAACACACCATGGTGTGAGCGCACATACACAGTTTTTACACCGTTTTTGCACTGGAGATAGTTGGGAGGGAGACCACAGGGGATGAAGGGAAGTAATGCTGAGTTCTTAATATTTTGAACGGGAATCTGCTCTAGTCATTTATAAAAGAAAATTCCAAACATTCATTGGTTCCAGTTTCTAAACGGATTTACTAATTTTCAGTTTTTATCTCACTATAGAATCAATATCTTTGAGGAATCTGAAAATATCTTCTTAGGCTCTGGGAAGTGGTGATGTGCATTATCGTGACTCTTTGAAAATATATAAACTAAAATATATGTATTTATTCAACAGATTCTTCAGTGATTCAGATTCTATAAGCAACTCATCTTCTTCCTCAGCCTCCATCTCATGTGGCGTCCCCCATGGGTGCATACTTGGTCCGATCCACTTCTCCATCTATTTGCTTCCACTAGGCCACAATATTGAAAAACACAATATTCATTTCCACTGTAACGTGAATGATACACAGATCTACCTTCCCCCTAGATCCTAAAAGCTACAACTAACTAACTAACCTCAATAACTGACATCAGGTCCAGGATGGCCGCAACTTTCTGGACCACAGTAACCGACCGACATTATTTCTCCTCATCTTGGCCCCGTTGCTGCCTCTATTAAATCACATGCAAAAAATCTCGGGACTCACGTTGGATTCTGGACTTAAGTTTGACAAACAGATTAATCAGGTAGTAAAATTAAGCTTCATGCAGCTCCGCATCACCTCCAAACTCAATTCTCAGTTTTTCTGACCTGGATAAAGTCCATGCCTTTATATCTTCCTGACTTCATTACTGCAAGGCTTTTTATTTTGGAATCATTCATTGTTTATCTCGTCTCCAGCTCATACAAAATGCAGCAGCAAGAGTTTTAACAAGAGCAGAAAATAGGGAGCCCATTACTCCTGCTCTTGCCTCTCTACACTGGTTGTCTGTTAGCGACAAGAGTTCATTTTAAAACCCTGATGTTTGTCTATAAGGTGTTAAATCGTCTCCTCCCTTCTTACACTACAGAACTCCTCTCTCCGTATCACACTGTCAGAGACCTGAGATCATCTGACCAAAGACTTCTGTCTATCCAGAGATCTAGGACTAAATGTTTTGAGCACAGGAACTTCTTAACTGTGCCTGATTTAACCAGCTCAGATACACAGACCTGCAGATAAGTCTCTGCAGGTCTGTGTTGTCAATAAGCGTTTTGTGTGACCATTAATATTATTATCATCACTCAGACTTTCTTCTCTTAAATTAAGATGAGTTGAATTAAAAAAAAAATCTGATTAAAGGACTCAAAGGACTAAACTAATAACCCACAGATTAACTGATAATGAAAATAACTGTTATCTGCAGCGCTATAATTTGTAAAGAAAAAGAAAAAAGGTTTAATTCTTAACAATGTGCCGAGTTTCTTTTATTCAAGTTTATGAAAACAGCCTTTTCATTTATGTCACATAGAACTGGCACTGAGAAAAAATATCCAACACCAGAGGAGGGTGAGATGAATAATGCCTGTAGTGGAAATGCCGCAAATGATAGAATAGCGCCCTCTGGTGTCGGCTACTGTTAAATATTCTCAAATATTTGTACTTTACATCTACAGCACATACAAACACTGAAGTGGGATAAGATTTTATAGACAAGACTAATATATGGAAAAAGGTGAATATAAAAGTATCATAAGTACTGTTAAAATATTCAGTAATGTTGCTCCATAATTGTATCATAGTCTTAAAAAGATGCCGGGAAAGAGAAAGCAAAAACAGCATTATTAAATCAAGTCCTCATCAAATGTTAAAGATGCCGAGGCAAATGGACAAATAATCAAATAACCAAATTAAAATGGAGCACATCAAAAACAGGCTATGAAACCCAGAGTTACTAAGCCCCCGCCCTGGACGCTCTGGGGGCCATTTATGGTGAGATGCCAAATGTTGCAGCAGACCAGCCTCCTCCGAGAGGTCAGGGTGCTGCTTATAGCGGGGACACCCGGATAACTCCCTGAATGAGCACCTGCTCTGAGATCAGTTCTGCGCTCGGCCCATCTGTTACTGCGGAGGTAGATCCTTCCCTCCCACCCCACCACAACTTACCTTCACCCCTAATGGTCTCACTACCACCATAGCTTATTAATTTCTATGTCTTATTCCACTACACACTACCCCAATTGTTCATTGTTATTAGTCTTTTTAACATGTTGTGGTCTCTTATGTTCTATTAATGTTCGTCTGTTGTGTTGCATCTCATCAAAAATATAAAAATAAAACTGTTTTATTCCTCTGAGACCTGGAGGAGTCACTGAGTACCTGACAGCCTCGGCAACACTGTTGGACGTGTGTCCTGACAGGGCGTCGTGTAGGTTCCTGATGAAAAAGTCTCTGTACTCCTCGGTCAAAGCCATGAAGGTCCCGCCCATCACGATGAACTCCACCTTGTCGACGCTGTGTCCCAGCTGCTTCAGCTGCACATCGCACAGAGAACACACAAGCTTTTGTACAACTGTAACAGTAAAATGTGCAATAATGACACATTTTATGGGCTGTAATTGAGAATACAGTAAAGTGCAGTGAAGCACAGTAAAATAATGCTGTTCTCAAAATAATAATTATTACAACTAATCATAATATCTTGGAAAATAAATTGGAATTATACTTTGAGCAGCAATTGAACATTAAACCATGAAAATGATGAGAACTGCGGTAAATTGAGATTCAGAAACACAGACTTCTAGATAAACTGTTGCTTTAATGATTGGTTTTGCTCTGCTGCATTAAACTAATGTGGCCATAAATTCAAATAACAGTGTAACTGGGGTCAGGTCTTGGCAGGAACATAAGAGTCATAAGCCATCATTAGTGTATATTAAATATATATCAACAGTGGTCACGGTTTATAAATGTCTGCCAGCAAAGGCCATCACTGTCACTATCACTGTACAGAAGCTGAGTCGGGGAAATGGAAGTTTTAGCAACATGTGACTATGTAAAGACAAATTGATGAGACAGATGTGTCAAACAGTTATAGATTTTTTTCTGTAATGACACACTGACCTGCTCCACCCGATGCCTGGTCTGAAGGTAGGGGTCATAACGGGCTCGGATGGCTCTCATGGACGTTGGCTGTTACAGAGAAGAGCAAAAATGATTAAAACCATGGTAAAAAATAATATATTAAAGGACAGTTCACCAAAAAACAAAATTAGCTTGAGCTTGATTTGACTTAAGCAGTGGGACAAGGAACTATAAAAAGTACAAACAAAAGAAAACCATGATGACACAGAAAAAGACACAAACAAAAGCTGCTATAATAAACAGGGATTATAATACGACAAACGAGACCAGAATACATGACTTTCAGCAGAGCATTGTGTTGCTGTAAAGCAACAGAAAAGCTGCCTTGAACAGATACTGAGGCAGAAAGAATCTAACTCACCTCATAACCAGTGTAAGACTGTGTAGAGTACTCAAAGTCCGAGTCTGGTCCACCGGGACAGTAGCTGCCAGAGAAGAGAACGATTTATATTCAATGTAAGAACACTGAATCAATAAACATGTAAGTAATCTATTATATGTAGAGTAACTTAAACTTTAACTTAAAAAAAAACAACAACAAAGAAACACTTACACACAGATGTTGCCTGTAAAGCTGATGTGCGGACATCGGTGAGGTTTGCACATCACAGCCACAACTGCGATCTGTGACAAGAGAGAGAAGCATTGATTACTTGAACTATTCTTCAAATCAAGTGATCCAGACTATAATCTGTCCAAAAACAATCTCAACAGTCACTGCCTCCTTCCGTAAATCCATCTTTACTGAAAAGTGATGCACAACACAAACTGGAGCTAATAAAATACTTAACCTTTAATGCTCCACATAAACCCAGATTAAAGCACATTCACACAGTTTAAAAGTTGAGGCCCATCGCCGCTAATAAAGAATATACCAATGGCTACAATTCACAACCACTCCAAAGGATTATGACGAATATTATGTGGCTAATTGTGAACTTTAAAAATAAATAAATTAACCAATCACACTACATGTTTCATTGTCTTTGTGATTGCATCTATTAGACTGAAGTTACTTCAAAAGATTGAGCTAAATGCCACATGATGCATTTTAAGTAGGTACAATCACACAGAGTTCAGCATAAAATGATTAACTCCAGGAAAGAGTGATAGACGGGAGAACGTGGGCTACATACCCCGCTGGCAGTGCGGATAGGTTTGGCCTTTAGTTTGGGCACCAGAGCACGACGGTATTGTGGTGGAACAGCAGCGATGATGTCTACCAATCGGGGCTGGGCTTCAAGTCCATATTTAGCTGAAGTCTTAGTCTTCACTCTGTTTGAGAACAGATTAGGCTGATTATGACTGGTAGAATAAAAGTACCATAGTCTAGTGTACATAAAAAGAGTAAAGCATTGTGATCAAGTCAAATTTATCTTATAGTATGTATTACAAGACAAGTTATATATAAAATTGTACCAGTATTGATTCCTACATGTATTTTTAGCCTTAATAAATACTAAAAAGAGTCTTAATATAAATGTAAAACCATTGCAATACAGTGGGTACCCACAGACTGAAATCAAAGTTCCCTTTAATTTAATCAACAATCATTAACAACAGGTCTTCCTGAAGCAAATACCCAGTAACTGAAGGATATATGTGGCAAAATGACCAGTGACATAATCATCTAATCACATTCAAATGTGTCAAGATATCAAGGTTAGTTTAAAGGAAAATAAAAACATTAATAATCTAGATATACAAGCACACAAAGGAGTGATGCACTTGACTTGACTTAACCGCATGACTAGTCTAGAGTTCTTAAACATTGCATTAAAACCACAGAGGATTTTATGAAGATGTAATAAGAATGTAACCTGGGCTGTTTGTCCATACAGGAGAAGACTTACTTGTTGAGGTTGATGTCTTTGCCCTCTTCATGGGCTTCAACCAGCTGCTTAATGACATCAGCAATGGTCATCATCATCAGCTCAGCTCGGCTGAGGTCACCTGACAAAGACCAATAATCAATAAAATGTGATCTATTCTGTTTGACAAATCTCTCTCGCTTTGTATTTTTAAGTGCATGGCATTCAAAATAATGAATTTAACAGTAGCAAACATGGCTAAGTAAGTGTTCAACAGTCCACTGTCCAAAAGATAACGTTAATAACTGATTGAATTAAGGGTTTTAATATGTTTCCATACCATGAATGACTGGCTTATACCGTTATAAAATGACTAAACAGAGTTACGTCACTAACATGTTAAAAGGCAGAGGCAAAGTAGACTTGCAGTTAGCATTAGCAACAAGCTACAGCCAGTTTGACTAGTTTAGAAACCTATTTCAGATGTTTTAAGCACTTTGTCACAGACTCACTCTTTTTCTTTGGCTTCCCCATTTCCTCCTTTAAACAAATAGTCCAATTTAAAACGGGTGGCTGCTGGTTAGAGGGTCAACATCTATTTAATAAACCGGAGAGGGCTGTCAAAGACAGTAAACAACTCCACGTTGCGTTCACATACGGCTTCTGTCGTACGGCAGGTACAATTGTCGTAAAATAGCGTGAACGAACTATTTTTCGATATTAAACTTCCGTTTTCTGAAGTTTTTAAATGGGTTCCGGATTTAAAACAAGGCCTCGGTTTTATCGCCGGGGCACCAGTTTAATTAGTGTTAACTGAGGGTATTTTAGGGATGTTTTCCTCGCATGTTTCGGACAAACCGCCTTGACAGAAAAGCACAGACTTGTAATGCATGTGGATCCACACAGTGGCGCTGACTTCCCTCTCAAACCGGTTGAGCGAGCGTGTGCAGAGCAGAGCGCAACTGGAGGAACCTGGAAGCTCAGTAAATCTCAAAGCAAATCCCTTTAGCTGCGAGTTGACATGGCTTGACTGATCTCTGCGGGAAGTTTCAGGAAATGCAACAGGTGGAAGAGCCGAGGCAATGAGCTGTGGACTGCCGTGAGTGATTTTTTTACACTTTCAGATACACACCAGGGTTTTCCAGGGTTCACCGTATTGGGGTCAGTTACGTATATCAGCGGTGACTATGAACATTATTGAGCCCTTGTCTGTGTGTTTGCTCCGGTTACCCAGCTCTCTTTAGCGTCCCAGGCTAGCTGCTGCTGTGTGTACTTGAAGGTGCCTGTGGGAGTCGGACAGGGAAACAACTGCGCACTCTTTCACACGGTTAGTCAACTTACTCTCAACTGTACAGTTTCTACTTTAGCTTGTTATGTCTTCATGGGAGTTTTACACGCTGCTTTGAGTTGGGGTTAAGTATAAATATTGTAATATTAAGCAGGAGTCAGTTGCTTCATGCGTTTATTTATAGGGATATTGTATCTTAACGCAATGAAGCTGAGGTGGAAAAATTTATGGATGTGTTCAGGTGTAACTTGGGAATATAAAAATGCACCTTACCATATGTACATAACATAACTGGTTGTATGTGTGTTCATTCATTCATTCATTCATTCATTCATTCACCACAGGTCAGGTGGCACCATGGATGACAACAGCCTGAATGACTCCAATGTAAAGGTCGCTGTTCGTGTGCGACCCATGAACAGGAGAGGTGAGTTTAACCTTGTTGTGAGTTGGGCCATGCAGCAACTCATTAAGTCTGTTTTTCACCACTGAAACAAAGGTATTTTCAGCCCACCTCGCCAAGGGGACTTACCAACTCCGCAGAACACCATATCTGTTTGGTGTTTGCTCCCTTTTTTTGGGTTTATAGGGCCATGGCTAATTTGTAGTTGTGGACAAACAATAGAGGCTTCATTCCTGTGTTTTACTGAGTGAGTTTTTTCCCCCCGTCAGGCTCTGAAAAGGTCTATTTTGCCCCACTTTGGAAAGGTTTTGGCAGGAGGACTGTGGGAGTGTAAAGGGAAAATTTTTTGAGACACGCTGACATCACAAACCTAACAGAACATGGACTATAATGCTCATACAGGGACATGTTTAATGCACTGTCACTGGCCTAAATACCTCTGGCAACAGCTGAGCAGGACTGAAGTGTCAGCTGACGGACTTCGGTGTTGCTGAACACTGGTAACATCCTTTACTGGCCCTTAATTACATATAATATGCCTCCTTTCCATTTGGGTTCTTTAAAACTGCAAATATTCCTTTCAAAATTTAGTATAACGCTGCAAAAACTCATGACACATGTGCCTTAATTCCAGCTCTGATGGGAAGCTCCAGTGCTGTCCCTGCCTTCAAAACCTACTGTAGGTAGGAAATGAGGAAGAGAAGGTGTGACCCTGATTTTCCTTACTGTTCTCTCGGGGAGTAGTAAACCGGTCATAATGTTTGCACAGGCGAGTCCTGGATGAATCATCATCAATAAAATTGTTTCCTGCCTCTCCGTGTTGGCCTGTTTGTGTTGCAATCACGAGGAGCTGGCACACATACAGTGTATGCCACCTGTTATTCTGCAGCGAGAGTTGTGTCAGTGACTACTATGGAAAGTTATGATGACCAGTGCATACATGCTGTTTAAACTATTTAAAAAGTATAAAGTGTAAAAGTGATTTTGTTTTACTTTACATGTCACATGTATTTTTTTGTCCAAAAACGACTACATTACACATAGATTATCATTAAAATTATATTATTTTTCTCCTCGTCCTCTGTTTCAATTCAGAGAAAGACCTAAAAACAAAATGTGTGGTGGAGATGGAGGGAAACCAGACAGTTCTGCATCCAGCCATCACCAATGTGAACAAAGGAGACCCCCGGTAAGACACAGATACTCGCATTTTATTATCACGTTGAAATCAGTGCAGCGCAAAAGCATAACATTTTTAAAAGTTGAGTCATTTGGCAGTTTATTGTTTTTTTTTTTGTGCTTCCACCGTCGAAGGTGCTGATCTTCATTTAGCCCTGGCTACTGTGGGTAGCCATTTTATTTGTTCATCTTGTTTTTCTTTGCCCTGAAACATTTGAAGGCAGAGGTGTGGACACGTGAGTCACATGACTTTGACTTGAGTCAGACTGCAGTCATGAATCTGATGACTATTGACTCAATGTGACAGAATTAAAACCGAACAAACAAACTTGCAAATCAACCTGAACCCTGGTGACTTCACTTTACTTTAGAAGTGCATTAATCCTGGTGAGGGGCACATGATGACTTGTTAGGAAACAAAACACAAAGTTTAGGACGTGGGACTTGACCCAGGACCTGTTGGTCGTGGTATGAAATCTGGTAGGATGGCAACAAGGAGGCACCGCTGCCTGCAACTGAATCCTACCTCAGTTTTGCCCTGTTCAAGTGTGTACAAACATACAGTATTTACAGTATAGGAGTTCCATCGATTTATTTATTTGCCACAGGATTACTGCCAGAAGAGTTTGTTCAGACTCCAACCAGTCTGTTAGGTTAGTGCCCAGTTTCTTGGAAGAAGCTCAGATCTAACCCTCACCCCGCCCAAACTCCTTCTATTACTCCTTTTCCATTCTTCCTCCTCCCTCCCTGCTCTTCCTGCATCATTCCTCTCTTTACAAAGGGTGTGTCTGTTCCAGCTCAATCCTGCTCAGGTAGTCGATCAATGATTTAAAGGAACAAAGGAAAGGAAGACAGTATCAGGATCCAGGTTCAGGATTTCAGAACTTGAGAGACAATATAATATCATAACATCACAGCTCACATCAGTGCAGTGCATCAAAATAGTAACAAGATGTTTTGGGTACAAAATGTGCATTCACTGTGTTGAAATGAAAACATGCCTTTGGGCATGTGTTGCATGCTTCCTTATGTTTGCTGTTGACAAAGCAGTTCAGTCCTCCTCTCTCCTCCTGAAGCAGTCGGCCAGGCAGTGAGTCACAGCGCTGCAGGTAGATGCTCCCTGGAGCTTTTGGCCCTGTCTCAGGTTACCTTGTTCAGTAAATATGTCTCAGGGCAATCCCCTGAAGGCTTGAGAGTATGAATCCTTGTCTTTGTGGACAGAGATGGTCTCATATTTCATCATTATACTATGCATTTTTTATGTGTGAACGTATCTGTGTGTGTCTCTTCTGCCCTGACACGCTTCAGCTGCGGTATGTTTCTCCTTTGGGGCTCAATGTGAACAGGTTTTACAGGCTTAGTACAACACAGACAAGCACTTCAGTGATTCCAGAGCAGCTCAGGGATCATGTTGAAGCAGAAGTGTAAGAAACAAACTGATTTTGAGCAGATATTTTAACTTTTAATTTCTCCATCAAGGCACTCTTGATTAGTCTCCCAACAGACATCTGTGCAATCAGTGTTATAGAAAAGCTTTGTTTGTTGCGGAAGTCACTGACCAGCCAGTGCTACAAGGTTTTTGCTTAGTCAGCTCACTGCCTGACAGGTTTAACTGAACTGCTGCATGAGCCTCAGGGGTTGTTAATATATTACACCACCCTTGGTACCTGCAACCGGGAATACAGCGGCGGCTGTCAGACCCTTGAGATGGTTGAGATTTATGAAACCTTGTTGCTGCTTTCATAACTTGGGAGCCAATACCAATAGTTAGCAAACATGTACAGTAAAACTGTATTTTACTGCACATGCTGTAAACAGACCTTGAATTGTTGCAGGAATGTTTATCAGCCCCTGCAGAATAATGTTTAGAAAATGAAGCTGAAATTGTGTGCCCCTCTTATCTGGACCTGGCTTTGATAAGAACACCACTTTCAAGAGGTTTCTCTTTATCTGTTTGTAGCATCTCGAATGTTTGCTTGCTTCATATCCTGACTTTGAGAACTGGTATGTACAGTATCTGTAATATCCACCCAAAAGGGATGTGTATAACCGAGCCGCTCAAATCTGGGAGAGTCTAGTCTTGGAGGCCTGTGTGTTGTTGGTCACAGACTTTCTGACCTGCCTCCCTCTCCTTTAGTGACTCCTTGGAGCTGTGAGGCTCTGCCAGTTATCTCAGGAATGTCCTTGCCAGTCCAGCAGAGGACAGGACTTAATGTTGCTCTTTCATGCACCAGCCAAGTCTCACATAGGGAGGCCTTGTTTCATAACAGCCCCCCCATGTGTGTGGCCGTGACTAAATTTGCAGCTTTTTTAACCCCAAACAGATATTTCTGCCCGAGTGAAAACTGTGTGTTTTGAGTTACGTGTGGTAATGTGCTTCAGATGGGGCTTCCCTGGAGACTGGGTACCTATGTTTAAGGATGATTTATTTCACCCTAACAAATACAACCACGGTGCCACAGTTTTCACACACACACCCTTTTTCGGTCGGCCGTCCCAAACGGACTTGCCAAAAAGCATTAAGTATTTTTGTAGTCATTACCTCTGGTGCAATCATGTGTAATTGTTAGTTAGCAGGTGTGGATATTGAGTGCAGTTTGCAACCTCACCTCCTCTGTGGGTGACGTCCACGATTAATTCTCAACCTGTGGGAAACATGGCTACAAAGGGAATTTGTAATACGTTTTCTTTCGTGTTGTAGTATTTCGAGCTGCTTTTCAGCTCCTTTCTTTGGAGCAGCCGTCTAATACTACACTGTGGTTAGATGTCCTTGTTCAAGGGCAGTGTTGCACACTGAACTAGCATCACCCTGAATGCTTGACAGCCTCTGCATTCATTTGGTTAAAGTATGACTTTCAGCAATAGAATTAATGTAATGTGCAGAAAAGGAGGGCAGTTAACAGCTAAGTGCAGATTTAAAGCTGCTACAGCTGATTTTCTAACCGCTACGAGGCGACAGAAAAAAGCTGTGACACACAACATGTTACCTCTGAATTTATATGGTGAACATGTAATCAAACGGTTGCCTGTTTACACATCCAGCAGACACGGAACAACATTATCATTCACTCTGAGTCGTGTTTCTGGCGACCTGATAAATGTATGTCCAATGTTCACTCTCCGTATATCTGGCCCTTTAGCTGCTGAATGCTGCACTATGTTCACAAGCTAAATTAGCTAGTTGCTAACTTTTTTCTGTCAGCCATAGAGCCATATGATGCTCTGTATTTTTAAACCGTAACAGTAAAGCTGTGTGTGGAAAACCGAAACAATGAGCTTGAAGACACTGACACGCCTCTGTAGAGCTGAGGGGAACTGCAGAGTCGGGTGATAAGTTCCTGCTCGTAACGATGAGTCGTCTCTTTTTCATACAAGTAGTCATATGAGCCATTCTTAATATATAAATATTGATTATAGCTATTTTAAACGCTTTTTAACATATTATTTTTATATAACAGAATCTTATTTTTGTGTTAATAGTTCTGGTTTGGTCCATAATGAATGCACAATTCATTCAGTCATCAATCAAAGTTTCCTAGATTTGAAGGATTAATGTCTATTACGACCTTGTTATCTAACGAATATAATTATAAAACCACATGATACAATATTTCATGTGTTAAACTGAACTTATGTTAGACTCTTAGACTTGCTCCAGCACGGATGCTACATGTGATGGACAACAGCATTGGGATGCAGTGGAGCACAGAACACGTTTGATAATTAAATTTGACGTTTTCTAGCTGGAATGTGGCGATGCGTTCACTGACTGTTGCATGGGATACTGTTGTTGTCCGCTCTGGAATGAGCCTGAAATGCAGTGACTGTGATTTAAAGTGCTGTGGTAAGAATGCAGAGATTTAGGCCTGTGTGTCAGCGACACTGGGAGACTCTGAGGTTCTTAGTGCTGCTCAAGGTCACATTCCCCAGTTGATTCGCAATGAACTAAAGAGGATTAGTCACCTTGACAGATTTTTAAGCTTCACTATGATTAAGACACCTTTGATTCTTTGTCCTTGAAACACCCCCTTCTTACTCCGCTGACTTTGACCTGGAGTTGGGTTTGACTTTTTCTTTTTCTTCCTGCACTGTGGTGTAGCGCTGTTTTATTGTCCTGTTCTGAACTGAGCCACAGAACAGCTAGTGCACATCAAGTATCTGCTTACAACAACAAGTCACAGCATTGACATGTTACTCATTTTAATGGGTCAGCCCTCATCCAGAGAGACATGCAGTATGTAGCAGCAGCAGCCTTTCAGCTAAGCAGGGACTGATTTTGGCACAGACATACTGTACGCGCTGGATGCTAATGGAGCTAAGAGATAAATGTATCTATTTATTTGTTTTTTAAACCATGATCCCTGAGAAGTGAATGCTGATTCACAGCCCTCATGACATGCTGCGTATGCAGAGGTAAACAGTTCTACCAGTTTCTCTCCTCCCAGTTTGCTTCATTTAATTAATTTTAAGAGGATACCTCGAGGCAGAAAACTATTATGTATTTCACAAGAAAAAAAAATTAATATAAAAGAGATTTTAAGAAGCCTTAAAAAAAAAAATAAGAACACATCTCTGTGGGTTTTTGACTTTTGTTCAGACATAACAGACTTTAGGACTTTATAATTGATATTTGACAAGTTCCTAAACTGTTAAACAAAATAATGAATTGAGAAAATAATTGTCATTTTTACAGATAATGGAAATAATTTCTAGTACATTGCACCAGAAACACGTAACCTGCTTAAGTTAGCTAGTGTCCCACAGGTTAGAGAGGCGGTCTTGTGACTCAGAGGTCAGTGATTTAAGACTCTCCAGACCGGCTGGGAAAATGTTGGCAGGAAAAATAAGGAAGTAAAAAAGCTCTTAATAGCTCCTACCTGGACAGCCTCCAGCTGTGAATGTGTGAAACTGAGTTAAAAAAAGAAAAAGAAAAGTGAAGTGAGAGTTTTGCTGAATCAGGACTCAGCTGACTGTATGTGAATGTTCTGCCATGTACAGAATATTGAAATGTGTGTCTGAGCTGGACCACACTGTTGGATGAATAAGTATTGTTAGTGTCACCACGTGATGAATATTTTCACATCTTCTTGTCTTGGCAAGCTCATTTTGTTTTATATTTTTATATATATATATATATATATATATATATATATATATATATATATATATATGTTGTGATACAGTAAAGGTAAAAATTTAAATAGTTGTGTTCAAATAGTTTCAATTTAACACCAATTATTAACTGTGACTTTTCATTTTTCTCTCTTCTGTCCTCAGGAATCAGCCAAAGGTAAGTGTTAAATGTGATTTAATGTCCATTCTGTCTAATAATGATGTGTTTGTGGTTTTGTGTAAATGCAGACTCTTGTATCGTGTGTTTTTTCCTCAGGCTTTTGCGTATGACTACTGTTTCTGGTCCATGGATGAATCTCAAAAAGACAAGTTTGCAGGTTCGTACATTTCCACAGTGACACTGTGTTTTATACTCGACTTTATTTGGTGCGCTGTCTGTTTTTAGCTCGCGTAGCTTCACTGCTCAGTGAGTCATTTCTCAAACTTATCTCCTGACTGAATGTTTCCTGATATTCTGAGCTATTTATGGAGTTGAAGAAAGGGACTGTTTGGAGGGCAGGAAGAAGAGTTAAAACATGGTTTACCTTCAGATTAATTCTGTGGTCTTTTATATTGTAATGCCAGGGGGGTTTCGTAACAATGTGAGGGGGTATTAATAATTCAGCAGCCTGTGTCAGGTGTATTGAATCTGAATAAAATGCCCGCCAGGTCTATTCTGAGCTTTGAGTCTCGTCTTGTATAGAAAGTGAGAGAACAGTAAGTCATGCAGTTATCTGTGAAGAACCCCAGAAAAGTGGTTTCTGTTTTCCATAAATCTTATTCTCTTCAGCCTCTTCTCCATTCTGCTTTGTTACTAAAGTCATGTCGTAAGTGTAGTTTATGATATCAGCTTGTGGCAGTCTGTACTTGCAGATATCAAAGTTTTTGCTTTCTGGTTTTTGTGCAGGTCAGGATGTAGTGTTCCAGTGCCTTGGGGAGAGTCTGCTGGACAACGCCTTCATGGGCTACAATGCCTGTATCTTTGCTTATGGACAGACAGGTAACATTCAAACCTGGAAACATCAGAATTATGGGCCCTTGGTAATACTAATACAAGACTGTGTTACTGGTATAGGTGTACCAGAATATTAATATTTGATATTAATATTTAATATTGTGTAGGTGCAGAATATCAAATATTCAGTAAGGCTGTAATCACACTTCTTCCCAGTTGTTTCGTATTGAGAGCTGTAGTCCCCAAAGTAAATGAAATATTTCTGCATATGACTTCATATTCTGAGTAATGAAACTACGCTAAAGCAGTATAAATTAAAACAGATAAATCCTACTTTAAAGGAGCTATTTGTAAGTTTTACTATCGCTACATAGCTAATGTTAGCATTGACAGCTGTTAACTTAACAGAAACGATGTGAGCTCAGCATCAAACTTGATTCCTTTACTTGCCAAGAGCTGACTCCAGAGGTGAAAGGCAACCCTGTTGTTTTGCTTCTATTTCTATCACTGATTTTCTTCTGCTGAAGTTAGCATGCTAACCAGCTAGCTAGACGAGGCGGCCGGATTAAATCGTTACTTTCCGATACCGAGTCACTGTAGCGTCGAGTCTGCCCCGAAGAAGTAGTTGTGCTCAGAGGACGTATTATAACCTGTTGTCTTGTAAATGCAACAATGGCTGAAGCTCTTGGCAAGACTATTAAGTAAACAGCTGTTAATGCTAACGTTAGCTATGTAGCAATAGCAAAACTTACAAATAGCTCCTTTTAAAAAAAGGTTATAATATTGAGTTTTTGATGAAACTACTTTAGAGCAGAATTAATTCAACTGCATGTTGGAGGTGCATACTGTGTCATTTACATATAAATCTAATAATAAATCTCACAAAGAGGCTAATAGTACTAGTATAGTATAATAGTGATACTTTGTGGTAAGCTGACATTTGCCTCTGAGATGTCTGCTGACTTTCTCACAGTAAACATTGTGATAAATAACATTAATACTGGCTGCATTCCATTTAGCTGAGCCAGCTGCAGGGCTCTAGTATTGTGCCCATTGGCATGGCTTACTGGAACATTATGTATTCAGTGGGAAAGGTCTGCGAATTCACAAGCTTTTAAATCCTGACAGAACATTCGTTAGTTCTTGATTGAAGGCAGGTGCACTGGAAAAGGTCAACAAGTTGTGGTGACCTTTTAATCTGATTCAAGATGTAAACCATTTCCAGTGTGCACAAAAAGTCCAAACCTTTCCAGTTACACCTACTTCCTGTGTCCTAATTTTGGGGGTATTTACAATGAATTCACAGTCACATAGCTTGAAGTTAAACCTGCAGTGTAGGTTCTCGTTGCCCAAATACAAGTGATTCAAATCTTGCAAACAAAAGCTTCGAAGAATGTGACAGTGCCCGTGACTTTGCTGTACTCTCACTGATTTGTCATAACTAGAAAAGCACAGGTTTTACTATTACAATGGCTCTGTTCCCTTCAAGTGTCCCTGTGAGCGTGCACGCAGAATATCAGGACCCTAAATCTGAAGCAGAAAAATGGAATCCAGCCGTTGTTCATTTTATCATTTACACATCTGACCTTGTCAAAATGTCGTCTGTGAAAGGAGCCTGTGTAATTTAATATGACTTGTAGAAATAACTATAACCAACTCATGTTTGCGCTCGGTTCATTTAGTTAAACTTTCAACTGTGAGTGTAACCCCTGGCAACATCTGTATCTATGTAAACACACATGTTGGGATTCTGGCCTGACTTTGCTTTGGGTCATCTTTACACTACAATCAACCACGCTGTCATTCACCTGAAGGAGACTGGAGATCTCTCACACTTTCACTCACACACTTCCCTCACTTAAAACCTGTGCCTCAACAGGCCATTTAATTAGCTTTTAATTTAAGGGTGTCTCATTTAACGCCACTAACTCATCTGAATATTTGATCCTCAGACACTTGTTTTTCCATCTTATTTTGGAGTGTTGATTTATTCTTCATGGATTTGCATGAAAGCTGAAGAGGTGTTGTGGTGCATCTGTTTATTTATAGTCATGCATATTGTTATTTTTTTTCCTAGAATCATTAGCAGCACTCTCCAGGTCTATATTAAATAATAATTTGACCTTTTTTCTTCCATACAAACAATCCATGTTCATTCTTCTATTCCCTTAGGCACCATATCACTCCACTATGAGTTTCATTTTAAATCCTGTAAACAGTGTCAGCATGTCTCCAATAAACCTAAAAAACCAAACATTTAGGATTTAAACTTTCCTCGGTGTAATTTAGGCTCGATATTTGGAGGGATATACAGTGTCTGTGTTGTCTCCAGGCTCTGGGAAGTCGTACACCATGATGGGCTCGGCAGAGCAGCCTGGGCTGATCCCCCGGCTCTGCAGCTCCCTGTTCGGCAGAACTGTGCAGGAGGCCCGTGAGGGAGAAAGCTTCACTGTGGAGGTCTCCTACATGGAGATTTACAACGAGAAAGTCAGAGACCTGCTCGACCCCAAAGGGTGAGGAACTTTTTATTTTGTCCAGTTGACGTTAAAACAGGGCGTCGCTTACATATTTCATTTGCCCGGACCCTGCTGTGGCTCTGTTTTGATATCGGCAGCTTTAGTCCGTTTATAAACCCGCTTCTCAAACAGAGGTCGTAGAACTCCTTGTCAGCATTTTCATTCAGTGTCAGAGAACATAATGAGCTGCTCTCACACGAATAAGTGCAAACTGTAAAGTATATATTTCAGTTGAGAGTTCTTCATTCATTTTTATGGATGATGAGATTACAGTACATCCGTCTCCTGACTACAGAGACTTTTCCTCTTTATATTAAATGGCTTTAAATCTGGATCTGAAAACTTGCTGTGTTATTTGATTTGCTTATTGAGGAAGGGAGGAACATCGTTTCATTTTGAAGCAGAATAGGACTGAAAAATGAAGTTACTGTCTTCTCTCAGTAGAAGTCGACAGGCGCTGAGAGTGAGAGAGCACAAGGTTTTGGGGCCTTACGTCGACGGCCTGTCCCGCCTGGCTGTGGCCAGCTACAAGGTACTGTGATGTTTTCTAGCAAAACACTTTATGAACTTTATCTAATTTCTGTTCAGTTTTCTTTTGCTTTCATTTCATTGGGCCGCCAACAGAGGAAAAGTGATTTCATAAGGATGGATACAGACTAGTGTGTTTGTTTGTGTTGCCTCTGTCTCCGACAGGACATCGAATCTCTCATGTCAGAGGGAAATAAATCTCGCACAGTGGCGGCGACGAACATGAACGAGGAGAGCAGCAGGTCACATGCTGTGTTCAACATCATCCTCACACACACGCTCATGGACCTACAGTCCGGGGTAAGACGCACACACAACGCGCTCATGCACACAAGCAATCATCAAATGTCGACACCAAACAGGATCATAGCGATCCTTTATACTAATAATATTTTTACTTATATAAGAATAATATTGGTATTATAGCAAGGATCAATCACTGATGAAAAACACTCCAAAAATGCATTAAAGAAAAATGGGAAAGAGAGCTCACTGTTCTCTAAACATGTAAAGGATCCATCACAGTTAAACAGATTTCTCACATATTTTTCGGGAAAAGTATTAATTGTGTTTTGGGAAATGGTCTGTGGTAAGTGTTCCCACAAATACTTGGATATAAAGTCCCTCGGGCTTGTACAGTTCTTTATCTGTAATAGTATTAGTGTAATAGGAAGCAACAGATAATTGGTTTAAATACAATTAAGTATCAAGTTAAAAAGATATTACAAGGAATTGATAGAAAATAACTCTGATACTGACAAAGAACTAGTGATTGTTGGGAAAAAATCTTAGTTTCGTAACAGTTTTTTCAGACCTAAAACCCTCAGATATTTAATTTACGCTCTTATAAAACAGTAAAAAGCAGGGCTCACATTTGAGAAGCTGAAAACAAAATCATGTTTGTTTGTTGATGTTTGCTTGATGGATGCCTGGATGATTCAGCAACTAAATGTTGCAGCTTTATTTTTGTTGTTGTCTCCATTTACGCTCAACTGGATGTTATGATGTTGTGGCTTCTAAGTCATTTAGTTTTATTAAATCGACCTTCCACAGCAGTGCTCCTTAAATGCAAAGGTAGAGTGCTAATTGATCATCTCTGAATAATCAGAATTGTCTGTCTGTCTGTCTGTCTGTCTGTCTGTCTGTCTGTCTGTGTGTGTGTGTTTGCTTCAGACGAGTGGAGAGAAAGTGAGTAAGCTGAGTCTGGTGGACCTGGCCGGCAGCGAGCGAGCGGCGAAGACGGGAGCGGCAGGCGAGAGACTGAAAGAGGGGAGCAACATCAATAAGTAAGTCAACAGAAAATAAACAACGCCACAACCGTGACAACTTATAACCCTGAATGTTCCAGCTTTTACTTTCTGGGCGTAAATGAAGCTGCTGGAGAGTTTTCACAGTTGTATTAAAGGTCACATATTATATAGAGCAAGATTTCCATATGTCTTTTTTTGATTATAAAGCAGGTCCAGGTTCTGTATAAATACTGTGAAGGTATCAGAGCGCTCAGTCCACAGAGAAATGCACACAGCCTGTATTCAGACACTGAGCCTTTAAAACCAGCCGTCAGGACTTCTGTAACTACGGCCGCGCTCAGACCTGACATTAACATGCGTCTTCAGTGATCTGATCCCTAGTGGTCAGATCTAAGCACGCCGGTTCACACCCGGCATTAGAATGCGTCTTCGCATGCGTATCGAGTGACCTCTTGTGATCGGATCTCACTTCCCCGCTTTATATGCAAATACACTGGCACGCGTTGTTGTTTTTAGCCGGTCCGACAGACGAGTCCGTCGTTATATGTATCTGTGTGAGAGGGAGAGGGAGAGAGGGAGAGAACGGGTGCGGCGCAGAGGGATTGAGGGGAATCAAGCTATAATAATAAATATTAACAAAATAAATGGCCTTAGAAGAATAAAATATTTTTACGATCATTATGAAACTGTTGGGACTAATTCGAGTGTGACAGAGGACATCAGTAGAGTCCGAACCCCCCTTCTAATGTGCTCTGAGTGATCGGATCTCAAATGAAAACAGTCAGTCAATCAAAGAGCGGCTCGGAGATCGACACAAAACGACCTGTTGTCACCTGTCCTCCCCTCTCTCCAGGTCTCTCAGTACTCTGGGTTTAGTTATCTCGGCCTTGGCTGACCATGGAGCAGGGAAGAACAAGAGCAAGTTTGTTCCCTACAGAGACTCTGTGCTCACCTGGCTGCTCAAGGTAAGGAAAAATAACCCTCTGTTAATACAGCTTTCTGCAGCTCTTCTGTTTTAATCATCACCTTCACCATATCTCCCAAAATATTTTAAGGAATTAAAGCTCCTTTTTGTCCGATTACAGCAGCCGTCTCCTGCACTGCGTGCCCATTTTAATACACAAGAGGGTAGCAGTATAATATGAATTTTTTAAATCTAAAGAACTGGACTTTGAATAATTCATTATCTGCTGTGCGTTTTGTTAATTTGCCCATTAAGTTTCAAGGCTCTGCTGGTTATTTTCATTAGCTCTGCTCAGTCGGAAAAAGGCTCCTTTTGCCAGCTATAAGTCTGTAATTTGGGGTTTTTAAATGAGACTTTAATTTGGCTCCAGATAGCGTGATAATAGTGTTAAATGTTGCCTTCTAAAAACTCTGATATCCCCCAAACTCATAAATCATACGCCTTCCACATATTTAGTGATTCTTTCTCTGATTCAAACCAGTGGATTTTCTTTATTTCAGTGAAAACAGTCTGAAGGTTTGAGTTTGTCACTGAGGTGAAATCTGTGTTTACACCTGCAGGACAGCCTGGGAGGGAACAGCCGCACAGCCATGGTCGCCACCATCAGCCCGGCGGCGGACAATTACGACGAGACACTGTCCACACTGCGTTACGCCGACAGGGCGAAGAGCATCGTCAACCACGCCGTGGTCAACGAAGACCCCAACGCCAGGATCATCCGGGAGCTGCGAGAGGAAGTGGAGAAACTGAGGGACCAGCTCACAGAGGCCGAGGTTCAGATCACTGTAGCTCGGTTCCGCCTGTACAAGTGTTGTGTATGTTGTGAGTCACACAGTGACATGAGTGGAGAATGATACAGTTCCTGTGGCTCTCAGTCTATGAAGGCCCCCGAGCTGAAGGAGCGGCTGGAGGAATCGGAGAAACTGATCCAGGAGATGACAGTGACCTGGGAGGAGAAGCTCAGGAAGACTGAGGCTGTTGCACAGGTAACACACACACACACACACAGTCACTCAAAATGTGAGACGTAGCCAGTTCATTTCTGCGCCGGCGTCCGTCAAAGCAGGAGGCGTATCGTTTTCAGGTTGTCCGTTCGTCCGTTCCATTCTCGTAGACACGACGTCTCAGTAACGCCTTGACAGAAGTGTACACTTGGACTCAGACTTCCTGACCTCAGAAAACACTTTTTAGCCATTACCCGTCACAGAAATGGTTAATATTTTATATAATACTGGTTAAACAGGGATGCAACCTGAAACTAGGCTGAGCACCACGGGTTGGTAATTCTAGTTTATTTAATGCTGAGATGTTCGATTTTTCTTTCACATTAACAAAAATGCTAATGTCACAGGAAATCATACACAGTCCAATTAAATATTCAGTCGTTATATATTGAATTTCCCCGAGGGGATGAATAAAGTATCTATCTATCTAAAAAGACTGATGAAGTGAAGGATAAAGAACAGCTGTATTTATCTGAGCCCGACTCTTTAAGAGAGTCAAGATCCGACATTTGACAACAGGTTCTTTCAAAACTGTATAATTACAAAGTACCACATACAGCAACATTTACAGGAGATTTTTTTTTTATTGGGGGGGCATCTGCCTCGACCGGTGGTTTCTCAAATGTCTGCTGTGAAAAAGGCGAGGCGAGGGAGGGGAAGTCAGCTCAGAGGCCAGTGTTGGATGAGGGCCCCTTCCGTCTCCGTAGTTTCCTCAGCCCCAGACAGCGGCGGGTTTTCTTCCAGACTGAAGCCTGTGATTTCCTACGGAGGATCCGCTCAGATACATCGGCCTCCGTGGGTTCGGGATCTTCCTGGGTGTCCTGGCTCTGAAAGTTGGTGATGATCTCTCGGGGAGGCTGGTTGTTGTCCGTGGACTTTGTGGAGAGCTCGCGGCTGAGTGCGAGCCGAGTGTTGAACAGAGCTGTCAGCTCCTCCACCTTTTTCCGCAGAAACGTTTCTTTCTCAGCAGCGTTTCGCTTGACGAGGCTGATCTCTTCCGCCATCTTTTGTTGCAGGGCGTCCTGCTCAGCCCTCAGGTGTCGCTCCAGGAGCAGGTCGTCTGACACCCTGTCAGCATGAGATTTGATTTCAGTCTGAAGCTCATGCCCAAGGTTCTCAGCCTGGTGTCTGACTGTGAGGACGTCAGCTTCGTACCTGTTGGTGACGTCTTGGTATGAAGCCGTCAGTCTCTGCAGTTCTTCGCGGAGAGCCTTGTTTTTGTCCTTCTCCACCTGGAGCTCAGCCGCGAACTTCTCCTGGTTGATCACATGGGCCACCTGCAGCTCCTCGTAATCTTTTTGCAGGAGTTTCTTCTTTTTTTGCTTGATGACATTTCGCACCAGAGTGGCGATCTTTGCGGTTCTGAGGGTTCCTGCATCAGTGTATTTTTGGAGTCTCTCCAGCTGTCTTCTGGTCTCCTTCCCCCGGTTGATATACATCTCCTTCAGGGATTTCTGTCGGGTCAGCTGCTGTTTGGTCTGATCCAGCTCTTGGGAAAGTTGGATTCTCCAGTTTTGTTCGTTTATGCAGGTGGCTCTCTCTTTAGCCAGCAGATCATTAAGCTTCCTAGTTTCTTGATGGAGCTCTTGGACCTCCATCCAGTGGTCTTGATTTCTCCACGTGACCTTTCTCACGGTCCTCCTGGTAAAAGTCGCCATCTTTTCAGGTGGTGGGAAATCAGTCATCTCGGGATGATGCTGTAAATTCTTTTTGTCTCGTTTGTCTCCGTCTGAATCGGCGATCTGTCTGTGTGAAGTACTGAACTGTTACTCTCTTGCTCGCAGTGGTGTGTCAGTTAGTGAAACGTCTGGAGTGATGTGGCGTTGTGAAGAGCTGCTGCCTTTGTTCCTGCAGAGACCTAGTGATGTCACAACACAAACAGAATGGAACGTTTCCCTTGATCTTTGACTTTGAATTGGAGCGTTCTCTTTCTTCTTCTACTCTTTCTTCTTTTTTTCCTGCGTGTTTACATTCAAAATCACAATAAGTTATTCAGATGTACGAGCATTCATTTGGACTCAAGGATGAACTGATTAGATTTTGATAGTCAAAGGTCAAAGGCTAAAGGTCATGGAGACCTCACAAATCCCCATTTTGGCCTCGTGAACGAAATATCTCGAGAACTCCTCAAGGGAATCTCTTCACCTTTGGCATAAATGTTCACTGGGACTCAAGGATGAACTGATTAGAGTTTGGTGGTCAGAGGTCAAAGGTCAATGTCACTGTGTTCACACAAAACAACTTTTAGCCATAACTGGAACCAGTCTGAGTGGCGAGGCGATGGTTCTAGTTTCTCTTCAGCTGTAATTCAGTTCAATCACAGGTTTTTTTTTTTTTTATTCAGTTTGGAGTTTTTACACCCCGTGTTTCTTTCATCAGCCACAGAAGAGAATAATAAGCGTGTTAAAACACAGGATGTGTGTTTCCTGTAGGAGCGTCAGAGGCAACTGGAGAGCCTGGGAATTTCTCTGCAGTCCTCTGGTATCAGAGTGGTGGACGACAAGTGTTTCCTCGTCAACCTCAACGCTGACCCCGCTCTCAACGAGCTGCTGGTCTACTACCTGAAGGTAGTGCACACACACACACACACACACACACACACACACACACACTGCTCTTTTTCTGTATATGTAGAGGCTGACTGACGTCCACAGATACATACATACACTGTCCTCTCAGTGGCCGTCTCCACTCTGTGTCTCGTGTCCAGGAGCACACGCGTGTGGGCTCAGCCAACTCACAGGACATCCAGTTGTGTGGGATGGCCATCCAAACTGAGCACTGCGTCATCGACATCACTGAAAGCAATGGTGTGGTGCTCACGCCTCACCGCAACGCTCGGTATGTAGTCGACCCGTGGGCCGTAACGTCACAGATGACCTTGCTGTGCATCTTTTTTATTTTTTTATTTTTGCTTTTTCATAGTTTTAAACAGATTTACACTTTTACATGTTCCAGCTGAGAAATGGTAAAAATACTTAAAGAGCAGCTCTGGATAGTCTCAAAAACTTTAGAAGAGTTAATTAAAGAATAAATATAATATGAAAGGAGGACACCTGTAGTGACCATTTATCTGTCAGGGTTTAGATAACAGATATTCTTCAGCTGAGATGCAGAGTCTCAGAGTTTTACATCAGTTTTTATATTAATGCTGATAAGATACCTGAGTTTCAGTACAGATACCTAAAGGATATTTACTTTGAGGAATAATGGCAATTGAAAGAAGCCAAAAGCACAAAGAAAAAAAGGCCAAAGTTCTCAAACATTAAATGTAAAATATAAAATTAAAAGCCTCAACAGAATATCTTTCTTTAAACCAAAAACCATGTCAATTAAGAATAAGTTAAAAAGACCAAAAAATCTGACCAATCCGACCGTCCGCTGTCACATTTCAGTGAGAACAGTTTGAATGAGCACCACAAATAAGATTCATATTTCAGTGGTGACACACACAGACCTGTCGCTGCTTTTTGTTCAGTATCTCCTTATGTTCATATTCAATAGGGGAATTACAAGAGGAGTGTCGGCATATACAGATTAAAAAAATTAAGTATTGATATTGTGTTAATACACATGTGATAATATGGTGATGGCAGATGTGCATCTCTGATCTATATGTATGTGTAATTGTTCTTTAATACAGTTACAGACTCTCTTCACCTCCCTGCACTCGCATTTGACTTAAAACACATAAAAAACTAAGTTGAAGATTAAATTCACTGATAGCATTATTATAATAATATCGTTACTATAAATTCTTCTTGCCATGATAATCGCGTGTTGAAAATCTGATATTGTGATACAGCCCTTGTGTGTATAAATCCTACTGTATATGTTGCTGTCATATGAAATAATGTGTCTCATGTTGTGTACTTCCTGTTGTGTCACCCGTGTAGAACATGTGTGAATGGAGCTGTGGTCACCAGTCCAGTGCAGCTTCATCACGGTGACAGAATCCTCTGGGGTAACAACCACTTCTTCAGGTGTGTTTCACCTGCCCGAGCGTTGACTTTGACTTTGCCTGGTGTTTTATTTCCCACACTCACTTGTCTTGGTGGAACTTATTTACATGTGGAAACAAACTCTTCATTGTGTCTCTTCCTTTTTTTTTCTTTCTCTTTTTTTTGCTGTACGGCTCTTCCTCTTTTTTTTTTTCTCGCTCACTCTTCCTCACATGCATCGTCCCACAAACCACCACCTACTCATGCACGCGCACAGGATCAACCTGCCCAGGCATATGGTCCACGCAGGGGGTGAGGAAGAGGAGGGCGGTGCCGTGATGAAGACGTGTCTGAGCACCGACCGGCTGGAGCCGGAATTCGACACATCCAGCGACGTGTCGAGCGAGCTGAGCTTCAGTTACGAGCTGGCCCAGGCCGAGGTCATGATGAAAGGCATGGGCAGCAACGGTGAGTCAGACTGGACGGAGAGGCAGGTGGAGACAGTGAGAAACAGCTTGTTATTTATTGTGTTACAGTAAAATACGAGCTGACGTGTTTCAGCAAAGGAGCTTCATCAGAGCGCGTCTTTAGTTTGACAGTTGTGGTTAATAAAATGACATGGCGTCGCAAATTACATGCATTATTCAGCATTTTTACAATTGGAGATTAAGAGTTGTTACAAGCTTTAAAAAGGTGTTCACAGAGAAGACCCTTCTTATTCTTTTTTTATTCAATTTAAATCTATTTTGGTCTACCCACGTATTACCTAGTCCTTTGTAACATTTTAAACTCTGTTCACAGTCCAGACCACAAGATGGCATAAATGCTAAATACTGTAAATGTTTAGATTTGGTTTGCATGTTCTAAAAATAGTTTGAGATGTGGATGGAGATCTGTAAACAGAGTGTGAATCCTCCTGAAGAAACACACATACTCACACTGGCTATGCTAACATGCTAAGGTATAGCAGGTAGGATACTGACCATGTTCACCAGACATGTTAGCATGTGTGTTTATGTCAGCACTTCCTCATTGAAATGACATGACAATAAACAACAGGGCCTGTGTTCATAATAATGAATGAACATGTCACCCTGTGCTCCCTGTGTGAGGCTCACTCATGTGTTTTAAATAGTTTTTGGACGACAGTGGAGCTGTATGACACAGATGACTAAGATATCATTTATGTCTGATACACAGACAGTACTTATTAATAGGAGTCATTCATTTGTTCATTTTGTGAATCGAAGGAAAATGGAGAATAGCTTTATCCTTTAGTTTAACCGGGCCATGTCCATCAACTTTCTCCAAACAGCTTGAGTAGCATAATCCAAATATTTAGAGCCCGGATGATTCTGGTGTGGGGTCCACATGCTCAATATTTGGCCTGTAATCCTCTCTATCTTCCACAATGTTCTGGTTTGAGTAAAGAGTTCAGTGCTTTATCAGAGGACAGCGTTTGCCAAATTGGAGATAATGAGGTAAATATTGGACTTTTGGATCCACAGTCGGTGCAGTCCTGTGAAGCAGCTCCAGTTCATTTTTGAGGGGTGACTAAACAATGATAGAATTTTTATTTTAGGATGATCAGCGCGTTCAGATTTCACATGCTTCTCAGTGAAGCTTTCAAACACATGAGCCCCTAGACATGAATGTAGAAAGCTGGGTCATGCTGTTGAACTATAGATGCTAATATTTCATTTGATAAGAATAGAAAAACTTCTTCACACTCATTCTTCCTCTCTTCATCCATCCATCCATCACCTGGCGGCTCCTCCTCCTCCTCCTCAGACCCCTTACAGTCAGTGTTACAGACCTTGGAGAGGCAGCACGAGGAGGAGAAGCGCTGCGCCCTGGAGCGGCAGAGGCAGATGTATGAGCAGGAGTTGCAGCAGCTCCGCCAGAAACTCACCCCCGAGAAACCCTCCCACCTCCTGGATGCATCAGGTCTCCCGGTCGGTGCCTCTGCTGCTGCTGCTGCTGTAACGTCGCACGGCTCCCACAAGCGCATGCGACGGTGGAGTGAGGACAGGTGAGACAGGACAGCGTGATGCGTTTTTACTGACTCCTGTTGAGCGGTGTGTTCTTCGGACAGACAATCCAGATACTGTGTAGAACTTACCTGGTTGTGTCTGTTTTTGCGGTGCAGGGAGGCGATGATGACTCGCAGCCTGCGGCGTCTGAGGGAGCAGATAGTGCGAGCCAACCTGCTGGCTCAGGAGGCCGGCTTCATCGCAGAGGAGCTCAACAAGAGAACAGAGTACCTGGTCACTCTCCAGATACCTGCCAGCAACCTGGACGCCAACAGGAAGGTAGAGGGTGATCGTCTGGCACGCAGGAGATGATGACGATGATGATAATGACGATGTGTCTGAGGCCAACATGAATGTACCAACGCATTTTTCTCTCTCATCGATAGCGTGATGTGGTGCTGAGCGAGCCGGCCATCCAGGTCCGTCGTAAAGGTAAAGGGAAGCAGATCTGGGCTCTGGAGAAGATGGAGAACAGGCTGGTGGACATGAGGGAGCTCTACCAGGAGTGGAAGGACTTTGATGAAGACAACCCAGTGAGTGAAGCGTGATGGGAACACACGCAGACACCAGATTAATTAGTTACATATCATTAATCTGCAGAGACTTGACTTGTTTTTCACCTCTGCAGGTAAACAGAGGTGTCAGTTGATATCTGTCAGACTTTATCTGCTGGTTTCCCTCAGTGCCATTTTGCATTCCTTAATTGCTTAAATGTTAAATAGCAAAATAGGAAAACAACATGCAGGTAAAACAACATAAAACCTAGATTGTTAAAGAAAAATAATCTACAAATCAAGATTTTTCTAGCTCGGCTCCATACAGAGGAGCCTGAAGTCAAACAATGACGTTCATCCATCATCCTCACAGCTCCTCGTTTTCCCTGATCCAGGTGATGCGGTCTTATTTCAAACGAGCCGACCCGTTCTTCGATGAGCAGGAGAACCACAGTCTGATCGGAGTGGCCAACGTTTTCCTGGCCTGCCTGTTCTACGATGTCAAGCTGCAGTACGCGGTGCCCATCATCAACCAGAAGGGAGAGGTAGGAGCGTGGCGTGTGCAGTGGATAGGCTGCTGTTAGTTCATACATTCTGTAAAGTCGTAACGCTGCTTGTAGCCTGTTATGTTTGTTCATTTGCTTAAATACACCTGTTCTTTTAAATCCTGTCAGGCTGCAGATGACAATTTATTTTTATTGACCAATATATGAATTGCTCGGATAATAAATGAATCTATTTAAAGCTGCACTAGTCGTTATTTTCACACAGTTCCCCCTCAGCTCGACTGAGTGTTTTAGTATCTTTGAGCTCATTGTTTTGGTTTTATAGCTCTCAGTTTTATTGTTTTGGTTTAGTGTCAGTGCTCCCATCAGCCTCCCATCAGCCTCAGGCAGCTGTTTTCAGTGAAAATGCTGTAATAAACCTAGTGTGCACCAACTGCCCTGTCCCAAACAGCACGAAGTTAGCATTAAGCATCTGGAGCATCCAGCATCTTAGCCACATATTTCCCTCAGGAGTTGATCAGAATTAAGTTAGAAGGAGAGGGAATATTGAACTTCTTTAAAGTGGCCAGTAACACGACTCCAAATGGATGCTAACGCTGCCCCGTGTCTGCGGGTGGCAACTGTTCTCACAGCGAGTTCTCCTCATCACCAGAGAAGGTCACAAAACGTCTGTTGTGTTTGCAGGTTGTTTCTGCTGCAGCCAGTGTGATTAAAAAATGAGTTAATGCAGGTTTAAAGACAGAAATTTAGAAAATAAAACATAGCTAGAAATGGACCAAACATCTGTGAATGTAGGTTTAAGTTTACAAAATGTGAGAAGTTATGACAAATGGACAAACAGCCCCAAGTGATGTTTTAAAATTACTTATAAAAGGGGAGAAAAACAATCCAAGATCTACATATTGTAAAGCTGTAATCAGCAAATGCATGTAATATTTTGAACTCAGTGACTAAGACTAATATTGCATTTGGACACAAAACTAAATTAAAGAAAAGATGGAAAGAAAGAAAGACATACTGGCTTCCTGCCAAAGTGACTGTGTGTGTGTGTGTGTGTGTGTGTGTGTGTGTGTGTGTGTGTGTGTCTCAGGTGGCAGGTCGGCTGCACGTGGAGGTGTGGCGGGGCACAGAGGGCTCCGAGGAGGGGGGTCTGGGACGGTCTGACTCTCAGCTGAGCAACACGGACGCGGATCCACAGGAACGTAAATTAGACTGTGTGGTGAGTACATGAGGAGAACATGCACACGTCAGATTATCATATAATTTAGGTGGAAATGAGTCAGAGCCCCCCCACCTGGTAATCTGAATCATATATTCGCTCTCACTGACCCAGAAATCTTGATCTTATGTTCAGTGTAAGTGAGTGTAGCTTCAGCTGAAGGTTTTGCCGGTGGGAAAATAGCGTCAGATTAATAATGGATCTGGCAGACGGTCGGACTTTCTCCAGCTCACTGAAATGTTGCAGGTTTAATTAACTCTGGGTCAACTTTATACCATGGTTACCTATTGCTTCTGTTTTCTTATGATGAAATGAAATACAAAAACAAAGTCACGAGGTCTTTGCTACGAATTCTTACATATTGACCGAAGGCGCTTTTAAAAAGTATTACATGAGAGAGCCAAACAAAAGGTTTTCACGCACTCCCACCAATACACTTCTTCAGCTGAAAATAAACGATTCTGTCTTATTTCTGAGTGTGTTTCCTCCTCTTCTCTTTCTCAGGTGAAAATCCTCCAGGCCACCGGTCTTCCTCGCCACCTGTCCAACTTCGTCTTCTGCCAGTACCACTTCTGGGGGCAGGAGGAGCCTGTGTTCATCCCTCCAGAGGTGGTGCCCTCCAGCTCATCGTCCGCCTCTAGAGACCCTCAGTGCACCGTGGTGTTCGACAGCGCCAAGGTAAACACTCTGCACGGTAAAGAGCAAAATAAGGGAAACGATAAAACGGCAGATGTCAGTAAGAGAAGACATGAATCCCTGTCTCTGCAGGAGTTGTCTGTGCCAGTGTCAGATGACTTTGTGGAGTATTTGGCTGAGGGCGCCGTGGCCATTGAAGTGTACGGCCACAAACAGGCCAACCACCGCAGAAACCTGGCGCTGTGGGACCTCGGAGTAATTCAGGCCAAGACCAGGTCCCTCAGAGAGAGGTAGAGTATCACAAACACTCATCAAAATTCCTCCTGAAGGACACACACACACACACACACACAAACACAAAATACACAAAATACACTCATCACCTGGACAAGTATTCAGGTCCTGTAACTGTACCTGAAGGACAGATTTATACACAAGGACGGTGCACAGTGCAAATACATTCTGGATGTTTGTGATGCACGGCTACGATGATGACAGAATGTTTCATCCCGGCTTGAACCTTGAATGTAAATAAACTAAGTCTTAGTGAGGTTGTCCTTTTGTTGTTGCTCTGTGTTTTTACTCCAAACACTTTCCTGAGCTGTTACAAAACGAGGCCTTGTTATCATAAACCTTTTATCTTGTATAGAAACTGGAGGCGCTGTATCCATTAAATTGCATAGTTTTTTCTTTATGTCAGTTACTGTGTAAAAAATATTCGTACTGTTTGTTTTGTACCAACATGAATGACGGCGACTGAAAGCGACTTTGCTGCGCTGCTACACAAAAGAGAGTCAAAAATAAACCTCACTGTTTAAATTCATGACTGACAAAGTTCTTTTCTCACCGTAAAGTTTGGCTTCTTATTTTACTTGCTCTTAACAGTTGAATTTTTTTTGGTCATCTTAATAAGCCTTTATGAGACGGCGCCTGTAGAGATCACAGGGAATGAGAAGCAGAGAGATGAAACAAAGGTCTCCAGCTGGATCGGCATCGGCGGCGTCGCCGTTCGCGGTCGGCGTCTTAATCCCTGAACCACAGGGGGCCCCAGTTAATCTTACTTCAGATTTAGATCATGTCACTTATTATCTCTCGACATGGTGATGCCTGAGTGTTAACATGCAGTAAAGCATCAGAGCAAATGGCCAACTGGAAACACGTGAGTGGTAAAAGTGTCACAAAAACACCAGCGCCTAGAAAACTGAATACCACAGTATGCATCATAACATAAATAATGAAGGTTTTCTGCTCAGGTGTTGTGTTTTTCTGGGCTGTTCCTGCAGGTGGAGTGAGGTGACCCGTCGACTGGAGGTGTGGGTGCAGCTGATGGAGCTGAACGAGGCCGGAGAGTTCACAGCTGTGGAAGTTCTTCCTGCCAAAGACATCCGCACCGGAGGAATCTTCCAGCTCAGACAAGTACCGCGGATCTTTGTTTGTCTCGACATTTGAACGCTATTCATGGTTTATTAGTTTGAATAAAAACTCTGACGTTAGTTTCTGTTGTTATTCTGACTGAAAAGGAGAATGAATATCAACTGATGTGAATCTTTGCCTGCAGGGTCAGTCGCGTCGGGTGCAGGTGGAGGTGCGTTCGGTGCCTGACTCGGGCACCATGCCCCTCATCACCGCCTCCATCCTCTCTGTGTCCATCGGAGACGTCAAGGTCCGACAGATGCGTCTCTCCAGAAGCGAATCACAATGGGTGAGGAAGGAGAAAAAACCTGTTAGTCTGTTATATCGTTATCAGAAAGAAATTTGTCATAGGTAGCTCTTCTTTACTTTGTTTCTCTCTCAATTTAAATTTCAGGGTGGGGATGAAGAAATGGACAGCTATCAGGTCAGTACACGACCAGTACAGTAAACAGTAAAATCACAACTTCTAGGTCAGTACATCTGATGTGTGTGTGTGTGTGTGTAGGAGGTAGACCTGGAGAGGATGAGGGAGCAGTGGCTGCTCACTCTCACTCAGAGGCAGGAATATTTGGACCAGCAGCTGCAGAAGATCGTTTCCAAACCAGGTAAAACTGAAAAACAACATTCGGCTGTAAAAAAATTTGCATTTGTGAAAACAACTGTGACACGGAAAACAAAAATGATTGTTCGCACACATTTCCAGTCATGTATTTTCTAGTCGGCCTCCTTCCTCAAGTTGCTCAGTATAATTCAGCTTAACCGAGACTTAATTTTTACCTTCTCACGTGTATTTGCCAGTGAATGATTACAAGTGCTGCTTTGATTGATTCCTTTGTCATAACCAGCCGACGGTGATTCGCAGCTCGAATCAGTGTAACAACAAGGCTGAGGAGGGGGATGTGGTTGAATCAATATCACAACAGTAATAATATTTTTCTGTCGTTGATGTGGTGGGATACACCAAGTTCAAAAATCAGAAATAAGATAATTAATAATGATGTCAGTGTAATGATATAATCTGATATAACATGTTACATCAGATTAAACTTTTCACACGTCAAAAACAAATCTGAATAAATGATGTCATCATCTTGTTTGTTTCCAGTTACATTTTGTGTGAAGCCATTAATTTGAACAAAACTTTGCGACACAATATGATGACATCATCACAATTCAATTTCAATGAATGTCAAGAAATTATAATAAATATGGGTTTGATGATGGTTTGGCGGAGGCGTACAAACCGTGAGGCGATAACTCCCGTTGTCTCCTCCCCGCTCTGTTCCTACGCTGTAGATAAGTCGGAGGACGATGTTGAACGGGAGTCCCAGCTGCTCGAGTGTCGTCTGACTCTCACAGAAGAACGAAACGCTGTTCTGGTGCCGTCAGCTGGCAGCGGCATCCCTGGAGCACCAGCAGAGAGGTGTGTGTGTGTGATTATTCAGATTATTAGTTATTAACGTTTATTCTCCAGGAAAATCCAAGGTAAAAAACTAAACAACAAACACTACAGCTGATGATTCAGAAACTTTTTTCCACGGTGATTTTGTTAGCTGGTGTCAGTTGGAGTCTTCACACTGCAGCTACATAAACACCACATTTATACCTCCACCCTGCTGAGCCTCACACTCTGCTCTCTTATATAACTGCTCAAATTACAGCTAAATGCTTGACAGCCAATTATTAGTTGAAAGTCAAGTTTAGACAAAACCTTGACAACATTTTACTCTCTAACATTTTATCTAATGTCCCCACAGTCCTCTAATCAGCAGAGCCACTTAGCTGGATATTAAATACTTGCCGTGGCTGGAGGACAGCTGTTTTCTAACTGTGCCACTCAGGATAAGCCGAGGGAGCTGTCAGCCTCTCTGCTTCACGGACCGGGTGTATAGTCCGTGTAATGATGGTGCTGTTTCTCCACAGGGTTCCTGTCCCTGGAATGGAGACGCACATTCCTGTCCTGTTCCTGGATCTCAGTGGTATGTTGTTCTCACTGTCTTTTGTCGTCCCGATTCCTAATTTTGAGCTAATGAACTCACTCGTCTTCTGTCTCTGTTTTCCCCTCCAGCTGATGATTTCCAGTCCAGTCTCTCGGCCACGTTGGCTGGAGGGCTGGACGCGTTACTCAGTGGGGAGGATGACGACGAATTCTTTGACCTTCATATTGTTAAACACTTCGATCCCGAGGTAAGGAAAGTGTGTAGTCATAATCTTTCCTCTCTGAGAGGAATGAGATGCAGATAGTTGTTGAACTGGAAACAGGATGGGGGGGGGGATTATTCAGCCATTCATTTCCATGCTCTGTGGTCCAGGTGAAGGTGGAGGCGTCCTGGGACTCAACGGTCCACGAGTGCCCCCATCTGAGTCGCGTGGCATCGGCGGACCAGAGGGTTTACCTGACGATCCGCGTGGTGGTTCAGCTGAGCCACCCGGCCCACATGCAGCTGGTCCTCAGGAAGCGCATCTGCGTCAACGTCGCCGGGAAACAGGTAGGTGACACCCCCCCCCACCCCCACCCCCCGACGCCATGTTTGCTTTCTCCCATTCATAAGCAGATTAGTGAGATGTTGTTGTGGGTTTGTGCGGCAGGGTTTTGCCCAGAGTCTGCTGAAGAGGATGTCTCAGCGCAGCACCATCCCCGGCTGTGGGGTCACATTCGAAATCGTCTCCAACATCCCAGGGGTAAGAACCAGACCACAAAATCCACATTACATTTGTTTGTTTTTTTTATTGGACAAATGAATGAAGTCAGTAACTGTATTTAAAATAGAAACAAGCTCTGCTGACACTTGGCTGCAAAACAGGACACACTACAACTCGGCTGATTGGTTAACAAATTGTCTTGTCATGTAAAGTTGTTATTGTCATGTCAGAATGTCATGAGAATAAAATGGTTGCCTAGAAAATGAATCTATAAATCATCAGTTTTCCTACTTTAAGCCTATACAGCAAACCCTCATTAAGCCCATTCAACAGTGTTGTGCTGAGGCATTAAGTCACTGGTTGATGATCATACTGTAGGTGACGTCCATCTTTGCTTGTCCCAGGTGAAAGATGATGAATATCAAGATGTTAATAAGGCGCCACACGGAGACTGGCTTTAAACAAGTTTCCATTTCTACAAAATTGTACAAAAATGAACTGCAACATGTTTGTTTTTAATCTGGCATCATAAATATAAAGGTCCCATATTGTATAGAGTGAGATTTCCATGTGTTGTTTGATTATAGATCAGGTCTAGGTTCTATATTAATACAGTGAAAGATTCAAAGCGCTCAGTCCACAGAGAAATGCACACAGCCTGTATTCAGAAACTGAGCCTTATAACGAGCCGTCAGGACTTCTGTAACTTTGTGATGTCACAACAGAGCAGTCACTGCTCTCACCAGCAGCACCAAACCTGGTTTTTGGTTCTTAAAACCACAAATAAATCTTCTCATGGGTGAACACTTCAAATAAAACACTGTGAAGTATAAAATATGGACCTTTTGATGTATTGTTTTTATAGAAATAACAGAAATATAAACCTCAACTTCAACCACAGATTGTATTTTTGTGCAGCTGGGATTTTCCTTCTTTGTTACACACAATTGTTGGATAATTAACTCTGATGTGTCACATCCTCAGGTCTTTGTTTTCTAAATAAGAGACTGGAGTTTTATCCTCTGCTGTCAGAAGTCTGCTGGTTAGAGGCTGGATCTCAGTTCACTGTAGTGCTTTATTTTGCTATAATTACATTTCCACTGCAGTGATTTCATGAGAGTGGTCTGTGATAAAACCTTAACTGTACTTGAGGATTTTCCCAAGGAAGCTAAATATTTAGGAAGGTGGTCATGTGAGAAACGGGATAATGTAAAAGTCATTATCATAAATAAAAACCAGTCGAGAGTTGGCACTGAGCAGATGAGTACCCAGGCCGTTACAGTCTGTATCCCTGCTCTCACAGGACATCCATGGTCCGGAGGACAGGGAGATGCTGGCCAGGCTGGCTGCCAGCGCTGAGGACGACCAGTCAGCTGACAGTGAGGCGGCTATAGAGAAATACCTCCGCAGCGTCCTGGCTGTGGAGAATATCCTCACACTGGACCGGCTCAGACAGGTCGGGAAATCATTTTGTATTGTCATTGTCATTTAGCTCATGCAGATGACCTACAGGTCTGACAAGTCACTTAATAATCTGTGCTCCCTTGATTGATGTTTCTCTGACGCATGAGCACATTAAATCCTCATTGTCTTTCCCACAATTTGTGCAGTTTGGAAAATGTCATCCAGAACCAGAACCCAGACATTTTCCTTCCATCCTGCCAAATGTAGAGATAATTAATCCACATAATATAAAGCATCCAAATAAAAAAAACAAAGTGACAACTCTGTCCATAAATCACACAGCTGAAAATCTTCTATGTGTGTGTTTGTGTGTGTGTTTGTGTGTGTGTGTGTGTGTGTGTTGTGTGTGTGTGTGTGTGTGTGTGTGTAGGAGGTGGCTGTGAGGGAACAGCTGGCAGTCAGAGGGAAACCTCCCAGACGCTGCCTGAGCTCTCCAAACATCAACCGGGTAAGTTTGATTTCTCCTCTAACGATCCCGCTCCAAACACTAAAGGGTTAGTTCAGGTTTGTTTTCGCGTCAGGTGGCGGCGATCTATTCACAGGTGGTGACATTGATGGGACATTAATGCACTTGGCAGATTCTGCGGACAGAGAGATTTCCAAATGAGCTGGCGTGTGGTCAGACAGAATCCAAAAGCGGCAGATGGGTTCAGTTAACTGAGACACAACAGGATGTAAAATGTTTAGGATATTTCCAGTGTCCTTTCAGATCTCTCTGTATCATGGAGCTGCTTTGTCTTTTAATAGTAACTCCTAGAGATGCTAGAAGGGCGGTGCTGGTAGCTGAGCTGCTGTCCGCCCGTCCAGTGTTGAAGTCTGTTTCCCCTTCAAATAGATTTTCTTGTGCTGTTGTCCTGCAGGTGTAGGGTCAGGGCGAAGGTGAGGTTGTGTTTCCCGCCTCACAGAGATAACTGCTGTGGGTGGGGGTTAGGTCGGCCGGAGTTTAAGCACTTAAGAAGAAAACTACAGGTAGGAGTAAGAGGAAACGCAAAGTGACGGGGAAACAGACTTTAACACAACACCGGCCTCTTTCCTCTACTGCTAACCACAATGTGCAGTAACTCACCTGTGGTTTGTTTGTGTTCTGGGGCTCAGGTATTGTTGTTGACTTGCTGGTAACCTGTTTCACTAACACCATGGTTCTAACCCTCTAACCAGCTGTCAACTAGCAGCCTGGATCTCTACTCCTCCTCTCATCACCTCAGTGACTTCAATGTGAGTCGTGTTTACTAACCTCCTCCATTAATATCTGTTTATTTATCATTTCTTATAGTCTCACGCTGGAATTTTTCTGTTTATGCCATTTCTTTTTACTCGTTAGCAAGACTACACCAATAATACAGAAAATATGACTCCTGTTTAAATCATACAGGTCCGTGTAGCTCGAAATGCTTAAGTGGCTTATAGTAACAGCACAAATATAAACAGTATTTGGAGACTAGTGCAGATGAAAAGCAGAAATGCTGAAAATGAAATAAGAATAATAAAATAAAGGCAATAAAACAAGAATATAATAAAATAAATAATTAGATAAATACTAGATAATGGCCTTAAAACATTATTATTACAAACAAGAAGCAAGCAAGAAACATACATATTACAAAAATATATTTTATATAGTTTTGTGCGCTTGCTTTTATTGTGAAATCCTGAAGAATTTTACCTTTCCATAAGGAGCGTGGTTGATAAAGTTAGTTAAAATGAATGGGTAACGGATTGAAATATAAAGGTAAAAGTAGGCAGTAAGTGATTGTAATCGATAAATGGTTAAAATAACTTAAAATAATGGATAAAAGGTTGAAATCGATGGATACCCAGTTTAAATATTTGGCTCAAAGTAGAAGCGAAACAGCAAAAAACTTAAAAGTAGTGTGTAAATGGTTGAAATAGCTAAAAAAAAATGGATAAATAGTTGAAGTAGCTGCTGTAGAGGATGTCGGTCAGTGACACACTGTGTGTGTGTGTGTGTGTGTGTGTGTGTGTGTGTGTGTGTGTGTGTGTGTGTGTGTACAGGGCTGGCAGAGCCACCAGGACCTTTCTGTGGCGCCTCCTCCATCCAGACGCACGCTGCCCAGTTCCATGTCCCAGAGCCTGAACCCAGAAACAGGTACAACCGATAAAACCTTTATCTTCTAATGGACTCTTTCTCTGGCTTTGAATCATCTTCCCCTTTTTTTTTTGTCTGCCTTTGATGTCATTAGCTCTATTTTTGATGCTTCAGCCTGAGGCCAACTATATCTGTCCTTTTGCTCTGGATCTTAATTTGGCACTTGTTTTCCTCTTCGCTAACACTTTTCTCAATCTTTCTCCCTCCTGCCTCAAAAACTTCCATCTTTTTCTGCTTTCCTTCCTCCTCCTCTTCTTCTCCTCTTTACTCCGTCCTCACTATCCGTACATTCAGGCTTTGCTGCATCTTATCTCCCTCCAGTGAAGGCCGTACCCAAGCTGCTGAAGTCACTGCTTCCTGGTGGGAAGGAAGACGGCAGAGAGCAGACAGCTGTCCATCAGCAGGTACACTCACCATGCTTTTGGATTTATTCTTGTACTCTGCTCGCTCGTCTTATCTGGGATTTTAAGTTTATATGCATCACTGCAGCCTGAATCTAAATATCCCAAGTCAAGTCCTATTTCTTCCGTTGCCATGGAAACAGAGACCACGTAGATGTGAACACATAATAAACAGATAAAGTGTGTAAATGCCTCAGTGCCCAAGATAAGTGGCTTTCAGAAGTTTGCACAAATAGAGACGATAAACTTGGTCATAAACAAGGAGGACAGACAGTGTGCTTTTGTGTCGACCTCATGTCATGTGTTTAAGGTTTGAGGCAGGACTCAAGAAAATATCCAGACACACTTTACATACTTTAATGTGTCGTAGATTTAATTGTAAATGGATAAAATTGCCATTTTGCCCGATCAAACTACATGTTTGGCCCCTAATTACCAATAAACTGAAATCTCCCATTTACAAAAGCATTCAGATCTTTAATTCAGTATTTTGTAGAGAAAAGCCATGACGATGCCACCGCCTTGCTTCGCTGTAGGGATGGTATTATCCAGGTGATGAGCAGCGCCTGTTGCTTTGCCACACATAATGTTTGGATTCATCAGACCAGAGAATCTTTTTCCTCTTTCTCCAAACTCTTTAGTGGACTGTCATATGCATTTCACTCAAAGTTGCCTGTATGGCCAACTCTATGAAGAGTCCATGTTTTCACTTTGTCATTATGGATAACTGAGTCTAGATTTATGGGCCAAAATGGTAATTTTATCCGTTTTAAAGTCAAATCTACAACACAATAAACAACACAAAAAGTGAAGAGGTCTGAATACTTTCTGAAGTGAAGTGTATTTACCAAACATCTGTCCTTCATTTAAGTGGTGTTTGAAGTTGTTTCTAGTCAGTCAAGCAAACAGCAGTAAAAATACAAAACATTACAGTCATCTACACATTTACAACTGAAAGTCTGTGTTAAAAACTGGAGCTATAGAGTTGGAAGAGATGAGAAAGATTCCCATTTTTATGACCCTGAACGGCTCAAGACTGTTGTATGATAGCAGAGAGATCGCTGCATTCATTTGTCTCTCTCTTGCATCTTACTGCTAGAAGACGCCTTCAAGGCCTCATTTTGTTGAGTCCCTTTTTTTTCAAACACCTGAACTCAACGTTGCAATGAGTTAATCAATGAATAAAGTATTCCTGCAGAGTCTGGTCTCATCTACAAACAGAACAGTCCATCAGTATGAAAAGGCTAAAACTACCTCCTTTTTATTTCACTGAGAACATACTGTAAGTTTCACTGCAGCATTGTTAGTAACAGTTTTAATGAATAACAGTCACTGTGCTGTTTTGGCAGTGTCTGTTTTTCACAGAAAACAGTTTAAATGTTACAGTAATGAGCTTAAACCTGAAGTCTTCCAGGCTTTGTTAAGAATAAAATGACCTGTTATTCTGAGTCCTGTTATTATATGAATCAAAACCAGGTTAGCTGAGCACTGAAATGATATTATCAGCGACTACAGTACAATTGCAGTCTGTGTCTTCTGAGTGATGGACCTGCTGTATGATGTTTGTGATCAGAGCAGACGCTCTAAAAACATCCCCTGCTGAGTCAGGAGCACACTGTGTGTAGAGGAGGGTTAATTAGGAGCAGGTGAACCTCGCCGTCCTGACGTGTGTCGCCCCCGCTCCTTCACCACCTCCTCATCCACTGATCTCCAATCATGCGCCATCGAGACTCGGGAGTCTGCAGCTTTTTCGCTGCAGCCAAACACCGCAGCGTCTGATTTGACTGATTAGCACCTTGAGCTGTGTAAAGAAGCTAATTAGGGAAATCATGTGCCATGGTGTTTGGTTGGAATGAAAACCCGTCGGGCCTTGTTGGTGCATTGTTTGAGGTCATTGCCCTAATTAGTGCTCTTTCCACCGCGCCTGCCACAGATGTTTACAAAGGTCATTACACAAACAAAATCCTCCATTATTGCATTATTGTGGAGGAGAGATTGATGAAAAACCATCAGTACAGTGGCCAGGTTTATTTTATAAATCCCACTTAACAAGTTCTTAACATGTCTGGTGACATGAGTGAACTGCAGCTTAAATGTGCCAGACTGTATTAAGGCTGGATACCACTCTGTATTAACTGCTGCCATGTAAAAACCCAATGACTGATCGGAGCGTTACAGGAAACAGTGAACAAATCTCTTCGACAGCAGACTAAGGCCGCGGTTGAAAAGCTGTATTTCCTTAGGAGGGTTCCTAACTGAGTACGAGATGACCCGGATGTATCCACGCTGCAGCCATGATAAGAGCTGGTCCACTTCTCTAAGTGATAAGGAAAGGAGCTTCAGTGCTTCCTATCTTATCTCCTTTACCCTAGGAAACACTTGACCTTCCTTTACTTAAGGAACCTCGAAAATGGTGTCCCACAATTCCTAATTAGTTACTAAATCATTAAAAATGAATTTCCTCTACTTAACAAATAGATAGAAAAAGGTCAAAACTCTAATATATAGAAGAATATATATATATATATATAGAATATAATTAAATCTGGTCCTTACTGCTCCTCACTCAACTCTTTCTACTTGTATATTTCTTTCTTTATCTTATTTCAACATATCAGTTGTGTTTGTTTTGTGTTTGTGGGTAGGAAAGGAGTATTTATCGTCCATGTGTTATTAATAAAGCTGGTCCTTCACATCTTTCCTTGACCTCATGACGTTATCCATCGGCGTAGAAGAAAAGTGATGAGAAAAGGAGATTATTTTGAGTTTTCCTTGGAGCAGCCTCCGAGTCAAGACAGAAATGAGGACCTGAAACACGACTTATTTAATTTGATTTGAGACATTTAAGTGTCAAGTTCTGAATTCTTCCTGAAACATATTGTGTTTAATTATGGCTAACGCTCAGCTAACACTATTAAAGGACAAAGCTTGTGTTATTCTCTAACCAAAACCAACACTATTTTATTTTCTCAGCACTCTCTGACTTCTCCGCTCTGTCTGGCGCTCAGCCTCAAGCCCATTCATTCCTGCTGGAGACATAAATCTTACAAAAAAGAAAGGTCATAAATATATTGTTTAATGTTTTCAGCGAATGTTACTCAAGCAGGAATAAAAGGCTCATTTACTGGGGACTGTTTTCAGCTGCAGTGTAACACACATTTGGTGCTCTACTGAGTATTTTCTGGCACCAGGATTGTGCATGTAGTGGAACACAGCGCCCATGTTTATGGTTAATGAAGGAACATGTCACGCAGTGCAACAGCCTGGCTCAGTGATGTGTTTTTAATTATTCATGCGTTGGCTAGTTTTTTTATTTGTTTTTTTTTTGTGATCCTACAGTGAAAAAAAATCTGTATCTCCCCATATCAAAATAGATTTGGAGGAGTCAGACTTCCTGGTGCCTCTAACGTGTTGTGTTGACCCTTTACAGGTTCACTATCCTGAGCCAGAGAGAGTTAGGATAAATGTGTTTGACCTGCTCTCTGACGGCAGACCCGCGGCCCATGTACGTCGTCGTTCTGCTCAGGGCTGAAATCCAACATGACCCGAATCAAACCGCTTTATTCTGATGAGCGGAGTCTGGAGAATTAAGTTTCATTTCCCTCAGAGCGTGATGTCAGGGATGCATGAGAGACTAACAATGATCCTGATTAATATTCCACGACTGTGTGTGTTAAGCACACAGTCGAACAATTGTCTTAATTTATTGAATATCTTAAGATATAAGATGTTTGTTTTTTTTCTATTACCCTCTTCAAAAACAAAGAATGCTTAAGAAAGCAAATCACACAACATTCAATCAGCTGACAGATCATATTGAGTGTTAAAGAGGTAATTTGAATACTGAATAGGGATAAATGATAATGGGTGCAATTATAATTATGGTGCAATTATCCTGATTGTTTTACCAGTTTATCATGATTATCTGTCTGAGTGATTTGATGAACAAATATTTTTATTACACTTTCTGACTGCTGATTACTAACATAAATGAAATGTTTTTTTTTTTTCATTTTTAATACATTATTATACCAAACTGATTATTCGCAATTATAGAACATGTCTGTGCAGTAATAATATACTGAAATTAATGGCCAGTTGGCATAGTTAAGTTATTTTAGTTTAGTATTCTTCAGGGCTGCAAGAGGGAGCAGTACAGAATGATGTTCAGCCTACAGTATCTGTCTTCTCGTTAGAGTCATAGATTAAGTTCTTCTCCCCACTGGCTCTATTTCTGTTTTACTGTCACACTGAAGCCTAAGATTTATAATTCCTTCACAGTAGCTAATCATCACCTCACACACACTGTATAATGACCAGGTTTGGAAACCTGCAGGCTTATACTAACATCTAATCTTCTGGTTGAAACACACTGACGTGACACGGACTCGCTCGTGATTGCATCTTGAAATCTCCTTGACAACCTCTGAGTGCGAACACAACAGATTGTTTTATGTGAAATGACGTTAACTTCTTTTGAATTGCCTCCCTGTCGCAGAGCTTGCCTCGCATCATGGTGCAGTCGGCCAGTGTTGAAGAGGGCATGAGCCAACATCAGCAGCCAGTAAGTTCTCCAATCACAGACAGTGTAACACGCATCTATATCTACCTGGAATACATGGGTGGAAAGTAGTTTTTGGAATATGGTTTGCTCTTCTTTGTCTGACATTTGTGGGTGTGGCCACATCCTGCTCCCTCTCAACATTGGTCTTAAATGTAAAAATGTGTTTTTTCCCAGAAGGAGCTACTGCATTCATATAATCATGGCTTAACTTGGGGAAAACCTCCACACGCAATTACAAACACTTTCCTATTCTGTTCTGTTGTTCATGGTGCAAAGACTGAGACTGGTAACTTATTCTACATACAGCTAAAGAACTGTGATAATTTCAATTGGCTTCTTGGTAGGGTTTCTTATTAAGAGGGAGGGGTTCTCGCTGGGGAAATTATTTTCGTACTTGTTGTTATTGTGTAACATTATGTTGTCTTCACAGGTTTGTAGAAATTACTTTAAAGCTTCTCAATCACTATTTTTTATATTGATAAAGGTTCAAAAGACCATGTGAAATTTGATGTGGTTATGACCCCACAAAGAATTATCACCAAACTGTTCTCTTACCACAACTTCGCAACCTACAACCTAAAATTTCCCGTATTTTCAAACCTAAATGTTGACGGGTATGGCCAAAACATTTGCCAGGTGGGCAGAGACAAACCCCAAATTAATGCTAACAACAAACAATAAAAGATAGGCTTGAGTCTATTGCAATGTTGCTGTTGAAAGACAGACTTTGGAAAGAGCTGACATTTGAGACAGGAATTCAGCCTTTTGCTGTATTTTGGGTCACTAGCACTGTTGCCATGGTCCTCCCACAGGTTCCTATTGAGGATATCCAAACAGAGATCCGCAGATCCATGCCTCTCCCACCGCCAATCATCCCAGAAATGGAAGAATCCACCCCCAGCCCGGTGAGCGAAGCATCCAGCGGATACATATCGACCAGCATATCCACAGCAACACTGTCAGATGTCTACACATTGAGCTGGGACCTGCCTCAGTCATCCGCCTTTGAGATGGTGCCCGATGAAGAGGAAGAGGACTATAAAGTGGCACAATCTTACACTTACCCTGAATCTTTTCTTGCGCACCAATCCGAGCCTCAGGAGCAATTGCAGGTTGTGAACGACAAAGCAGCTGCAGAGAGCACTGAGTTGCCAACGTCAAAACCATATAATACTCCATCAGATTTAAATCTGAGTCAAGAAGAACCAAATCCATCTCCATCTCCATCAGCCCAGTTGAATGATCAAGGAGAGTCGGATTCAGTTACAGAATCAGACTTTCCAGGGCAGAAACAAAAGCAAGACTCCTCAATTGACCAGATTGGATTAGACAAGTCAGAACCACTGAAAGATTCAGTGGTAGTACATGAGAATGAAACTGAACTGGCAGAATTACCACAAACAGACCACTCCAAATCAGAGACCCCTATGACAGAGGAACTGGAGCTAGCTCCCACAGACTGGACAGAAGCTGAAAGGTCACTCCTTGACGAAACACAACCTTCTGCACAAGAAGGTCAAAGTCAACTGGAATCGATGGAGCCACAGCCTCAGCAGCCCAAACAAGACGCGGCAACTTTTGACAGTGCTCAAGATCCAAACCTGATTCAATCTTTGTCTGAGGACAAACCTGCTCCAGAACCACCTGGAGACTCAGTTCTTCAAGATTCATCAAAGGATCAATCAACTTGTGAGGCCTCCACCTTGACCTCATCCTCAGCAACAGATAAGGTCCAACAGGAATCGCCTGCCGATGCATCTACGAAAGCTCCCACAGCTCCCACTCCTGTGTCCAGCATTCAGCCTTCCAAACCGGCTGCCTCAGCGGCCAACCCCTTCAAGATCCAGAAAGTAAAATCTTCGGACCTCAAGTCCTTTCATCCCATTCTGGGTGAGGAGGAGGCCGGGCATGTGGACTGGACCAGCAGCCTAGGATCAGGACTCAACCTCTCTGTGCCAATGGAAAGTCTGGAAATCATCTCTGACTCTGAGGAAGGAGACGCAACTGCTACTACTGTTCTTCCTGACTGGTTGAAAGAAGGGGAGTTCGTAACTGTGGGAACCAATAAGAGTGGTACTGTGCGATATGTGGGACCCACAGATTTTGCAAAGGGCACCTGGGTGGGAGTGGAACTGGAGGTACCAGCAGGTGAGTAGAACAAACCTGTCAATAATTTTACCTCATTCTTTATGAACATTTTATGTTGTTCAATCACCAGTCTTTCTCTCTTTGACGAGCCTTTGTTGATCTTTCTCTAGGAAAGAATGATGGCTCGGTCGGCGGTAAGCACTACTTCCACTGTAACCCTGGGTATGGGGTGCTGGTAAGGCCCAACAGAGTGACCCGCGGTGGTGCCAAACGCCGTCGCCAGCAGCAACAGCAAAAACGCCGTAGTGCCAACCTTTCTGGGTCCAGCCCGAACCTGGCAGCCCTTACCGCTCTGGCCAAAGGTGAGGCCGGTGGGGCATCAGCCAGTCGCAGCAGAGGAGAGAACCGCAAGTCCTGGAACACTTGAGAGGCTCGGTATCTGCTAAATGGCTAATTGGTAGATACCCACTCTGACTTCAATCAGCAGCTGGTTGATGCGATTATCGGGTAAGTTTTCAGAGAGAAAAAGACATCAGTGTTTAATATGGGCAGATTTACAACAGACTTCACAGTATCTGGTCCTTTACTACTATAAGTTTTGGCAATACAAGATGAGTCACCTCAGGCTCCTCCATTGGGACTGGGAACCCATCAGATGTTTATCGTCTGTTAAGGAATTGTATAAGTATTACTCTTACTTCATAGAAATATTGAATGTCTCATAAGAAAATGTGAAGGTTTTTAGGTATCTACATGGTAATGTCTTGTAATTAATTTCATTTTAAACGGTGGATGTTTTGTTTTAGAGTGTATTTATTCCAGTGGCATTAGATAACAATCAAAGAACTGCCTCAAAATCAGCACATTTTTCTTTTCTTTTAACGTGTTATGCTACTTGCCAGGCAAAAGTATATTTGCTTGGGGGTAAAATATAAAAAAATATCAAATTCACTGGATTACACTGGATGACTCCAAAGGCTGCAAAACACCTTCATGTGCTCATATTTCTACTGCAAGGATACTATGCAGCTGTATGTTTGGATAGACTTCTAAGTCTCATAACTTGCTTCATACCTGTTTTTAAATTGTTTCTTGTGCCTTAAAATACAATGACTACTACTCAGCAAATGTGCCTTAGTGATACACCACCAAATTCTGTTTTGTTGGTAGGTTGAAAACTGGTCACTAACTGTTTAAGAAGCGTATTTTAGCTCTTGATTGTGTATTTGTCCTGTTTTACCAACTTGCAAAATCTACTGAAAGTTTGCTGCATTTCTTTTTTTAAATCAGTGTACGACCAAGTGAGTGTGTGTGAAGATTGATTGGGAGTGACTTCATTTTAAAAAATTTGTTTTGCTAGCGAGTTAATGAATTATGTGTTTGGGAGCCTTGTGATTTGTACATAAGGATATTTGAGGGATTTTGTTTGTCGTATTGCATTTAGTATTAATTTGTCAGGTAAATAAGATATTTTATACATATGCATTCACGTTGATCATTTTGACAAATTGGATGCTTATTTATTTAAAGATGACGACAAGATATTGTTGGAAATGAAAAGCAAAAATCTTTTTCTTTTTTTCTTTTTTTTTTAAATCAATGTTGAATAAATTTCACTCTGCTCATGTCAGTCAATGTGTGATGTGATATTTGCATAGAAATTGAATATTTGTAACCAACAAGATAGTAAACGCAGAGAAAAATCTCATTGATATAGCTTTATTCTCTTGTACATTATATATATCATACTAAAATAAACACAAGTTAAAAAAATGAACAAAGAAACTGTACAAAAAAATGTATATATACTACATCTTAATTACAGAACAGTCTACTGTCCAAAAAAGGCACTAAATTCTGAAATGGGCAATACAGTAATTTTGAACATAACTAGATTGGAGATTGATACAACAGCATTCAGTCCTCTTTTTCAGAGCTATATTGTGATGAAGTGGATGGTGTTTCACTGGGGACACAAAAGGACATGTAGACATGTTGACCCTGACACACCACAAGAGGACACCCCTTTTTAGAGTAAGCACCACCACTGGAGTATGCACAACATCGGGTGGGGAAAGCCAGTTTGTTTTTGTTTTTTTTCTTTTAAAGATTAATCTGTTTCCATTTTTCTCCTGGAAAAGCACAGAATCTTTACTTCTTGAGCACCTGAGGGTTCTTTCTTCCATCCCATAAACATTTCTGTCAAGGTTGAACTCTCACATAAAATACTGCTGGATTAGAACTTGTACTTGCTAACTGGGCCGTGGCATCCTCTCAAAACACGAAGGCAATTCATTTTAAAAGTGAGAGAAAAATCTTTAAATGCACTCTTTGTAGTCTTTTCCTTCCACGCACCACTTGTTTCACTATTTCTAAACATACAATATTATTTGTATGGGGGAGAGATTGTCACACCAAACTCCATAGGAAAAAACCTTTCAGGAGAAAATAGTGTTTCATCAACATACAATCTTACTACTTGGCAGGTGAGTAGTGTGACTCAATTCTCAAAGGAATAGTTAAAATTTTGATTTTGGTGTCAGAAGCCAAACCTGTGGTAAGTTTAACAGTTCCAGATATGGAACACGTTTCATCAAACTGCGAAACCCAAACGCAATTTTATTGCGTTTCTGATTACTTCAATAGTAGTACAATGGAACTCTGCATTGTATTTTATACAAAGCTACATAGAGTCAATATCTAGGAATAAATACTCTGATTTGAGTATTTTATCAATTATGCACCTGTGTTTGCAAAAAGGAAGTCAATGTTAAAATGCTAGATTTCCCTATGAAGTTTGGTGTGACATTTTGTGGAGAGAACAGCACATAGTGGGGCGGCTTTGATTTAGTATGATATGGTGTCTGATGCAGCTGTACTGAAATGTTTTTTCACACCAGCCCCTTTATCTTATATTGGACGTTTTTCTTTTCAAAGGAAGGCTCGGGGAGGGAAGGTTACATTTCAAGCTTAGTCAACAGCAATAATTAATTTTCATAAGGTGCATAATTTTCGTCTTTCACAAAATAGCTTACTAGCTCAGACACAAACGGGGAGACTGTTGCTCAGTCAAATAAAGGATGACACAAAAGAAAATAAAAACGGTTTAAATGATAATAGAAAAATAAGTCAGGAGAAATTAAAAGGCATGAATAACAATAAAAGCACGTTTCATTTCAAAACATAAGTCATTCTTTTTTTTTTTTTTACATTACCATAAAAAATGAGTATAAATACATATTGTTTTTATCTTTCAACCCTTTCTTTTTGAAACGCAGGTCCCAGTACTGAGTAACTGTATCACGGCTTCACACATCTGGAAGCGGTAGAATTAAATAGAGTTTTACTAGACTAGAGCCCAGGGCTGGAAGCTATTCTACTAGCAGGATCCAGATACCAGGTTGTTTGACACTAGAGTCTAAGACAAATTAAAACATGAGGACTTGCATGAGGTTCACTTCTCAGAGTTCCTTGTTAACTGCTTTTTTTAAATCCTGCTTTGTAGAATATTTTCCCAGTTCTCCAAAATCATCACTAAGGCAGGGGTTCCTTTTAAAGAAATAATCTGACATGTATGGAAATATGCTTATTTGCTTTTTTTTTGCCAAATTTTTGTTGGAAAGATCAATGCCACTCTCGAGTTAGTACGGTATATGTGAAGCTAAAGCCCAGAGACTGTTAGCTTAGCATAGCACAAAGATTGGAAGCTAACTAGTCTCTCTCGAAAGCTAAAAAGAGAGAAACCCACCTACTGCCACCTTTACAGCTCATTAATTATCACTGTATATGAAAAAGTGAATTGTAAAAACAACAAATTGTGGTTTTTCAGGGATTAAGCTAAATGTTAAGCTAGAGCCAGGAGATAGCATAGTTTAGCATAAAGACTGGAAGGAGAAGAAAACACCTGGCCTCCCTCTGTCCAAAGGTTATATCTGCTTACTAGTACTTAAAAAGTTTACTAATTGTGCAAGTATAAAAAGGGCACAGGAAGTTACTGTGCATGACCACAATTTTTTTTAGCATGTAAACCCACAAATAAATCTTATTCATTCTTAAACTGACATTTGTACTGGTTTAATAAAACAAAATACAACATGTTAATTAGTCAGCTATACAATATGTTTTAACCTTTGGACAGATCCAGGCTAGCTGTTTCCACCTGCTTACAGTCTTTGCGCTAAGCTGAGCTAACCTAAGCTAACGGTCTCCTGGCTCTAGCTTCAAATTTAGCGTACACACATGCGAGTGGCCTCAATCCTCGTATCTAACTCTTGACAAAAAAAAAAAAGACTAAGCGTATTTCCCAAAATATTCAAACTATTTTTTTTTTCTTCCTCACCCTTAAATAAAATTTGAAGACATCAGTCTTGGACTAACAAAGCGCTAATACTTGACATATAGTGAGCCCCTGATAACAAGGCTTACACATCATTTAATCTCTGTTTATGACTTTACAATGACCTTCAGTCAAAGATAGTTTTGGAAAATTTCCACTCAGGGCACACAAAAAAAAAAAATAAAAAAAAATAGTGGATAATCATTTCCCATATCACCACTTTAAGTGTCTTTGTTTCTGATTCCCTTCAAAGTGGTGCTTTGACCACTGAGGCTTTACAGGTGTAATAAAAACAGAGAACGCCTCAGAAGTTATTCTGATATACTCTAAACAATTTCCAGTGTGGATTTAGTCTAATTTGATACCACTGATATTAAAAAAATCTTCTGAAAGCACATTCTTTAGGCTATTATAAAGAGGCAGCGTCACAGAACAAGTAGTAAATAGCTTAGGGGTATTTTATCATTATGTCTGACTGCTAATACCGATCTTCACCGACACAGGCCTGCTGTAGTGTCAAGCCCACATACGCCGCCACACCGGCTTGAGAGGCATTCACTGAACATGAGAAAACAACTACACATGCCAAAGGAGTTAGTAGAAATCGCTTTGGATGAATGTGAACACCATTTTCAGATCAGTCTTAGCTTAGCCTCTTAGCCTTTTCGCTCCAAGCATCTTTTCCTTTGGCATGGATGACAACAAAGCACAATTCCCCTTATTAGATAGCTTAAGTTTGCTTGATTATCACATTGACCCTAAACTGATTCTCATAGCCTCGAGTACTTAACAATAGCGTCACCGGGAAGCTAAATACCAAGGCAAAATGATTGTATATCCAGTCGCCATTTTGGGCTAAAAACATAGAGCCAAATGCGTTAAGTAAAATCACTGCTGCTGTTGGATATAAACCTTAAAATATATCAGTTTTTTTTTTTTTTTTTTAATGCGTACTAAAAAGTTTATTGTTTCCTTGTGAGGAAATAAACTTTAAAAACCTGCTGTATACGGGAAAAAGTAAAGGTGGCTGTCTGTAGGAAATTAAGGCTACGTCTTTTCAGAGGTTTTCATCCAACAGCAGCGCTACTGTAGGAAAACAAAAGGCCATTCCACTGAGGGAATGTTAACTATAGAGGGTGAAGACAGTGACTGGACAGCTCTGTCTGCCGATATGATCCTTTCTGACAGCCTCTGTGCCTGAGAGGGAGAGAAGGAAACTCTCTCCATCCATCTTTCCCAAGACGATGGCTGGAGGCTGCTCTTTCCATGAATTGCACAATGAAGGAGGTGAATTTTGAGGGGTGGGTAGGTAGGTAAGTAGGTAGGTAGGTAGGTAGGTACCACACCATGAGGTGAGTGTGACTGAGAACCATAAGAACCATATATATATATATTATATATACAGTACACGTTATTTTTCTGAGGTTGACGTTGAGGTGAGATAGACTGAGGATCGGCTCAGACAACCAGGCTGGAGAGGGAAGGGAGAGGGGGAGTTAGGAAGAGGAGAGGAGAGAGAAGAGGTATCCTGTGAGGAGAGAACGTATTGAGGGAAGAGAGGGGGGAGTTCCCGGGAGACACAATCCCAGACAAGAGCCACCATTTTAGGCGGTTAAAGGCCTGGATTTCCCCCCTTTTCTTCTCTCCATGGAACATTTTCACAGAGATCAGAGGACATATAGTGACCCATTTCTGCAAGCTGTGTCAATATATTGGGTAGGTGGGGGTGGTGGGTAATTACTGTTTACATGGACTTTATGGAGGGAGGGAAGCCGAGAGAGAAGGAACTGTTGGCGGCGGGGGGGGGGGGACAGATTCTGAAGGTTTACTAAGTAGCATTATTTTAGTCTCTTTTTTTTTTTTAGCCCCCCCCCACCTCCATTTCCCACCTTTTCTACTCCTCCTTCCATTTCTCCTCCCGACTCTTGTCACTTCTCTCGGCTGCTTCCTCCATCCCAGGTCCTGTGCAGTTCATTCGTCCTCCAGGGACTCCGTCTTGATGTCGTTGGGGACCCCTCCGGTTCTGGACAGGGCCAGGATGGTGTGGTTGACGGCGGCCATCTCCACAGCGAGAGAGATGGGGTCCTGGTGCTCGTTGTGCGCTGCGCTGTCATCCTGACACAGAGGAGGACAGAGAGCAACAGCGCTGGTTTAAAATGAGTCCAGTTCCAGGAAGTATATAAAACAAATAGGAAGTCTGCCTCCTGTATACGGGACGTTCATTATCCACTGGACTTGAACTGCTTCAATTTCATTAAAAACTAGAAACAGAGTATTCCAAAAAGCTTTGACTGGTAGTGCATGTAACCATCCAGTCTATATTTAAGACCCTTTTACAGGTTCTTCTTTTAGCTTAATGAATAATGTTAGCTTCGTTAGCTAGCCGATAAAATTTGTAACGGACAGGCTACGAATGAAAAGCTGCTTTCATCTATCGCTGTCTGAAATCAAGGAGCCTCTGTTTGAAAAACTCCTAAGGTAAATCTGCCACCTTTATGACTTATTTGTCAAGTGTAGCAACAGTAACTAAGGGGCGTGGTGATTCTTTGAATGTACCTGCAAGGTGCTGTGGATCAAGAGAGTAAATCAACCAGACAACATCTGCTGCAGTGTGGGTTTTTTTTTTTTACGATCTGGTTTAAAATTTGTGAAAGCAAATTATCTTGGAAATTACAAACAAAGAAAATCA
>NW_019525097.1:1707776-1887549 GCF_002814215.2 Seriola lalandi dorsalis | reverse complement strand
GGGGGGGGGGGGGGGGGGGGTTACCTGTGTTGGTGAGGTGGGCTCCAGTCGGTAAAGGCCAAATGGTCGGCTGAGAGGTCTCTTGTCAAAATAGGGCAGGTCACAGGCCTGGAGGCATTTCAACAAGCAGGGTTACTCAGTCAGCTAGGCAAGTTAAACACTTCAGAATACACAGAATTACTTCTTCTCTTCCTCTGGTTCTTCGTGCCGTTTGACAGATTAAATACACCCTGTGTTCATAACTCATTAGCTGCACTATTTAACTTTAACTGGCCTCCACATGAGGGTCCAGGTTTGCAAGTTGTGCAAACAAGAGTAAAGCCAAAGGGCTTAAACCCAAACACAATCTTCATCTGGAGGTTTCGACAATAACGCAGATCATCGCTTCTTTCCGTCGCTACAGATTAGTTTCCATTGGTTACAGTGAAGAAAGAGAAGAGAGTAAGCTTTTGTTAATTAATGTGCCTCCAGCAACAGTTCCTCACTAAAATAAAGAACTTTATGTGCTTTCTATATTTGAGGAAGGATATGCTCAGAGTTGATCTGAAGGAAAACAGCAGTTCAAATGTTCTTTGTCTTTTGGTGTGACTTTGTCAACAGTAATGTGCCAGTGACACCACAAGCTGCTGATTTCAATTAACACAAATTGAACCGAAGAGAGGGTAATAATCAGTAAACTGATTTATTGTTCAGTTGGAATGAAACGCATGTAAAATGCACAATCACATGACCATGACTAAAGCCTGAAATACTGAGTGTTGTCCATGAAAAAAGAGCCTTTTGCCAAGGGACGGATGTGAAGGGTTGGAAATAATAAAATATAAATGAATAAATAAATAAGATAAAGACACAGTACAGCAGGAAATGAAGACATAAAGCTGTTAAACAAGGAAAAGTGACTTCTTTCTCTTCCTCTCTCCTCAGACCAGTTGTGTTAAACATCATCTGGAACATAAATCTGGTTTTATGTGTCTTTTGGGATCTTCAATCACTCCCTACCTGCTCTGAGAAGTCATTCCCGTCGATGTCGTCGCTGTTGGAGTGTCCTCCTGGACTCTGGACGTCTATCCCATGACTCTCCAGGATTGTGGCTTCTTGGAGGAAGAGAATGAATTGTTAGATTTAAGGGGCATCTGAACCCACACGGGTACCCCTGTAGTTAGCAGGGCCTGCGAGGAGAGACTGTGGAGAAGCTGAACTACTGTCAAGTTACGGCTTGATTCACAAATAAATAGCCAGCTGAGTCAGCTTAACATATGAAAACTAGGTTGGGATTGAAAGTGCAAGAAAAGGAGGCAAAACATGAGCAGAGAAGCTTTTAACTAAAAGTAATGGCTGAACGGTTAAAGCTAAAAGTAATGAAATAACTTAAAAAGCTAAAAGTAAATGTGTAAATGGTTGCATTCTGCCCCTCTGATAACATCCACATTTACATATTTAATTGTGATAAATAAAACCCACTTTGAAATAAATTTAAATGAACAGATTGGGAACACGGCCAGTGTTGCAGATGAACTTGAGCTCGTATCCGACAGGGCTGTGGGGGAACGTGGTCGGGAGCCACTGCTGTAAACCGTTACGAATGGCCACACATTAGCATTGATTACGGTCAAATGACAGTGAATGTCATCAGTGGCTCGTCCTCTTCTGTGGCCAGCGGGTCACAGAGGTTTTACTTTACACTTCTAACTGGCATCTAGGTTAATACAAGCAGCAAGAGGAATTTTTTAATTTCCCAGCAGTCGTGAGGATACTTCACCAGACACCAGGTGACTGATGAACAATCATTAACCTAATTATAGTGATGGAACGAATTAATTGTGAGCCATTCAATGTGTAAGAAGAATGTTATAATTGCTGCTATCAAATATAAAACAGTAATATTAACTGTGCAGTGCACTGCAATCAAAAGTCTCAGTGGATATCTGTGGTCTCTCCACAAAGCCACATTACCAATGTTGGCCCGTCTCTTGATCTCTTTGCGACGGTTGGCGAACCAGTTGTAAACTTTCAGGGAGGTCACCCTCTCCAGGTCAGACAGCTTCTTCCCTGAAACAAATCACATGACAATCTCATCACTCACTGCAGCTTGTATCACTTTTCACTTCCATCTTTTTATAATAACGGCCAATGTTTTTTGATCCCTATCTGCTCCCTCAAGCCGCGAATCGTACTTTTATAAACACAACCGCCTCATAACTGATGGTGCTTAAAGAACCGCCGAAAGGAAACAACTCAAGGAGCAGATCATACGACAGATGTGACGCAGATGTTTGGTTTGTAAAATTTCGATCAAGTCGAAAGACATAAGATCTGAACCTCTGCCAGAGGAAAGCGGCAGAGTGGTCGTGGCTGAGAGAGTAAGATGGAGTACTCAGTGTGACACCAAGAACTGCTGCGTCTCCGTTTTCACTCAAACATGGCGACACAGCAGCTTTCTGGACACGTCCATCGAGCTGGACGGACTGAGTCGCTATTGACACAACAGGGTGACATCGCCGTCTGCTGTGAGTTTATAACCGTAAAGGAAGGGTGCACGAACGCTCCGGTGTATTTTCTACAACGGTGAAATAATGAACATACGATCTGCAGAGGGTCTGGTTGTTGTAGTCAACCAGCGAGAGCTGCACAGCAGCGTCAGCCATCAACAAACAGCATCCCGACACGTTTCATCATCACTGGTGACTTAAAATCAGTAAAATGAAAATTCCACCAACATGTTAAGTTTGGAACAAAAGGAAAAAATACACTGGATGTTGTTTTTATCCAAGTTGTTGCTAATACGAGAGCGCTCACTCTTTAATATTTCACTTTGTTTATTGTGTAAAAACTCAAATAGGGAGTGTAGGGAGGTGGAGAGAGAGTCTGTCACCATCACTGTACAAAAACAAACAAAAAGAATTATTACACTTAATGGAAAGTGAAAAGGCAACAAGATGAACTGATAAACAAAAGACCCACGAGGCCTAAAACCTGCCTTCATGATATTATCATATGTGTATCCTCAGGTGCAACCACTTCAGCGTGATGAGAGGTTGCATAACTACTTCCTTCTTCCTTTGCTCTTTCTTTTTGACCACAGTCACGGTGTGTGCGTCCTGCAAGTGAGTTACCTTATTTAATATTCAAATTTACCTTTATGGCACACAATTTTCTGTTGAGTTTTGATTGGATGTCGCTAATTTTGATCCCTTTTTGCAATGAAAAGAAAGCTCTGTATCGTTGAACCTTGGTCTATGGGTCTCAGCCTCCCTCATTAGCCTTTAGCTTTGAACCCAACAATATCAATCTTTGCAGATGATGGAGGAATATTTATCACCAGCACATGACGCTGTTATTAATTACACACAACAAAAATGTTAACATTGAATTAAGCGGTGGCGCACACATACCTGGTTTCTGAATAACAGCATTGCAGGCGTTTGCAATCTCCTCCCGTTTGGCCTCATCTGGGTACTGGTTGTCGTTGAAGTAGCTATAAATAGCAGAAGAGCCATGCTGATTAAATTAATTTCACTACACAAGGACAATGTCAACAAACCGGAGTTACTGCTGTTTGTTATGTGCTGTACGCAGGACAACCGAGCCAATATTCAGAGTGTGTGACAAAGGCTTTGTTTCTTCACTGTCCAGCCATTTTCAAGGACAGGTTGCAATGTTTTCCTCAATTCCATGTGGAAATAAAGAAGTTATGAAACAAACTCCTATTTATCATTTTCCTCCTCCTCCCTCCTCCCCTCCCTCACCTCTCCATCACGGCCAGGCACTCTTTCCTCCAAGTGAAGCGACTTCCTCGACGCAGCCTGAAGGTACCAGGTGTGGTGGTCAGCGGGGGCGGGGTTTGCCTCCACTCCATCTCCTCCAGAGGCAACGGAGCCGGCCGCATGTTGAGGGTGGCACCTTGAGGGGGGGGCAGGAAGCGGCAGAATCACTGGTAAGTTACAAACGGAAGGTGGTGCACATCTGTCAGGAAGAGTTGGGCCACAGTCGGCCCCAGAAGGAGACGGGCTGCAGGTGTGTTTGTGGTTTTGCAAGCGACAAAAACGGAGCCTGTAGAAAGCATGAAAAATGTGGCAATAACAGCCGCACAGCCCACCCCTCATGAAACGTACACGAGGATGAACGTCACCTCATGCAAATCTCACAATATACTCTGATTATAAACTCGACTGAATAGTGCTGACAAAGACTGCGCTGCCTCATCTCCAATCATGACCACAGCAGAAAAAGAAAAGCCACACAAAAGGATTGATTCGCACTCAAACTCATAAAACTGGCAACCGGCAACTGGATATATTATGAGGTCAGCGGCTCGCCCGCATTGTCATAATGAATCTGACACACACATTGTCAACGTTTGCCTAACTGGGTCACCCTGCAACACTCCAGGTTATCGCAACGGCATGAATGGGGCATCACTTTTCCTCTGCAGCAGTGACGGAGGTGTGTGTGTGTGAGTGCATGTGTGTGTGTGTGTGTGTGTGTGTGTGTGTGTGTGTGTGTGTGTGTGTGTGTGCGTGGGCTGGGCTGGGCTGGGCTGAGATGGGCCGGGCTCCGTCTGGCCATAAATAGCATAGAGCAGTTTCCAGTGCTGACGGTGTTGGCAGGGCTCCACCGAGGAACATGCCGCAGAGGACAAGGCGTGGGATGTCTGCTGCCTAGCTATAGGTTGATACAGCACGTCCACGTTTATATTATATTATATACACACACACACACACACACACAGAAAAACACACACACACGCTTAAACACACACTCGTGATCCAAATCTAGCAGGAAGTCTTGCTGTTAACCATTTACAGCGCAGCGTGGGTTTAAAGTTGAAATGATGTCTGTAAGACAACAGCATGAGTCTGAGGTGAGTTCCGGTCTCCTCATGTGTGAACTCTGATTTCTCTTCAACTGTTTTAAAGAAGCAGGGTTTTGACATAATCAAGGTTTCAGAAGACTTAAGTCACTAAAATGAGAAACTGAGACTTGACCTGATTTAAGACTTGAAATCAAAAACATTCAAGTTTCAAGTTGTGACCTGGTGAAATCCTGGAAACTGTGACGCATATTCAATATTGAGGCCTTTGGGCGAATGAGAATTAACACCTATATCATTAAATGAATGTGACTGAACCCCACATCCCAAACCACATTAAAGATCTGACACCATCCAGCTCATTTGCAATGCCTTGCTGACTCACTAAATTAACAGGTGATTTCACATTCATTGCCACAGTAATGTGTTCAAAGTAGAGCAGTGTCATGATTACCTGTTCATGGTTTGATAGTTTCCAGTTCTGCATTAACAAACGGAAAAAGGGAACAACTGCCTATTTTTCTATTTTGGCAGCAGAGCATGTGACATGTGCTTTATTTTTGTGTACGAGCAGTCGCGCCCACATTGGTCAAATAAAAACTCTAATTTGTAAAATGCTTATTATCAATACTTAGTTGAACTAAAAGTGTCTGCTGCATCAGAGTCTCAACTCCAAACACATTATTTTCAGCAGGTGGAGTCATGGAAGAGCTTGTTGAGAGAAATAAATAAATAAATGTCCGATTTGAGATTATTTATGTTTTACACAACTTCAACAAAGCAATTTGCCACGAATAGTCCCAGCTAAAGATCCTAACACTCCCAATATGCATGAGCCTTTGCGAACACGCCATCCTGCTGAGCGCGGCACGTTAAGCTGTGAAGTCAAGCTGAACATCTGTCCAACACTATTTGAAAAACAGAGTCTGATGGCGTCAGATGAAGCTCGCCTCCGCTCACAGCTTTTAAATAAACAAACAGGAGGGGATAACATGCTATTAAATGATCACAGGTTTTGGTCTCGTTCTTAAATATGATTTTTGAATTGGTTTTACTTTTCAGCACCAATCGACTGGACCTCGACCACTAGAGACGGCTCGACTGCAACAAGAGCGCAACTCCAACTGTCAGTTCCCATTAGCTCATGCTGCAATTTGCACTTTACAGGTTAATTATTTACTGAGTTGAATTATCAAGTAGACAGACCATTAAACTAGCAAAACTAAAATGACAAAAAGAGAGAGACGAGGGATTTCTTTTATCTGCTGCCAACTCGCCATAGATTCCTTCTTACAGTAGATTTCTTTATCTTGAATATATCCTCGTGTTGGGATCAGCTCCTACAAACTGCTGCGTTACAATCCTGCTCTCCTAAGTCAAGATGCTTCTGCCAACATGTTCCATGGAACTGAGCCATCGCATACATCACATCCCACTGCACCACATATACCACAAGATGCTAACTACTTCCACTTATACCTCGTTGACTGTCTGAAAGGAAGCTGCAGGCAGCGGAGTGCTTTCCTGCCGTGCTTCCTTTCTTCAGAGCTGCTTCCCTGCTGGAATTAGTGAGGCGCAGTGTACTGCTATCTTTACATCCAGGCTTCGGACTCATTAACTTCTCTTCATGTGCTCAACCAGAACTTTGCACGAGCGTTCACACTGACTAAATAAAACTAGTTTCTTTTGATGACCTTGATAATGACGCTGACAACTGTTTGGCCACGCAAGATTCTGACATTCAAAAAGTGTTTACTCGGTGTGTTTAATTTCGTTGCCCTCTTTTGGCATCTGCTGCAGATTTGTCCCTCCAAATTTAGCTTCCATTATTAACCACGTACAAAACAAACACACACACACACACACACACAGAGTCAAGAGCAGGGAAGGGGGTAACAGACAGAGTCCGGTGTACCTGGTGTGGTTTTCTCCAGCGTGTACCAGCGGTAGAAGGCCCTCTTCTTCTGCTCACTCAAGTCGGAGCCGTGCTGCAGCAGCCAATGGGAGATCCTGCTCTGGCTGATGCCTGGAAAGCAGCCAAACATCGAATTACAACCGAGTGTTTTGCATCAACCCCCGGCACCATTTGTAGACAGCCCTTAGAAGAAGTCAAGAGAGACGGAGTGGAATACTAGAGGAGGAAAGTGTTTTCTCTCCTTTCAGCTCCGACTTCATTTCTTCTCCAACCATTTGTCTCTCACACAAGTTGCAGCCGCAGACGTACGGCCGTGCACTCGCACTCGTTTGTACTGACTGGCTGTTAAACTCGAAATTTAAGAGTCCGACTGATACGGGTTTGTCACTAAAACATCACAAAGATCTTTGCTAAAAAAAAGTCCAAACTGCCTGTCCTACCCAGCCCATTTATTCACCACAGAAAACATTTAAAAACACTTACAGCAATAAATAATCAAAATAAAACTTGTTGGCACATTCTCCAGACACTTTGTACGTCTTTCTTCAAAAGAAAAAAGGATCAGTTTGTTCTGAGCAAGAGGTCACAAAATGTAAAAAGAAAAAAAGAAAGTGAATGTTTTAGTGAAAGGATGAACACAATATTTCTTAAACGTCTCTAAAATTTGTCTCATTTACCAACAAACTGATAGACCAGTCTAACAGGTCTGGGGTTAAACAGGTAAATGGAAAATTTTCAAATTATTGCCAGTTTTGTCTGAATATTCGACTTGTCATCTGTATCTTAATTTGTCATGTGGTTCCTGTTTTGGCAGGTAATTTTAAGCCAAGGCTCAGTTTGTGAAAGTTTACAGCCTGTCATGATGTTATCCTGCTTTGCTCTGTGAACAATGACGCTTCTGAACTGCTGACATTTAAGGACGATCAACACGTGTGCATGACAGACAAAATGACAGTTAGCAACAGAAAACACCTCAAATCAACAACGTTGCTCAAGAGTGTGTGTGTGTGTGTGTGTGTGTGTGTGTGTGTGTGTGTGTGTGTGTGTGTGTGTTACTAACCGGTGACTTGCGCCACAACTGCCTGAGAGATCCTCCTGTTCCCCAGGAACGCTTTGATCTCCTCTTTCACCATACTGCTGTCCCTCCTGCAAATACACACACACACACATACGCGCGCGCGCACACACACACACACACACGCACGGCACAAATGAGAACACAGCAACACACTTTAATGCACCGTCAGCAGCTAAATCTGGAGGAGCAATGTTTTTATTTCACAGGGACAAACATCACAAAGAACCACTGAGTTGCTACACATTTAGTAAAGTGTAGTGAAACTTAACTGACAGTCTGACATCACAAACATATGCAGCAAAGATAAAATGCATGGATGACTGATGCTGGCCAGAATTTCAGCTTTTATTTTTTCACATGTTCAATTGTGGTGCAAGCAGCTGTATCATCATTTACCCAGCATTACCGCCCAACACTGACATGTTGTACCCTTACTGTTGATACTAAAGCTTTTGTTTCACGCCAGATAATCAAATGTGTGTTTTTAAATTGTTCCTATTTATGGGAAAACTATTAAACCAAAGCTCCATTTTAATCCGAGCTGCATTTTGACAGCATTATCTGTGTATTGTTCTTTATTTTTACAGCTCCCACACACATCAACGTGGCACTTCAGAGGAAAACAAAAGGCAGTGACTATGAATTAAAATTAATTGAACCACAATCAAGTCATCTGTATTTTCCAAATGTATTTGGCCGACATGTTTCCACTATCTCAGTCCTCGGCGGGAGGAACTAAAAAATAAAAAATACAACATGCAGAGACTTGCAGGAGTGGAGGGTGCTGAGCGAACATGTGCAGTCACACAGTGTACCCACCCTGCTTTCTGGCTTCAAGCCCAATCCCCTCCCCTATACATACACAATAACACACACATACATACACACTCACGCACCAACAAGCTTATAGCTGTCTTGGCTTAATTCCTCATGCTGGTACAGATTGTGAACACCTGTCTTATGCTGACTTATCCATACTAATAGTGTATACTTTTTTTTTTTTTAACAAACACAGGAAGGCATTTCCAGCCGCTGCCTACACCACCCAACTTTAACAGCACTGCTGCTCAAACCATACAATCACAGCATCCTTTGAACCAGCCAGTATCCCAGACTCGCACAGTCAAAATGGAGAAGGCATCAAAGTCCTGAGCGCTCTTGTGAAGCATATTTCTGAAATGAAAATGCGTCACGACTCTTGACATCCAGCATCAATATCCTCCACACCAGCCTCTTGCAGCGCAGCTAAAATTAGAGCTCAAAAAACGCTGCTTGTATCGACACCAGTGAATCAATGTAGCACAAGCTGCTGTACAAGACTGGAGGAGGAGTGGGAAAGTGGAGGAGGGAGAAGGCGGCGGTGAAGGGTGTGTTGGGGGGGGGGGTTGGATGCCAACTCAAAAGGCCGAACCCCTGCAGGGACTGAAATGTGCACTTAAAAGTGAGAAAAATCAGAAGGGCACCGTGGAATTGTTGACAAGCTGAAACCTCGTGTCACGCCCCCGCAGCCCTGCTGAGCAAGGCGCTGGAGAGTCCTACAAGCGGAGGGAGAGAGGGAGAGAGAGGGGAAGAGGGCTTTTGAACGCTACTTAACTTCTCGGGCTGTCTAAAGAGGACATGTAATTTAATGCAGAGGCAGCGTGAATGAGCAATGGGACAGTCAGTGCAATGCTGGCGATAGAGCCTGAACTCTGACTGCCTATTCTTCCTCTGACTGGGCAGCTGGAAGGCAGCGGGAGCCCACAGCAGTAGGAGGAGCGCACTAATGTGTTAAGTGCTAAGAAGAGGAGAGGAGGTGGCTAACATGTGGACGGTGATAGATTATGAACACTGAAGCTGTCAGAGTAATGGGCCTAAGTAACTTCTGACATGATTTCAAACGTCAGTAGGTTTCGTTAAATGTCACCGCATGTTGCTTTATGTAATTTCATGTGATGTTTCCAGAGGTGCACAGTCGAAAAGCTTTCCTTCCTTCCTTCCCTCTCAGGAAATGTCATCCTGAACCCAGAAGGCTTTTCCAAACCTTTCCCACAGGATACTTCCCCTTTTTCTTTTTTCATGCAATAACGTCTTTGTTGACTCTACGCACAATCTCAACAAGAGCGCCTTTATGGCTGTCTGTTATTTTTGATACTCCATTACAGGGTGTACATCTTCATGTGGTACATGCTGTTCGAGACAAATGTACTAATCACATCTGTCATGTGGTGCTGCTGTGCTCGAGAAATGGGATCACAGCCAGCTCTCTGTAAAAGAACACTTAACCTTTTGTTCCTTCTTCTATTTATTCAACTGTGCATCTTCACTTGTCATTTATCTTGCTTATTGCCTGTGCAATTCACAAAAGGAACAACAAACGTGATAATTGTTCATAAACTCACAAGTGAACTGCACCACAGGCTGGATCCTGCCTCTGCGTTAAGTAGAGCTGAAACCGTTTGTTGATTCATCGATTAGTCAATCCACAGATAATTAATCAGCAACTCTTCTATTGGTAGCACCGAGTCGAGTCATTTTCCAAGCACAGTTACAGGTTTTCCTTTGTGACCATCTAATGCTTTTATTTGCCCTTTGAGTTCATAACTGTGAATATTTGACAAAAGAAGGTGTGAAGATGTCGCCTTTCACTATTTTCTGTCATTATACAGACCAAAGAATTCAATCAGTTCATTGCAAATGTACTGATAATAACAACAAGTTACACAGCGAGAGTCAGAGGCGTTGCGCTGCTTACTGCACGTGCACAGGGCCGGCTCTTGTAGTTATGTCAGGGGCCTCTCTGAAGCTCCACCTCTGCAAAAATGTAAGTGCACATCAGGTTTACAGGGAGCCTGTGAGAACAGTGACTGTTTCTATTTCCAGTAGTATTTGTTGATAATGAAAACAAGGAGCTGGGTGAAGAAGATTTGTTCAGCAACCAAACAAAACTTGGCTTTTATCATCTGGTAAAGACATTGCCGGTGCAAAGGATAATCACAAACGAACACTGCCAGGTAAAGTTAAGAGCAAGACAGATTTTGCATCTACAGTTTTTACCACTTCGACGCCTCAAAGCAGACATACACCTTAAAAGTAACTTCCATCCCTGAAGTGACACAAAGTCTCTCCCAATTTCCAGCTGCAAAAATAATAATAGCAGTGAATGCACCAATGATCAGTTCAACTCAATTAATTATATCACAGAGCATAATTAAAGAGTGGATAAAAAAGCTCTTAAGCGTAACTGAAACTTCCCCAATAATAAACAATAAATGTAACGAAACAGGAAGTCAGACTGACGGCAAAACCGCTTTCAAATGGTCAAATGCCAGTGAACACAATCTGAAGCCAAAGACAAATGAATCCACACAACCTCAGCAGGTAAAGCAAAGGACGAGCGACTGTGTTAAGAGCTTAAATACGTTTTCATTTAACATTACAGCTCCAGAACAGCCACTAAACAGACTCTGATGAGAAATGTTCTCTCAGCTGCTGTTTTCAAGATCAAATATAAATTTCAAACCTAATTTTTTTTAAGCCAACACGGACATAACATCCTTAAAATGATTTTTACATCAACAATTCCAAAAACTGCTCATGAAGTTCATGTTATATGAACAAAAGCTCCAGTACCAAAAGTACGATGGCTTTCTACACATCCGTTTCCAAGGTCAAAGGTGAACTTTGAATGTGTTTTTTAAATATTTGTGCGCTCCACCAGCAGCTGCGCACAATGGAGCTTCAGTGGAGTTTCCAGTTGGCACTATTTAATTAAGCCGGACATACAGTGGGCTTTCTTGTCTCCTTGTTGTGGGCATTACTGCCAATAGAGATGAATCTCTGACTCCAACCAAGTGGCCGCTGCAGCGCTGTTCAAAATCAAAAAATCAATCTTTCAGAAAAGACGAACTGCAGCCTTCGAGGTTGCTTTTAGAAGCATCTTTATAGTTTGTTTCTTGTGCGATTTATACATAAAAGAAAGAACATCTGGTGAGAAGGATCATGAGCGCTGGAGATATGATGACCATCCATCTATTCATCCATTCATTCATTCATTTCAGACAGCAAGAACATTTTACAACATCTAAATCTTGAGTGAACGAAGCCTTTCCCAAAAGCCAAAGACAAAAAATTTAAGCTACGAAACTATGAGGTGACCACAATCTCAGATGACGTGGTCCCGTCTGTTCTACGTTATCCAGTTCTACAACCTCAAGGTGGACAAACGGCTCAAAGTAAAAAGTTACGAAGACTTTAAGTTTTAAAGTTCACTGTGTCCCGACACCACTGACCTCATCAGCTCGTCCACCTTGTCGTCAATGTCCAGGTCTTCTTCCGTAGCTTCAAACCCAAAAGCCCGCGCTGCGGCCGCGCTGTTCACTGGGTATCGTGGAGGAGACAGCTTCCCGTTGGGTGTAGCAGCTAAGCTATCACGCCCATTCTGTGACAGCGCCACCAAGGAGACCGGTGATGGCAGGATAGCAGAGGGCGGTGGTGGCCCTGGAGGCGGGGAGGTATCGTAGCTGTTGCTAGGAGACGGCGAGAGTCCCCCGCCAGTGCCGAACTGCGTCTGTGTGGCGGTGGAGATTTTGGAGGTTGTGGAAGAGGCGGCGGTCGCAGAGTGGTCGCCCGCGCCTCCCTCGCCGCTGGTGATGGCGCTGTTGTTGCCGTTGCATGACACAGAAGAGGTGGTGGTTGCCGAGGCAGTGTTGTTATTGTTGAATGATGTGGTAGTTGTGTTAGAGGCAGAGTTGTTGGTGCAGCTGTTTGCCCCGCCTACTCCGTAGGAGGAGGAGGAGGAGGAGGAAGAAGAGGTGCGGCGGCCGAACTTGTCGCCGTGCTCCCGGTCCAGCCGGTCCAGAGTGTCAAGCGCATGCAGGATCTCCTGCTTGGTCATGCCGGTGCGACGCAGCCGCTGCAGCAGATCTATCTGCTCAATAGTGAAGCGCGGCTCCTCACTGAACTCAGACATCCTGCTGCTGGATGAGAGACAAGACAGACAGGTTGTGAGACAGAGAAGGAATCAGAGGAGGAGAAAGGAAACAGGAAATGCAGGGGGGAAGTTAAGGAAAGGAAGTGTATGTTCAAGATCTAGAGGGGAAAACGGGAAAAGAAAGAGATGAAGAAAAAGGAGGAGCAAGGAGGAAAGTCAGGCAGAAATGACACAGATGAAGGGAGGCAAGGAGGAAATGAGAGGATTAAGTAGGAAAGAGAGAAAAGGAACACAGTTGCAGATGGGGAGAAAATGAGAATGATGGGAGAGGAGAAGTGAGGCAGAGAAAAGGTTGGTGGAGGAGAGTTTGAGGGGTAAAGTAGAAAGAGACGGGCGGGAAAGGAGAAAAAACTGCAAGAAGAAAATAAAAAGGCAGCAGATAAGAAAAGGAAGACAAGAGCGAGAGATAGAAGTGTGAAAGAAAAAGGGAGGGAGGGGCAGGGCATAAAAATCTGCTATTTTTGGGAACCGGCAGGCAACACACGCAGAGTGCCAGAGTCACCTTGACAGCTGATGCTATCTTAACATTCTGACTGCTGTTCTTTAAGAGCTGCAATATATCCCCGGCTCTGTACACCACCCACGCTGTATGTTTTTCATAAGCAATTTGCTGTGCTCAAAATCAATGCAACTGGAATCAGACTGCGGCAGATTTTCCATCTTCTGTGCCTGCCTGACCTATGCTGATATGAGAAATGGTTTTAAAAAGGGGTCACCAGCATTCTTCTACATCTGTGTTAGTCTAAACTGTGCAGAGGACAGGGAGTTAAGAAAAAGAAAAAAAAAAAACTAAATGACTTCAGAGTGCATGCAGTGTTTTAAGGTTATCATAAAGGAAAGTAATATGGCTGTGGTGAATATAAGCCCTTAGAGGTCTGTAACGCACAGGCTTTTAAAAGAAGAAGAACAATTGTCTGCATTTCAGCTACAGAAGGGAAAGTCACTGTGGGTCAGCACTGAAATACATTACTTCTATACCACGGGATATCTTAGCAGCAACGGTGAAAATTAACTAGTCTCTCAAGTTGTCATTACAAATTCATAAGGAAGACGACTGAAGCTGTAACTCATTATCAAGCACATTTACACTGCAAAATCTGTCACATGCCAGAGAGATGAGCCGCACAGAACTACAACTGTCAGACTGGTTACACGAGCCACAATGTCACACCTACACAAATGCACTTACTACTTCAAATTGTCATATTATGTGCTATTTTTTTTTTTTTTTTTTTTTTGCAGTCACATTGTGTGCTGCAAACAAAAGGATGGATGAGAAATCATTAACCATCCTGTTTAAGTATTTACCAAGTTAACTATTCACTTTGGCTCAAGCTGGTTTAACTGGTTGAGACACTGAGTAGAGGTTAGTCCCTGCAGAGGAGCAAAAAAAGAAAATCCATGCTGTTATAAATGAATGCCCTAGACTGTAGGTCAAATAAGACTGGACAGGTGTGTAACTAGGAGGAAGAGGAGGAAGAAAACTTTATGGCTGATCCTTCTTCTAATTATAAAGACAAGAGCAGCTGGAATGGGGGAGATGGTAAAGCAAACTTCCTTTCCCTCTTCCTTCCACATCTTCAGCAGGTTTAATAATAACTTCATAAGAGTCCAGCCAAGTTCAGGAACTCATAGAGGAATAAATTACAGTTTGAACATCGGTTTGTTCATCATGCAAAGGGAAAAACAGACGAGGTTTCCTTACCCAAGTTTAAATACAGGGTGCATGCATCACAGATTCCCACTGCAAACCAAACTCCCGTTTTCTACACTGTCCCAGTCCCAAATTTAAACCATAGTCCCCGGTAACTCTTCTTCCTCCTCCATGTGTTTTTGTTTTGCTGACTATGGGGCCTGCAGTGAGAGCACAAATCTGTCGCTCGTGTCAGCGCTGCAGGCGAGCCACTAGTGATGCCAGCTTTCACGCCCTTTGCCCAAAAGCTAACGTTAGCAAATGTTTCTGTGGCAGACGGACAATACCAAGCGTTACGTTAGATGAGCCAGCTTACAACCCTCTCACCCATAAACCGTTTCGATTTTCTTCACCGCCGCTGTCGCTGACTTTATACTGACAACAGTCCGCTGGATTCACGGTGGTGGTGGTGGTGGTGGTGGTGGTGAGTGAGGGGGGGGGGACAGCTAGCAACTTCACACAAGCCATTCTGGTAGCGGGATGATTAGCATAACATGCTAGCCATGCCAGCGCCGATACTAGCTGACGTTAGCCGCTGTCGCTGGCTAGCGATCGTTTGATATTAATAACATCACTTTCAGTGTTGTAGAGAGCTAAGTACATGACTTACCTCGGTTCAAATCGTCCACTTAACCATTTAACTTTGCAACTTGAGCAAAGACCCACTGTGTCTTTTACTGCAGCCGAAACAATAAAGCAATTTGATAACAGTGCCCTGTCCGACCCTTTTCCCAAGGATTTCTAATCAGAGGCGAATTATTTGCCTCTCTGCTTTGTCTGTCTGACAACAGCCATATTGACAACTAACACCTCCGAGTAGCTCTGAGGGAACTGTAGTTTTACTCTCACAAAGGCCTCTACCACGCGGCGGCGTTCTTTACACTAAAAACTACAAATCCCTGAAACGAGAGCGAGGGGGGAGCTGATGGCTCACTGATCTACAGTTGTCACAAAAGGCGATGCAGTTTTTAATGTGGCCACAGCGGCTGGCTGCTCCCCTTAACCCCTGCCGCCTCTGAGTGGGGTCTGGCACGGTGGACACTTATATCTCATCTACACCTCCAGCGTGAGTAACAGATTACATGTGTAACAGCACTACAACTGCAAATCTGGATTCAGAAATGTCTCCAAAATTGAATTTACCTAGGGAATAAAGTTGTTGCTCAATTTAAAAACAAGGGAAATTACATTTATTCTTTAAATTAAGTGGGGAAAAATACTAATATGAGGATATCTAATTCAGCAAGTTGGTGAAAACACACTTTATTATAATGATGTAATTACAATATTATGAATTGTACAATCCATGCATGATGTGTGTTAAGATTGTTAATGTAAGAAACTGAAAAAAAGAAAAAGTTATGGGCATTAACAACTGCCACAGGGCACCAGACCCTCACCAGCTCATTTTTGGAGATCAGTAATCTGATAGGTGTAAGCAATAATAAGTACCATCATCTCCAAAAGCGAACCTTGCAAATGTATAGGCCTATTTACATATTTTCAGTTCATGGTGCTTCAGATGTGCTGGCCAAGCTTTTTACTCAGCTGGTTTAGGAGGGAGAAAGTCAGCAATAAAGGAGAAATTAAAAGAGGTTTAATTCTGGAGAGGAAATGGATCCAGGTGCATGCACATCAATTAGACATTTCAACTGAAAACCACAGCCTATTTAAGTTAACCATTAATATTTTTTGCTGTGCTGTTTCTGCTTCATTTCAGCTTGCACCTGCTTCGCCCCTGCAGAGTTGTTGCAGTTATTATCATTCTTTGTGCACTCCAGAAAAACAAGTTTGGTGATGCCGTGCTGTTGCCTGCTTTGCTGCTAATCTAGACTGTTTTATTCTTGAACTCACTGTGATTAGTTTTCATTAAAGAGCTAATAATTTCTTACAAAACGTCCAGAACTCATATGATCTGATGGAAAGTTTCTGTGTCAGGTGAAACTCTATTGGTGATCATTGCCTAATGCATAATGTGATCCTGAGGGCATGCTGGGAAAATCAGAGCAGGGCGAAAGTGAGTGACAAGTGCTCTGCTCTCCTTTAGCTGCAAACAAAGAGCTTTTGAACAAGAGTCAGCCTTAATCTGCCACAGCGGAGGTGTTAAGTAGCCAGATGCATTTTAAAACATTTGTATAGCACAGTAGAATATGATTAACATTAATGGTGTTAAAGCAGACACATCTGTGACCTAACAGATTCATAATGGACTCCCAGTGTCCATATAAAATGCTTATGATGCCATATCTAGTCTCTTGTATGAGATACATTATAGCACCACAGGTTTTGTAAATGAGGTGTGAATGCTGCTATGCAGAATCAGTGCAGTTTACTTGGCAGCCTAGTAGTCATACTGCCCCCATGTGACAACTATTGTTCAAAAATCATCAGAGGAGAATAAATGAATCAGTTTGTGTTTCACAGTGTGAGCGGTTTTGACGGATCTGAAGGATACACATTATTAGTTACAAGTAATTTATATTCTATGATTTTTAACACTTGAATCCACTTAAATCAGTGTAGATATGGGGCAGAAACAAGCTAAGTGTGGAGAAACAAAGTGAATAAATTTTGTTATAAATAAGGTTGTTTTTTTTCAACTCTAAATAATAACTGAGGTAACTGTGCTCAGCAGTAACTATACTTTCAATTCTTTATTTAGAGAAACTCATTGTTGTAAATTAAAGTAAATATTCTGTGATGTTTGTTTGATGGACCATCATAATATGTCCCCTCCCTTTCCCTCACTGAATAAAGTAATTTATATCTCATCCACCCCTTTCTGTGATTTCCCTGTTGATTTGTGAGTCTACCTGTGAGGAAAGAAAAATAAAGTAATTTCCCTTTGTCTGAAGAAACAATAACACATTTATAAATGTCAAGGTCTTGCTCTTAGCATGAGAAGCTTTAAAATGAAATTAGGTTGCTACCGACATGATGGGAACATTTGGGAAAGCAGGAGAAAATGTCACGGTAAAAACATCATATTTTCAGGAACATTGCAAGTAAAAACATGTTTTTTCTTTTTCTTAATTAGTTTTACATCAGTTCTGTTTGTCAAGATAAATGTTAGCAATGAGAAAAAGAACCACAGCCTCAGATGCACAGAGTCATGCAGGTCATTGGTGATTGGAAAACTCTGTACGGCTACAAGGAGATGATACAGTTCAAATTAATGCCATTGCTCATACACTGAACTTGAGTTGAATCCATAGCTTTTATGAGGTTTCATCTATGCAAACATTATTGGTGTAGTGTGTTGTGTTCTAGTGGCTTTTGACCTTGGGCTGGTGGAGTAAAGCTCTGATTTCTCACAGGAATACAGAGCTTTCGTCTGTGTTATTCCAGGAAACTGTGAGATGACTGAATGTGCTCTCATGCAGCGGCATGGAGCTGCCTCTGTGGACTGTTAATGCACTTTATAATAAATGTTATTGTCCACAGGCTGACACAAGGCAGATGTAGGATGCAGGATATGTATTTGCAGACCCAAAAAAACGTCACAATACATGTCGTCATCATGGTAATACAACAGCCCTTTGTGATATCATTTATAATATCCATCTCTTCTATATCAGTTCAGTAGAAATATTGAGTCCAAGATGATTATCCCAGTCTTCATTGTATCATAATAATTAACAGCCAACAGTTGTTGGAACAAAACCGGGCAGATTGTAAAAAGGGACAGGTTTTTATGAGCCCTCACCCTGATGTACTGTCATGTAATGTACTTTTGAACAGCAGAAGGAAACTATAACCATTTTAAAAGCTTGTAATTTCTCAGAGTACTTTAGTTTTGCCAATTCCCTTCTCTTTTAGTTATTATTCTTGGCTGCTTGTCTCGTCCCATCTTCAGCTCATTTATCGTGGGTTGCAAAATGCTCTTGTCAAGCGCTGAAGACCTGAATGGCAAAATGAGATATTATTTCTGGAACATTATGTGATGAAGTATGTCCAGTTTACTCCCCGTGTAACATCAGTAATAACTGTCAGAATTGAAATTAGGAGCGCTGTGAGAGATATTAACAATAACCGTATGTTTAAAGATGAATTTGACTTATGTCCTTATTGTTATAATTATTTTTCAAATTGTCTAGATATAGTGATAATATTGTTATCGTGAATTCTTTTGGTCACAGTAATTGTGTAGTGAAAATCTGAGATGTTGACAGGCCTACTTGATATTGATTCAGTTTTTGTTCAGTGGCCTTTATGAAATTGTTATGACTGACATATACTGCACTGTATTTTCACAGCTAAATAAAAATTGATTACTTTGCCTCTTATTTTTACACTTTACCCAATGCCCTCATGAAAAAAAAAAAGGTGCAGAAGGACAATTTATTCAATAAAAAATGACTAAAATAATATAAAAATACTTTACCAGTAAATAGACTAGTAGGAGATAAGAGGGTAGGGTACACTGTCCCCTCCTAGTGTCCTTCAAAGTTCCCTACACTTTTCCAGAAACCTCCTGAGTGCAAACAAGAACTCAGTGCGCAGCTGCCCACTCAACATGGTTTGATGCTTGTATAGTGGATACATCAGCATCCGGCAAAAACTACAGCAGAGGACCAGGGATACTTTTCTTTTTTCATCTGCTGGAAGTGTGCTCACCGTGTGTTTCTGCTCTCATACCGGCTGGGTGCTCATGTGAGTATGCGGCTTGGGTGTGTGGGAGAAAACAAGTGAGGCAGCGCTATTGTTCAAGCCAGCTGTTTTGGTTCAGGGGAGGTTAGCTGGCTAGCAGCGTCAGTCAGCTAACGTGAACTTAGCTAGCTTGGTGAGAGCAAACACCAGCGTCGGTTTGTTTAGGTGGTTAAAAAAAAAAAAAACGAAGCTGAATATCCAGAGTTTGGAGCTTTTTTTCTGTGACGAGGAGACAGTGTGTTTAACAACAACGTATTTCAGCCTCTCACGGGCTTCAGTTTTAAAGGTTAACGCTAGCTTACACATTGATAGGGTCAGCTGTGATTTGACATCAGGCCGAAGCTATAATGATAACGTCATCTTCGGCCGTTAATGGACTCAACGACAAGTTTCAACTTAAAACTAACATTAAAAACTCAAAAGTAACCACTGAATTTAAGGCAAATACGAATCTGTGGTTATTTTTTAGCTGTTGCTACTTCAACTGGTGCGAATAAACAGTGTAACATGTATTTGTGTGACCATCTTTCCATTGTTAGTTTTCTAAAAAACTTGTTTCAAACAGCATGTCATGACAAACCCCATCAGGACAGTTGTATTTCTGTTCTCCATTAGGACATGTCCAGACAGTTATTGTGCTCTACTCGTTTCCCGTGTTTGGCTGTAGTCTTCCAGAAAATGTGTTTTAAGCTGACTGAAAACAGAGCTTGGTCCAGCTCTCTAGTTTAAAGAGAAGTTGCTCAACTCATTTATTTGAACACCTGCTTGTGTGAGTAGGAGTTGTGTTTGCAGGGAGGGGAAGTGTCAATCAGCTCTATGTTACTGGAGCAATTATCTCTCCAACACCTCAGCTTCTCAATTTATAACAGCTTAATTGAACCCATACTTTGACTCCTTGCTTGCCATCTTTTTTGTTTGTTTGTTTGCAATACCTGTAGTCTACAAAAAATCTTATTCTGAGTACATTACATCCCGGAAACCACTCCCTAAATTAAATGTCCTGCTTGCCTTCAAACACTCCCAAATCTTAACATCAGCCAAATACCGACTGGTGCCAAATGTTCTATCATTGTTTTTGATGTCAAGGCCTCCAGCGGATATAGTATGTACCATTTAGATATTACAAGGCTTCCAGAGATGTTACATTGCAAATATTGAAATCAGTGAGCTCTTTGAACATGATATGAAATGATCGGTTAGAAACTCTGTGACCTTTACCAAGTGAAAACTAACCCTTTACTTTTACTTTTTAATGCTTTAATGTACATCGCCATCACACAAATCCCTATCCTAGTCAAGCATAATGGAAGTATCAGTCAAGTGACCTTGATTTTCGGCTAAAAGATGAGCAATTGCTTATTTATAGAATAAGTACAAATACCTCTAATTCCCCATACATTTGGACTTCATGTTTTGTGTAATTAGTTTGTTATGAAAATGTTTCTCTCACGAGCATTAACAAACTAATCCTCTGCTTATAGCTTCTCAACATCATATGAACGTGACCAGCAGCTCTCGAGCCAAAGAACTGTTTAGAAAGTTGAAAATGAAATGCAAAGAACAGTGGGTCAGTGGGTTGGACTGGCGTGTTTGGCTTCAACAAAATGAAAGTATTACTGCTAAAACTGCAATTTTTGTTGTTAACCAACATCATAGTAAAATGTCTGTTCCTATCTCCTACACTTTCCTTAATAAGGATGCTAGTGTAACAGTGTCCAACCCAGTGTCTGGACATATTCAATCAGTAGAAGTGACACCTGTCTTCAGGTTCATGAGTCTCTGTCTATTTAAAGACAATAGACAATTATTCTGAAAAGTTTCATTAAGTGAAGCCCACAGACATTTTTCTACTTTGTTTAAAATAGGCCTTCGATAAAGAGAAATTTGATTTAAAAAAAAAAAAAACTTTCTGCTGATCTGCACCTTTGTGGGAGAATCTTGCACAATGTTCTTCACTGATTTCTTAATGCTGTCCTCTTATCACAGTTTCCTGTGAGGCTGCCAGGTGTGATCACTGCGTTGCCGTTAGAAACAGGAGGAAACACAGCGAACTCATCCCAGGAATTTCCAGTAAGTGTCTAAGGCAAACATTTCCCAGACTCACACCCACACCACTAATTAACACACACAGAACATAACACCCACGACTGTGAATGATGCTTCGCACATCATTTTCCAAAATGAGTGTAAGCACAGAATACATTGACAAAGTACACACAAACCTGTTTTAGCCATATGCTGGAGGCAGCTTGAAAGCGTGTTACCTGTTTACTGCTGGTTTTTCAGGCATTAGTTGTGGCAAACCATTTTGTGTGTATTTGTATAGCCTGCAGCTGGGGTTTTCTCACTTTATGATATTTTATATATCATCTTGAAGTTGTTCGTGTGCTGCAGGAAGGGCCACCAGGGGGCACTCTTATGCTTGGTATTCCCTAAAGTCAGCCCATTAGTCCACTTTGAACAGCGGCTTTCCTGTGAGACGTCCTGTTGAGATTTCAGTTCGTGATTAGCAAAAATTCTACATGAGCATATTAACAATTCACTAACACAAATTACCAACCAATATATCTTAAAATGTGGAGGTAAATTTGTGCCTAAATTTTCTTTACATTCTATTACATTACACATGTATGAATTAGCAATAGCTATAAACTCCTTGTGCAACAGATTAGTTTCATACCCTGTTTTGAAACTATGTTAAATTGCATTGTCCCTATCAAATAAATAAATGAACTGTTGATGCATCTAATTGTAAGGCTCATTTTAAACTTCTTTTCTAAGTGGCCACTGGAGTGCTAAATACTTTCATTAGCAGTTCATTAGCATTAGCACGTATACAGAATGAGAAGAAAAAAAAGCTTCTTGTTACCATCGGTGATACAGAGGAGCCCATTATATGTAAAATAAATATAAATCAATAAATCAAATCAATGCACTCATCTGGTCTTTTAGTCATGAAAGTGTTATTACATAGATTCTAACGGCTTGTTCAACATACTGTTTTAGTGCAGTAATTAGTCAACTGCTGTTCAAGGAAATGGCTCAGTTATTTATGTGAAAGGGCTGTGTTGTGATTTGTTGTTTTTTTTGTTTTGTTTTTTTTTATGCAGCAGTAAAGAACTGGAGCTTATTCACAGAGCAGTTATTTGTGCACTTTCTGCAATTTAAAAAGCAACTGCAGCCTGTAACAGAGCCAAGTCTGGCCTGCTGATTGCTACAAATAAATGTGTCCCACTCTGAAATCCACTGCTTCGACTGTGCCCCGCTGAACACATACATTTTCTTTTAGCTTAGATCTCTTCGGTTTTTCCACTTTCCTCCCTCCCTGTCAACCCTCACCATCTCTATCTGCTTGTTATATCTACGCCCCCCCCCCCTGCTCTCTTTCCCTAAATGTCTCTGAATCCCTCCATCCTGGCCTCCCTGCTCTTATGAACAACTGGCCAGGACAGCTGGCTTTAACAGCTGCTTGTCATCTCATTTTTGGCCAATCTCCATCTGGACAAGTTTTCCCATAGAGCTGCTCTTTTGTAAGCCAGTCATTCTGTTTCTAAATCAGTCTTTATGCTATCTTTGTGTCACCACCGTTCAGAATAAAGTACGCTAAAAACCAAAATCCAAAGAGTTTTTTTTAATTTTTTTTTATTGTACTTCTTGATGTTGGAAGTTTTTATGACTCCCCCCTTTTTGCTCTTGTGACCTAGATCTGTCGGCAAAATCTGCTGCCATCAATAGAGGACATCCTCTTGGAAAAAGTAACAGTTCACAAAAATTTCTATTTTCCGCATCAGCATCTGTGTTATCGCTGTTTCTTTGTTTTCTTCTGATCCATTTATCATCATTACCTTCTGCTGACGACACCAGCGTTCATCTTCGCTGCCTCAGAATGAATCCCATGTGTCATCTGTGCCTGTAATGGCCCGATCTGAATCGTCTTTTGTCCATCTGCTGATAATGTGCTCTAATCTCTCCTGATTGTAACTGCTGGCATTTAGTTGATGGGAAATGTTCCCTGAGCAGTGGCAGTAAAGGGAAGCGAGGCGCTGCACGAACGGTCGGAAAATATGATTTTTCTGTTCGTTAGAAGAAAGAGGCAACAAATGGCAGACCTGTTTGAAAAGCTTAACCTGTCTGCATCTGCATTTGCACTCATAGGACATTGATTAGGTGATTGAGGTGGACAAAGTACACAACTCTATTACTTGAGTCAAAGTATAGAAGTAGTACATTTTTACTTGAGTTCAAGCAATAGACTACTTGCCTTTAAAAGTACTTAAGTACTTGAAAGTATCCTACATTTACCTTATGTCAATGTATTGTTATATTGTTCCACAGTGCATTTAAAGAACCTAATAATGGTTGGATGGCAAATATTTGTAGGCAGTGATGATGTTTGGTTGTGGTAAATGCAGCAAACATTTGAAATAAAAGGAGTTTTTTTTTGCGAGTACTTCACAGAAATGTAGGGAGTTAAGTAAAAGTGTGAAACACACCTAGTCACAAATAATAATAATAGAAACTACTGGCAGAGGTTAAACCTACTGTAACTTTCAGTGTAAATTCCCATAGACTGGAATTTGCAGTGGAGGGATTGAGCCATCAACTGGCTGCGTGACCTGAGCGACCCTTTGTCCGGTTGCTGATGTGCAGTTGTTGGTATTGTAATTTATCTACCCTCGCTACGAGCTGTATCCTCCGCTCTCCCTCCTCGGGGTGGCACAGAGGTTAATCAGGCCGGGAGTTGGTTGCCACTGGAGGCATGACTGCACACTTGCTGTCTATAATTCAAACTGTTGCGCTGCGTTCTTTTGATGTCGAGCTGAAGGATGGAGACGCTGGCGGATCCTGTGGACCATGGCACCAGCATGCCTAATCTCTGTCTGTCTTTGTAGAGACTTCAAACTGCTACACAGTATGGATTTGTGTCTTCTGGTGCTGACAGGCCACTGAGAGAGAGATGTTCTCCCAGCTCTGAGGAGACGGAGCCTTTCACTATCAAGGCCTGTCAGGGACATGGCTTTAGATCAGTCTGAGATGAATATTTTGCTTTCAGTAAGGATGAAATCCAACTCAGGACTCGAATTTCAAAGTTTATTCCTAGCCTGGGAGAATGATCTAACTAGTCTGTGAGAAGATTTACTGTAGGGAATGGTCTATACCAAGTCTGCATTTAAAGTAATAAAAGCATATTGAGATTTGCAGATTAGGCTGTGCTTCGTAAAAAAATAGTCATTTAATCTTAGTTTCTCAATATTGTGTACAGGCTTTGGTTGCATAATTGATTAAAACAGAAACTTTGTGCAACTGCTAAAACAAACTAAACTTTTACCAGTTTGACACTGAGATACATCAGTTGAGAATCTGTCTTGCATCCCCACAACAGTTATTAACAGTCATTAATCAATCAAGTCAACGAGTCTCATAATATTTTACTAGATAACAGCAAAAACTAACAAACAGAAACAGTTGATAGATGATTAATAAACACGGATATATTAATATGGAGGACAGTAAATAACAATAAAACCAACTGACCACGAGGAGAGGATCAAACAGAGGTGTTGAGCTGACCAGATGGTTACAGGATATTAAATATACTGTAGGAAAAAGAGAGCAGGTTGGTTGTTGGTGTGGCCTTAAAGGTTTCTAGTGAGCAAGATGTTCTGTTATGAGAAGGAAAACTGTTCCACGATGCGAAAATGCTCTGAAACCAACTGAGTTTTTCCTGTCGTCAGGTGTTTGTCCATTTAGTAAGTGAAGAATAGAAAAAATACAGTTTTGATGTAGATGTGTTAAAACCCAGTAGGCAGGGAGGACAAGTAAAGAAATGACTGATTCACATTCTCTCATATTCTCTGTGAGCTGAAAATAGATGTTTTTATTCCAAAGCAAAGTGTCTGAATCACCAGATGACTTTCTTAAATTGTTTTGACTACTGATGCTAGATTTGTCTACCAACTTCCTCCATTACACACACACACACACACACACACACACACACACACACACACACACACACACACACGCATGCACGCACGCAGGCACACACAAACGCATACTGTGTAATTTAGTGGAAGTTTAGAGGAAATTCAGCATGCAGGCTCCAGCTGCCGCACCATTCATTTTTTTTTATCTCTTCTAATAGAAGAATCAAGAGCCACAAGTCTCTCATTGTTCTGTCTTTTCCAGTCCTCATTTATTCCTTAAAACAGCTATATTTTTGGGCGTACTGCTTCCCCACACAAATTCATTATCTCATAGACAAGATATTTGAAAAGACACTCAGCTATGAAGAGCACAGTGCTCAAACCTGACCCTTCACTTTGTGACTGCAGCCCACCTTTGACTGTCGCTGGATTTAAGCTTTGGGCATGTGGAGGATCCCGTCAGGCACTTGAGCCTGAGCAGACCGAGGCATGGATCCTATCATGGCATCTCGCAGACCGTCCATTACACCAGCTCCTATCTCAGCGTCTTTATGGACCTCATAACTGAAAGCAGGCCGCCTGACGGGCCCTTTTTCCTTTTGGGTCCCCGGCTTTAGATTATAGAAATCGATAGCACCTGCTGCTCCTCAAAAAAGCACATGTGAAATAATACAGGCTCTGGCCATTGCACTCTGCTTTCAGCTCTCTGACCCGAAGAGGGCCCTGTGTGGGAAGAAGTGCTCTGAGACAACCCACTGTCTCTGTCTTCTGCATCACCCAGAACCCAGAGCCCTGCCATATCGCTGCCTGCACCACAGCTGTCACTGTTTGTATATTTGATATAGTGACGGATGCCGAAAAAGGAACAGGTGTTGCGTATTAGTGCCACTTTTTTATTCTACAGCCCTCTGAAAAAAAAAAAAAAAAGTGGACTGCAGTCAATAGAGTTGTCAGAGTGTATCATTGTAATATATGGCAATCTGACTTTTAAACTCAGCTTTGCTACAAGGCATTACCCTCACAGTTTTCCTAAGGAAAAGGAAGAGGCTCAGAGAGGGAAAATGAATTAATGTGGTTCAGGTGGACTGACCCCAAAGACAGATCAGAAACCTGGGAATGTCTTTGAACATCGACCCTTTTCTGTCCTGCTGTCTCTCCTCACTAAGTTTTATTGGTCTGTATTGAGTTTGTGGGACTATCAACCACAGATGGAAACTCTCCCATATTTGGTTTTGACGTTTATGTCTCATATATTTGTCGGAGGAATTTAATTCCACGGTCCCGTCTGATTATTTCATGAATGATCCCTGAACTTAAAATGATTTTCCTTTTCTTACATTGGAGTTTTCAGCAGCAGTAAAACCCAACAATTATATGAGCTGAACATAAATCTCAGCACTGCCCAAGATAAGGGTTTTGAGTCTACCTGTGCTTTCCTAACCTGCTGCCAGTCAAGCAGATATTTTGTCACGGGCCATCACTCACATAGCTGCCTGTATCTGCTGCTTAATATTTTATATCTTTGCATGAACACATTTTAAATCCTTCACCTTGCACAGGCCTGAAGAACACAGTTTGACTTCCCTCACCCTATCAATCTTGGTTTATGTGTGTGTGTGTGTGTGTGTGTGTGTGAGAGAGTGTGAGACAGAGAGTGAGAGTGTAAGCGAGCGGGCTGCTTCACTGCATCTTTCCTTGGTTGTTTAGCTCTGGAGACAAATCCCCACAGACAGGGGCCTGGTTCCCCCCACAGAGAACAGCCTCATTAGGATTTGTTGCACAAACTGGAGAATGTTGACTGACTGAGGGAGGAACAAGGCCTTTTCCCTCCCAGGGACACATGTTCCTCACTGTTGCCTGACCCTGCAGCTCTGGGCCTTGTCGAATCACATTTGGCTCATATGCCTCCCGGTCAGGGGCTCTGTTACCCCTGGACCAACTTCATGCACCGAGGCCTGTATGCAAAACTGAGCTTAAGGTTTTAATACATAGGGAAGCTTGTTGAGGCAACATAGAGGGCTGATGTTGCTTATCACGAGGTATGGAGTCCAGTGAATATCGCACCGTGCGCTGTTCTTAGGATGTTATTTCAAATCAATTTGTAGTGCAAGGTCTCTGCAGTGTGCAGAGAGAGTCAGGTGGCACATTTAAGGGCAGCGTGTGGCTGGAGGTCACATCCAAATTGAGTCGCATTAGGAAAGAAGTACTTTCCACAGCATACAGTACTGACCGTTTGGTTGTGGAGTGTCAAGGAAGGATAGAGTGGAGGAGTCTTTCCTCACAGATTCAAATATTCTCATCCAAGATGTATAGATATATATATCCAAGATATATATATATATATATAACATTTTAAAATGTTTTGAAATGAAATGATCTATAAAAATGTTGAAAAACTCCTTTCATAGTTGTTTTTCTTCTTGTATTAAGACCTATCACTGTGATAAGCCAATGATAGGAACTTTTATGTTGTGACCAGCTGGACCCCATCGTATTCTTGTTTGCTCTCTCAGTCTGATTGCACGCTAATCAAACTGGCCAGCTGATCAGCAGGAAGAGTTAAAAGGAAGGACAGTTGAGAGACAGATGGTCAAACATAAAAGAGAAACTGAGCTTCCCTTGCTTTCAGTTCAGTCCTGAATGTTCGAGCATTATCATTTGGCCTCCATATTGTTGGATGTAGGCCGCTAACAGTTTTGAGATTTTCAACTGGGGCATGAGTTGGAAAAGGATGGGAACCACTGCTGTAGATAATAACCAATCAATGAAGTATGCACTAGAGCACCTTTAACTGTTGATGTGATATTAAAGGATTAGAACAGATTTCTTTTAGTTACATTCTGCGTTGCCCATTTTTAAGTCATGTCATGATGAGTCATTGTAAGGCAGAGGTAAAGCTATTTAATTATGCAGACAGGCCAACTCAATCTACTTTATAGGAGGTGTTCACTTTATCACTTCCTCTCTCAGCCATTTCAGCTTGATGTAATATCATTGTCAGTCATGTTTGGCATTGACAGTCAGCGATCTGATTAAAAAGGCTGGATAGTTAATGAAATGGCAGACTGCAGTTCTTCTGGGCAGCGTAGAGAGAGACAGTGTCACCTTCACCTTGGATTAGCAAATGGAGAAAACCAAAGATTGATGTAGAGGGATACTGTAAACAACATTATGATGTAAAAATCAGTAGTCATGTAAGGGAAGAAATGAACGGAGGTGTTGATTGTTCCACTTCTGTTGAATCGGTTCTGTTCTGTTTCCCTCCATGACTTTCTCTGGCTGTGACTCCCACCACACAGAGGATATGGTAAAGGTGCTCTGAAGTCTTGCTCTCTGTCAGCCCATTAGTGTATAATGGTTGAAAGGGCTCGTTCCCCCATAGGAACCACTGTGAGCCAATGTTGAGTAATGCTGGACATATGGAATATGTAGCTCGCCACTGAGTCTCTGGGACTCTGAACACATAGCCCATGATTTCCAGCAGACTTTGTCTCATTGACTTTACACAGATTTCCTCCCAAAAAAAAACGGAGCAAGTTCAAAACATTTAACTAGTTTTTTATTTTTTTTTAACAGATCTTCTATGCTGTTGTCTTTTTTGATTTTCCTGATGAAGAATGTAATTTCCTGTTGGACTTTATGCAGTTTTACCTTACTTGGAAACAGTGGACAAACTAGAGTCAACATGCAAATCAGTCGCCTTGAGAGCGCCGTTCTGGTCCACTTAGCTCCGTTCAAATTGTGCAAGATGCGTGCAGAGGAACAAGAAAGAGGGGAAAACAAAAAAGAAAAAATGTGACGGAGTTCGCTCCGGCTTCTCTGAACTCTGATAAAAACTCAAGTGATGACATGTTTTACTGGCTGCTCTGAGAATTTAGTTGACTTTGGCATATAAAATTGGATCAATGTCTTGTTAGTCAGACTGTGATTAGTCTGATGGACAAATATGGATCCTGCCAGCTGACTCAACAACAGGTACAGAGAACAGCGTGCCATTAGTCTGGGTCATTTTGAAAACAACAACCTCGTAACACAAGCTCTTTTTTTTTTTTTATTCCTGCAGACCAGACCGTGTCTGAGCATCTCTTTATCTGCTTCTGCCTCAGAGACTGTTGCAGGAGATTGCTTTAGAGGGCGTGTTCAGCTGCTGGTCAAGAAACAGAAAAGGTTTTTCCAGCATGTTTACATCACTCTGGTTTCCCCTGACAAAAAGCCAATGGGATTTTTACATGTTAGCAAATGGCCTTTTTTTTTAAAGCTTAAAGCGATCACGACTTTGGTATTTACTGACGTATTTTATGTTGTAGAATAAAACTGTGAATTTAAATGAAAATGTCTGAGCTTGTGTTAACCACAGTCCTTATTTCAGCCATGTAACCAAAAACCCATTCAAAAATCCCATCAACTCCTAAGATGCTAAATCAAAGTGCTAAAATGCTAACTAATTTCCAGAGTATAGGACTCTGTAACTTGTGGATGTAATTGTTTCTCCTTGAATCCCTCATTGTGTAGTTGTGAGGCAGAAGGATTATGAATTTCTGGTGCTGAATGGTTGAGTTTTCATTTTTCTTGAATTGGAGTCTCACGTTGAAGAGCTGCAGTGAAGGTGCACCCACAGTGTTAACTGATATTTAATAATTCCAGCAACTCGCACCACACATGTGGAACAGTTGGCAGTTGTGTGGGGTTACATGAGTATATTATCTGTGGCTGTGGTAGGCAGGGCGGCAGTTTTCATGGCCAATCAAATTATGACTTTTATTTCCCTTAATTGCATCATGCATCTGCACTGTGGTGGTCTGGCAACTTAATATATAATAATCAAAAGAAATGAGAATGTGGTAGCAGTTAGACTAAGAAGACACAACATATTTCTATAACAATTTGCTGTGGTACTGGGATATCTGCTACCAACTGCTGGTGAGTGTTCAGTAATAATAAGTGCTGGAGTTGGCAAAGAAGCACAGGGATGATTAATGATTCAGCAGCCAGGCTCTGACATCTATATAGGAAGTGTCTGATTCCATAACCCCCATTCTTTCCATTGTGGCCCACAGTGAAAAATTGGTGTTGAATCATTAACGTTCACACCACATTTATATTCATTCAGTATGATTAAAGAAAAAATGTGATATTTTACTTTTCCTTACTTGTGGCAGATGCATCAGTATAGTCAACATGTCTTTGTATAAACAAGTGGAACTTATTGTAGCTTGGAAAAAGTGTCACAGAATATAGCCGTGCTTCACACCGTGCACCATTAACCTCCTCTGAGCTGATGGACAGGACAGGTCCAAATTCCCCTAATACTTTACACCAAATTGCACCACACTGCTTAATCATTACTGACGTTCCCCTGACTGTGCCAGCCCGCCCCCTCAGTACATGGCAAATCATCAAAATATTAACCCGATGCAGGAGAGGGGTGGGGAAATGAGCATATGTGACTAATCTGTATATCATCCTGTGTTACCACCCACATTGGCAAATACTGAAGGAAAGAAATGTTTGAAAATCAGGAATTGAAAAGATCAGACACTCCCCTGTGTCCTTTCAGCTCACTGGGCCAGCGGCACTATGACATAGTGTTTTGGAAAACTGCAGAAATTATGTTTTGACATTTTCATTCTTTTGAAAGGCTTTCTATTCTGAAAATGTCACTTCCTGACCTTCTCTGTGAACCTTTTTGTCATTACTCAGTCTCCTCACACAATGTCTGCCTTATTTTACTGAACCTTTCCCTTTGAGATCCCCTTTACTTACACTTGTGGACACTGTAGAGACCCATGATACCTGAGAATGTGCCCTGCGACAGAGCTGAGAGGCAGCATGGACCTTAATGATCACAGATGGAGAACTGGCTTCTCCTAACCCCTACAGAGCTAATGTTTTCCCTCCTCTGGATTCTTCCACTGCTGCTACATTCAACAAGTGGTTTGCCATGAACTCAGTTTGCTTTAGCGGACTGCTCTTGTCTTGATGGCTGTTCCATGGCACCACTTCCACCGGAGAGTTATTGGAATTCATGACACTTAATAAAAAGAACGGCACCTCATGCTTCCTATGCTGCTTCTCCAGGAATTACGATTTTCAGGGGCAGACTTTACCATTCGGCAAGTTAGGCAATTTCCTGGTGTCCCTATACTAAAAGGGACAAAAAAGGACCTTAACAGCCTTAGATTTCTTATTATTTTTAGATGCAAAACAGATAAAATTATGTTTCTGTTCTAACTTGCATTTACCCTGAAATAACTGCATAAAGGCATTCAAAACACTTATTTCATGATTTTAAATTATTATGTTATTCATGATATAGATGTGCCACCACAGAAACCATTAGCATGTTTTCCCTGCCGCATAGATTCACTTGTTCAATGATGGGAGCACCGACCCCCCCCAGGGGAAACTCTTTGACTCTCATGGAAATGTGCAGCAACATGCACGCCCAGAGCTGGAAGAAGGATTCAGATTATTAAGATATAAGTAAATATAGAAACGCTCCACTACAAGTCTTTAATTTAAAGGGTTACTTGTGTTATAAGTATTAATATCGATGCATTAATATGTACCTATGATTTAAATGGTAATTGTAATGTTACAATTTGAACTCCCTTAAGTGCTGCATGATATGATATGATATGATATGATATGCAAAAAAAATTATTTTGGTAGATATTGTGATTGCGACATGTGATTGGAAGGGTCGTTTTTTAATTTTATTTTCACTGAAAAAAATATAAAATGATAATGGTGGGATTTTTGTTCCAAACAAATGCACTTTTTTACATCTGGAGAATATAATTTGTAGGCTGGAGCATCTCTGCAGCACCACGAAGCTTATGATGCAAACAATGCACAAGAATGTTGTGACACATTTTACCTTCATCAGAAAAATTGCAGCTCCTGCGATTTGGAAATTGCACTTGGTCATATTGCGATTTCGATTATATTTCGATTCATTGTGCAGCCCTAAAGGTGAAAATAAGATTTGATGGCAGCTTCATGCCTGTCTTTTCCCAAATCACTGAATCCCCCCCTGTTGATTTTATGAACCCATCACTTGGGGAGGCCCCCGTCCCCTCCCTGTGTGGGAGGGCTGCATGCTTGAGCTGCGACATTGAGGTCATAACTTAATCATAAATATAAAAGTGAACCATTGCTGATTATTACCTCATGGAAACAAAATGTAGCTGATGTACAATATAAGTAAAACTCTTCCTGTTGGCTGACGTACAGCTTTGTTAAGGTAGTTAGTGTATCATGAAGCATGAAGATTTAATGGGGTCTCAGTGCGATTGCATCTTAACTGTAGGCTGTGTTCCCTACACCATCATCATCATCATCTTCATCATCATGACCTATCATCCGCACAATGAAGCTGTTTCAAGAGGAGGGAATACCAAAAACTGATTTATTCCTCCTTCTGACATGTGTATCTCTCTCTCTCTCTCTCTCTCTCTCTCTCTCTCTCTCTCTCTCTCTCCGTCTCTCTCTTCTTCCTCTGCTGGATTCTCCTGAAAGGCGTCCAGGAGTCTGAGGCCTTAATTCAATAAGAGATAAATTGGAAAAATGTGCAAATGTGAGGCATATTTTGGGTTTTGCCGGCCAGAGGAACATTTTGAAAGTGCATTTGGTACTCCCCTCTGCAACTTAACTGCCCTCTTCCCTCCTTCATTTTCTCTCTCTGTGTGCTGTAAATCTTCCCAGAGTTCCATCTGCTCTCTTGCCGCACAACTGTTAAGAGTCAGTTCATTAGACTGACACAAACCAGAGAGGGAAGGTGCTCCCAGGGAGGGGCACAAGCTCGGGAGGGAGGGAGGCAGGGAGGGAGAAAGAGAACGATCTTGGCCAAGGGCCCAAGCCCCCTGACCCCGGAGGGCCTGCTGTTTGGGTCACAATACAGAGGTGGATGGATAGATACAGATGGCGTGATGGAGAAGGAGATGGAGGAGAGAAGAAGGAGGAGGGCAGGGGCAGAGGGTCAGTCCAAACCATTTCTTTTGTTTCACTTGTTGAAGACCTTGGTGTAGCTGGAGCCCAATCATAAATCGGACTAAAGGGCCGACTGTATAGTTGCTGTCAAGCAGAGCGATTAAACATGCCTCCCTCCCTTCCTCTCTCTGCCCCCCCCCCTTTTTTTCTCTTTGTCCTTTATGTCACTCTCTTCCTTTTACGTCCTTCTCCTCAACCTTCTTATCATCATCTTATCTTGCACTGTACTGAACGTTCTCCTTTTTCCTTTCCGCCTCAAAGTGCTGATTCAGAGAGTGGGAGAGATTATTTTTATAGAATTTCATTGTGTGAGTAATGATTTAATTAAAGTTAAATACTGTTAACATAAAGTTTTCATTTGTGTTTTTGTTTTAGGCGCTTTGTTTTTTTAGCTTACTGCTGAGGAACCAGATATTTTTCTTCCTCAGCCTCCTGCCATGTGGATTAAAGTTGATAAAAAGCACGCTCACACTGCTGCGAGCCAATTTGATAAAGTTATACGGACACACCTGCATACAAACAATCACATATGGTGCATATTTGCATACGCACACGCACAGCCATGGATGTGCGCAGACATATGCACACACATTCATGTCAACACAAATGGACTGCAGCAACATTTGACTTGCATTTTCTTGGCAGCGTGTTTTGCAGCGGCGGGGTGGAGCAGATTGAATAGGAACCCATGAGAGAAAACAGCACTTCAAAGCGCTCTGTTTTTAGTGGTGTTTCTTTAATGCCTATTTTGTTTTGGATTCCCTGTGGACACAGCAGCTCTATGAGCAGAGCAGAGTTTTGAGTGGTTGACTGTGACCCGGGCCAGGCTCAGGCTAGCGGCTGCGGGGAGATGAGGGTTCTGGCAGAGCTGCCCGCTGGCTTCAGAGTGCGAGTATATTTACTAATGGCACTCACTGGGATGTTGGCGACTCCTCAATCCCCATTATATGGTCTCTGTGGTCCACACTGTATGATTGTGTTGGGTAGCAGCAAGATGTACGGAGCTGCTTTTAACACAGGCCCGAGCTCCAAGCACAACTGAGCAGCACCTTTTACTGCAGTTTCCACTTCGCAGAATCATTTTCTCTCTCTCTCTCTCTTATTTTAAATTCTCAGTGTGTAACCTCTGCCTTTAGAGGTCTCTCAGTCAAACGGTAACAAAAGACGGCGCTTGGTTACATCGTAAAGTACCATTGCAGTCAGATTCTCTCGGTTAGGATTCCTTCAGCATCAGTCGTTCAGGTTTTTACCTGGAGCCCAATTATCCACAGAGGTGGGAAACTGGACCCGTTTAAATGCCAGAAGCCACGTCAGGATATGTGTGTTTGGGTTGAAGTCATGTCGGACATAGTAGATGTGTGTTATCAACACATATTTCATTTCCATTTCTTTTTGCTGAAATTACAATATTTGGCAGTAAGTGTTGCTGCGTAATTTTAGCACTGCACTTCCCAGAGATCACTTGGCAAACACTGTGTCAATTACCGTATTTTCTGTAGGTTTTAGTTTTCTCATGGTGATTTCTCTGCTCATGCCAAATACTTAGTCCTCCCATTTGTTCCAAACAAGCTGCTTTTTTACTGGAAACATAAAATGTGTAATTTCCTCTGTGCTGGAGTTTTTATACAACAAGACCCACCAGACAAAAAATGTTTGGATCAAAAATGTCAATTTTTTTAATGAAATGGGTGTGGATCTTATTCACTGATTCGCTGTGTCAGTTGGATTTAATAAAAATATCACTTAAATAAGACTAGTGTTTAACGTCTCTTACTAATGGGATATGTAGCAAAGTTGGACATAATCAATTTCCAGTTAATTAAACCTTCTCCATGTAATAAAGGCTTTGGACCAGTCAGTTTGTTCCTGTCCTCTTTAGACAACGAGGCCTATTAGCACACCGGGCTTGAAGCCAGATAGCTCCCTCTCTGAAAGCATCAGAGCCCATACATGTACAGATGAATGCACTCTTGGCAACGATGTCCAAGTTTTACGTCACCCTGCAGGACTCTACTCTTGATCATCCCTGGCTGCCAGCGCAGACATGAGCCCTCTCACAGGATGTCCTCAGCTGTCAAGGCCAAGTCAAGAGCGTTTCACTGCGTAGTGTTCGACTACAGATGTGTGTGTGTGTGTGTGTGTGTGTGTGTGTGTGTGTGTGTGTGTGTGAATGAATGCACAGTTTTAAAGATGGCCTTGTGTGCGTCTCCTTGTAATTTTGTAACACATGCTTTCTGTTTTATTAGTTGTGTGTTTTTGTGCGTTTGAGATGAAGGATCAATGTTTGATGATGTCAGACCGGTCCAGTTACATACTGCATAGCATGCTATATACTGTATGTGTGTGTGTTTATACTGTATGTAGATTTAGTATACTATGCAGTATGTTATACACACTGTAAAAGTCTGAACGCCCTGACAGCAAGTGGATTAAAGTGGTCTGACTGACTGACTGACTGACTGACTGACTTTGCCGTTACTGTTCCTTCAATAGCTGAGCCCAAAATTTAAGATTAAGAAAGCTGTGTGTGCCACTTTGCATTCTCATTATGACTGCCATTATCAAAACATGTTTGTGGATTGAAGTGGATTGAAGATGATATAACTATCACCTGGTTTATACTGCATGTTATCACCGGAGAAACGATAAGAAAAATTAGTTATAGCAAGTTATTATTTACAGGAGTCTAGAAGCAGTAGTGTTTTGTTAATGATGTTGGAGAATAATTCTGCTGTCAGACAGTACGTAGAAATACTGGTTGCACTCTTACAAGTTCCAGAGTACACTGGGTCTGGTCTCTGTCAGCTGTCAACAATACCTTGGCAGCTTTGACCTGAGCTGTGCCATCCCTTCTGTTACCATAAGCACAGCAGGTTTATAGACCTCTGGGGACCGCGTGCTTCAGTCGGGCCCGCTGCTTCATTTGCTGGACTTAATTGTGATTTGTGGAGCTTTTGTCTCTGGGGTCGATCACCTTCTCATTCAGTGACTAACTCTGGTTCAGGTTAATGTTGTGATTACTCCAGCATGTCATGGATCGGTGGATTTTTCAGTGATGTGCTTTCAGTTTGATTTACAGCGTAAAAAACGGCCTTTTCATCTTCGCTGTCACTTTTTGGAGATGCTGTCCAGTGGGAGATACTTTGAAAACATGATGGATGGAAAGGTGTAGCTTTTGATTTCAGAGCAAAACCACAAAACCACAAAATATACAGTTTCCACATCAACTATATGAAAACATTGGCTTTGCTCCTATACACACATCTGTGTCTTGTTTTGTTGTGTAGTCTTCCCAGAATACTAAAACATAATGGACTTCCTATTAGTTAATGTTTCCTAAATGGCTTCATAACAGGTACTTATTTTTCCTAATTCTCATGAATCCCTCACATAAGGGCTTATTATTGCAAACCTGCTGTCACGCTCACTTCTCCCTCTGATACACCTCCATCACACCCTTCCTTCTTCCATCCTCTCTTATTAGAGAAACAGAACTAGCTTTGTTTTAGTAATAATCACCTGAGCCTAAATTACATTTCCAAAGCATGGAGGTCACAACAACTTCCCCTTTGGGGTTTGATTTAAGTGGCACTTAGGCCCGCTACTGTAGCTAATCACAAGGATTTATAGAGTGCATCACCAAGGGGCCGGTGGACCAAGGAATGTTTGCTGGCACCCTGCTGCAGGTGTTACAAACCTCTTTTCTTTCGTCCTGTCTTTCTTTTCCCTCGTCTATTATAGCTGCTGATGGAAGGCAGCTGGAAGACCTCGCTTGTTCTCCACTTGTTGGGTTAAAAGGGGTCTCTGTTGGTGGAACATAATGCTGGCAGCACCCTCCTCCTCCTGTCGCCGGTCACTACCCAGTCCGGAAAGTCCTTCACGTAAAGCTTTCATAATTACATTGATCTTGAGGGGGGCATTTTACGACCTGCTGACGCATTCAATCACATTTCAGCATGGCTCTTGTTAAGGGCTCCTGTGTTTTGCATATTCCAAGTTCATGTTCAGTCGTTAGCAGTTCTCGTGTTTCTGGTAATTGGGAGTTTTCACATGGCCCTGAAGGAGCAGGGTAAAGGATGGAGGACGGCGAAAAAGGGAAGGAGGAAGAAGCAAACATGAGGGGGAGGGAGCAGCGTGGATGGACGGAGAGGGGGTTGTTGCTCACTTGAGAGGAAGACTGTCAGAAACTCCAGAGGCATGTAGTATGAGATCCAGATGTTGTAACCCCCAACATTTACCCAACCCCGTCATCCTCATGTCTACTGTATGTAACCATAACGATGGATTACGCTGCGTCCTCTTGGATAGAACTTTTGTTCGCACCATCGTCCAAGGTGCCTCTCTGTTTTGTTTTTCAGGCTAAATACAGGAAGTCATTATTAGCCTCTGCCTTATCCAAGGAAACATATCTGTTTCTTCACCCCCCTCCCTCCCCCTGCCCTCTTTGACTTTCCACCCTATCAAGTCTTTGGTCTAGTTTGAGTGAATGCAACAGCGGGCCAGAGCTAATGAGCTTGCTGTGATCTAAGAGCAATGCCATCTATAGGCATTCACCCCAGCCTGCGCCAAATGCCATACATTAACCTGAGATCAGGAGGGAGTGATAGAAGGAAATGCTTATATTAAAGCCTTAAAGAGGCCCCGTTTGTAGAATTTACAACTGAGTATTTGCTGGTTTTACCCACAAGAAGTGCCTCAAAAAAGGTCAAGATTATTGGCGACACAACAGCGTGAATCCTGGAAGAACTAAGAATGTGAGTCCCAAGATGGATGATGAGGTTAAATGAAAGTGAGGGGTGAGACAGGAGGGATTGTTCTTAGTCCTAACACTTGCTCATCTTGCTCTCTCCTCCTAATCCCCTCCCCTCCTCCTTTTCCCCAACCTCCTCTTCTCCGAGTAACCTTTGGCATGAGAGGTCAGCATTGTGTTCCAGCAGGGTGACCTTTGGTAATGAGAAGGCAGGTTAGCGGGCGACCTGGAAGCGCTTTGTCCACCTCTCCTGGGAACACAAACACAGGAACAGCTGTAAGGCGGCCGTGTTGTGTGCTCCGGCCTGCTCTGATGCCCATTTGTCATTTCATTGGAAAAATCACAACTATAAACAAGACAAATCTCCATGACTGTTTTCTCTCCAGGTTTCAGGGCACTAGTTTCTATGAGATCTTTGAGACGGTACTTTTGTCTGAAAATTGATTTAGGTAAGATGATTCAAGGTAAACTTTGCAAATAGCTGCGTGTTAATAATTAATTGATTGATGATATCGGATTACACATTTCCTTGTGTCTAAGGCCTCAAGCCAGTGTCTTGTTGACCTATCGCTGAGTCTTACCTAGCACCCAGTTTCCAAACAACCAGCTCTTTTGTGATCTCTGAAACGCTGCTTCTACAGACATGCTCTTCTCTTTATCTGGGTAAGATGTTTAAATAGCACTAGAGTGAGTGATTCACCCACACAAGAATGAGGTGACAGGTGTGTATGTGGGTGGATGTGCACTTGCTTGCAGATGTGGGTATTCATCTGTGTTTTTTTTTTCAATTTTTTTACCTCTAGCACTTTGATCAAACTATTGCAAAAGTCTGTAAAGGTAGGTTCAGTCAGGCGGCTTGTGTAGTTTGTAATCGGCTTAACTCTGAGGGCTGACTTTACTCTTCAAGTTCATTCATCCCTTTTAACCCCAACTCCTTCATCCTGTGATCATTTAATTTGTTTAGTCCACATTACCGTAGCCTGTTTTGGTCTCGCTGTTGCCTTTCACGACTCTCTCTCTCTCTCTCTCTCTCTCCGCCACTGCTTTCATCACTGGAGATCTCCCATGTTGATATCCCTATGTTATTTGATACCGGCTTAATTTTTTTTTTTTTTGAATTGACTTGCTCCTGTGTGCTTTACATATCTGGCATGAAATCGAACAGCTGAAAAAAGACACAAGTGGAGAGAGGAGCCGGGTACATACTTCTTGGCCGGCATCCATGAAGTGCAAAGATTGCTAATCTGCTTGCACAGCCCGTTCCATTTCTCTTTTCCTTGACTTTGGAGCACTTGAGAAAAAGGGGCATCCTTCAGTGCTTTTTAAACAACACGTAGCATTTTACCAGCATGTAAATTCATGACACATCGTCGACTTGCCAATGGAAAATATCAGGGAAGGGCCAGAGAGAAAGGGAGAAAGAGTGTCGATGGCAAAGCGCCACAATAATTCTTGGCATTGATCCCCTATTGAATGAGCAAAGTTTTCTCAAGGCTGCTTGAGTTTGAGTTGATCCCATTGCCGAGAGAGCGTGCTCTGGCTTTTCACGCTTTTCATTTTCTACTTGAAAGTGGCGCAGTTATGAAGCTGCTTTGATCCCCTTGCCATTGGAAGAGACTTGCATTTGTACAGAATGAGACAGTAAGCCTTTTGGAATCCTATAGGCAGTTTGTCGTTTCTTCAAAGTACAACTCAAAATGATCTTTGAAACTAATGAAAGAGGAGGGATTACGGTGTGCTCAAACATAGTTAGCGTCTTCCTGCAGATGAATTTATCGTCTCGATAGGTAATGATTGGGTGCCACTCATTATTCAGACAAAATAAATAAGTGACGAGTGAAAGGCTTTCATCCTTGTTGAGTCTGGTGAGGTCACTGGAAAATATAGTTTTATGTCTGATTGAACGTGTTTCCGTGTATGAATGTGTCATGTCATTACATGTTTGCCTCTGTTTATGAATAGGTGAATGAATGAATGGTTAGCCTGGCTGTCTATGTGAGTGTATGCGTATGACAAAGTGTCCCTTGACATAGAGACATCAGTGTATAACGTGTCTGCAGGACTCTTGCTAACCCGGAGCCAGAGGCGCAGGAATAAACCAGACTTCAGTGATGTCTTGTCTGTCTGGAGATGGCTCTCGCTCAGAGGAAATGAGTCTATGTTACACAGGCATTGCTCAAATTCCTCCCCTTGTGTCATCGCTGCTAAAGCAAATAGCGGCTTAGGGGAAAGGACTCTGCCACTGAATCAACAGATTGTTTGTGTCTTCACAGGCTCAAAGGGAACATTTTCAGAATTGTGGAAAGGTAGGAATTTGGGGAGTAGTTCCTTTCAGCCTAACCCTCTTCTTGTGAAACCTTAATGTCTCTGCCTTCAGTTTTAAAGTTTTGAAGGGAGTTTGGCTTCAGGAGGGAGATTCCTGGACTTGAATTCCCCCAAATTTGAGTGAGTCTTTTGGAAATGAGAGCAGACTGTGACTCGAGCCATTGGATTAATTGGGGCATGCATGTTTGGCCTGGGCCTACCACTGACCTGGGGTAGACGAGAATTTTCTGCAAGATGGTTGTACACCAATTAATTGGGGTCAGCCTTGGTTTTTCTGGGACTGAGTTGGCATCGAAGCCTTGGCTTTTCCATTGCAACACACTATTGTCACACATAGTAAGCAACACTTACGAAGTTGGAGGTGGACTTCTACATTATCCTGAACCTTGTAAATTTCTTCTTGCCCCCTCCTCATCCTCAAAACTTAAAAAGTCCCATAATTTACACTTTACACTGTTTTATTTTGAAGTGTTGATCCATAAGAAGATATATTTGTGATTTTAAGAACCAAAAAACATCTCAATGTAATTTTACATCTTCCCCCTCAGACTTCTCTGTTAACCTCTCTCAAATAAAAATATAGCAGTTTTCAGGTAAACACTTGGGGCTTAGGGCATGGCTGAGACAGGTGACTGCTTTGTTGTGACATCACAAAGTTACATAAGTCCTAACAGCTCGTTTTAAGGCTCAGTTCCTGAATACAGGCTGTGTGCATTTCTCTGTGGACTGAGCGCTTTGATACTTTCACAGTTTTAATATAAAATCTAGACCTGCTTTATAATCAAAAGACATGGAAATCTCACTTTAAACTAGATGGGACCTTTTAATGGGTCATGCTTTTTTCCCCAATCTCCACTGCAGGCAACAGTTTATCTCATGTACTCGACTTAACATACAGAGATTTTCTTTCCCATGAGAAACTATTCAAACCTTTTAAAGCAAAACCAATACAACAACCATCCTGAAAGAAGCAGCAGCTAGCAGTTGACTAGCCAAGGGTCATCTATATTGTTTTTCTTGTACCTCAGTGTCTGTGTCAGTGATGTAAAACTGGATTTATTTCCTTGTGAGAAGTTAATAACATTCCCTTACATTTCTTGTAATACAGACCACATGGGACACATAGTCAACACTCGACATGCATGGAGCATAAAGTCATATCTAAAGAAAAAATAAAGAATAGGGAACATGTTCTTGATTAAAAAGTCATTTTAGTACAAGCTTGTATTACATGCTTGCCTTACGTATATCAAGAAGTAAAAAATATGACGATTTGAGCTGTTTTTATTCTTCTGCTGAGGCAACTCTCAATATCATGTTGTCTATGTGCAAATGCTTTTATTTTTTTTTGATTTGAGAAATTTAGGTGTCTACACTTCCACTGTTGAGACAGGGAGTCTGGGGAGGAACTTTGAGCCATTGTGCCGAGTTAAATACGTCCCTCTGACCTGAGGTTGTTACTCTAAATTGGCTAAAAGTCCTCCCCCCTCCTCATCTGTCCATATTTAAACTCCCTCTGTGGCTACCACTCTCTTCATCTTCTCCCTATCGACGCACACCTTGGTAATTGGTGATGTGGACCATATGTTGGGCTTGAATGGCCTCCTGTTCTGCAGGGCCATTAGACATGCTCAAGGACATATCACAACCTTGTTATCAGGCTACCTGTTCCTTTCCTGGACTGGCGTCACGGGCAGGGGGATATAGTCTGTCAGTCTTTTCAAACCCTCTTATCTCCTCTTTTCATCACCTGTCAAATCATCACCTATACCCACATAAGATAATCTTTTCCTTCAGCCTAACAACAAACCTTTGCTGCCTTTTAAAAAAAATCTCTACCAGTTGAATATTTCAGCTAATATTTGGCTGACTGAGAAAATTTGTTTCCAGTTTTGTCATTCTTACAAAATGTAAAAAACATAGTCTGTATAGTCTTTATCTATTATCTGTTTCTGTAAAATCTGTTTCACATTCCCTCATTATTCTGATGCTGATTGGTTAATTTAGGAAACATTCAGAAACTGGATGTGCTTGGATGCAAATGAAAGGCTCTTTTCTTCCTCATCAGCAGTTTCAGCAGCACCTTTCCTGATGCACTGCTCTGATTATAATACAGTGCTACCACATCGGCACATTGCCGCAATTGCAGTTACAATTGACAGTAACCCACCTAATGCAACTCTTGGTAGACAATAGCATCATAATTCTCTATACTGGAAAAATCCTGCCTATGCACAGTTACTGTAAGGAAAGGATGCTGAATTTGTCTGAGTCTGTCTATGGACTGCAGCTGTCCCTCCACCCTTCTTTTCCACTCTGGATGAATAGGAGAAAATACAGCTTGGTGGACAGGCTTCATTATGGTGTGGCAGGTGCCAGGTCTCGGCAAGAAAAAGACAGTCCAAGTTCTGGTCAAAGATCAAGTCATTGACCTAAAAGGACTTTTTATGTTATAAAGAGCCATGTTAATTTGTGGTTGTCCTGCAAATTCAAAATGAGTGTATTCGTGTTTGACTTGCGGCGGTGTTGCCTCTAATTGAGATGGCGAGGTTTATAGATTAGATATGGATGGGTGAGTTAAGAAGTCATTGTGAGATACATGGGTCTATTTTGTGGGTGAGTATCTGAGAGCCCCAGTGTTTGGGATGCAGGCGATCAGGGTAAAAGTCTGGGCTCAGAACTGTTGAACAGTTTTCCAGCCTGACTTCTGGATGAGATTGTAGTGGGTGGGGGACTTCCCCTCCGTCTTTCCCACTTGCCTTTGTCGCCAACCCATTTCCACGGAGGCTCCTTGGGGCATGGTGTGGAACAGGAGCCCACTGAGCGTCCCTTAGCTGGAGCTGCAGTGTCAGAGGTCAGTGGTGGAAAGTGCTCCACAGCCAGTGTTTCCGCACTTTGCTCTTCAACTGGGAGACTTGATGCAAGGAGTGCCGAGATTTCCCATGGCAGCTGCTCCAATTGAAGATTGAAAAATAACGCTTAGCTCTGTCATTTGACTTAGCATTGCATCGTTTATTGTATCGTATTTTATCGCACTTAGCACAGATAAAGTTTTCAGGAAACTCTTCCACGTGGCTGAAAAAAAAACTTCTCACAGTGTTTTCAAATTTAATTTTCAAACCCTTTTGCCCTCGGTCATAGTAAGGGATTCTCCTCCATGAGAAAAAGTCCGGAGAAAGTTCTTTCTTTCCAAGATACAATCCTTCTGGTTTCAGCTTCCAGAGAATCGTTCCAGGCAGCAGCAGGTTATCGCCCCACCCAGTCCACAGAATTAATTAGTCACCGCTCTCAATTAGAACAAGATTAAAGAAAAAGTTCTTTGGTCTTCAGTTTAAATGACATCGAAACTGGTCAAAAGGAATAAGATAACACTGAAGCTGCATCAAAACAAACTTGAGAAAAAGGAGGCAGCCATCTTGACGTCAGTGAATATGTGCGTTTGTATGGGTTTTGGTTTTGGTGTTTTTTTTTCTTTTGAACGTGTGTGAGGTCCCTGGCAGCTCCTATTGAACACGTTCTCAGTCTTTGTTCTGTATTATCTGCCAATTAAAACAACATAGGCCAGACTCTGGAACTGGAAAGTTTTGAATTGGTTTCTTCCAAGGGATTTTTTTTTTTTTGGGGGAAAATTGGCAATAAGTTTTTTTTCCCATTTAAGGTACAGATGTACCCATGGCAGAAATATTGCCCAGTCTAGGTCTTAATTGTGATTTTAATGTATCTTGAAAAGTTAAAAATGAATATTTCCTTTGTGTCCACAGATTTACCTGTTTCTCTGGGGACTTCAAGAGCCTGAACGCATGAATAGCTGCAGAGCATGGTCCATTGTCATCCTACAGGTAAATACACTGTTCAGAAATCACTTGTCACTGAGCAGAGCAGAACATCATATAGTATCTTTTCCACTAGGTAATAGACCTTTCCACATATCTTGCTTCCCTTAATACTCAGTGTTGACACTTGCTTTGAACGGATATTGTCAGACATGTCTGACCTAATTTTGCACGCCCTATGAGGTCCTTTGTGTCCGCTAACTCAAGTTGACTTGAGCAGCACTGCAGCAGTTTGCTATTAATGAATAAAGAGAGAATTGTGAAGTAGAGAAACCTGTAGAATGATTCCTGGCTGAGTTGAATGGAATTTACAGGAGAAACTCTGGAGTAAAATTGTTGAGGTGATCAGTCTGAGATATATTATATTGATACATGTGTCCCCTTTAACTGATATTTTCAAGTACTTGCTAATTAGTTATCCACAGCGGTGGCAAGAGGATGTTTCATAGCCAAGCTAACAGTGGGATCACTTAACTTTTCATCTAGCTGCACCATCAGGTCCAAGTTTCCCTTTGTCCAGTACTTTGGTTTATGACTAAATACCTGCAACGCTGACTTTCCCATCAGCCTCGGCTCTACTTTGTGGTCAGTGCCGATTAGTAAATGTTAGCATGTTAACATGCTGAACTAAGATGGGGAATGTGGTAAACACTATACCTGTATGTTAGCATACAAATAATGTATTAACTGATACATGGTGTTGTATTGGAGCTGTTTTCATGGTTTTTGTGACTCTCCTTGGACGGCTTGTTACACAGAGGCCTTGTTGGAAACTGTTTGGAAAAGGGAAGATACTTTCAAAAAAACTTGGCAGGTGATTGGATGAACCATCTATCACTGTCTATTACGGGCTAACTTCAACCAATCAGATTCTGTATCCTTCCCATTTTTTTCCTTTAGCGGCAGATCCAGTTGGTGAATTAAACTCTTGCCAAAGCCAGTCAGGAGAAGAACGAAAAGTTCTTCTTCAGTGTTGCTCTCTGCTTTTCTTTCGATGAAGAAACACTCTCCAGCTCTGATATAACTGATGCTATAGCAGCATCTATGCTAACCTCTTCCAGAGCCGCTATCGCTGTTAACGAACAGTTGCTTGTCGCTGTCGTCACACCAAAGTCACGTCAAAGTCACGCCCGTAGCTGCCAGTAGTTCCTCCCGAATAGGACGCTCAATGATTTGAACCACTGTGGTTCGGCCACAGGCCAGTATCTTGGAACCTGACAAAATGGATTCTCTCGTGGGAGAAATCCAGCTGCCTTGTAAGGTTACATAAATAGCATTATCCACAATAAAGCTGAAACCCATGTTTGAAACAGGGCTTCTGATTTGTTTTTATTTCAAGGCAAACCCATTCTGTCTTGATCTTTATGTTACTCTGTCCTCCCATTGAAAAAAAAGATTTATTACCAACCCAATCCTCCAGAGCTCATCAGAACATCAGAGTGGAAAAGTGACCATGCCTTAATCTGTGTCCCTTAATCACAAGCAGCCTAATAAAGAAAAAATGCAATGGAGTTGGTGACTGTGAGAGAGTGAAGCACCTATTGCCGGTCCTCTTCCTTTCACCCTGGGCCTCAGTCTGGCGAGTCCAGACAAGCCTCCGGTAAAAGGTGAGGATGTTTGTTCTTCACCTCGCTACAACTGGGTCAGCGAGCAAGTTAAAGGTGTTTACCTACGGCTCATAGCTCACAGTGCCCTCGTGCTCTCAAAGACTGTTTAAGAGTTTAAGATTCATGTTCTGGGAAGAAGTAGTTTGTATCTGGAAAACATGCATCTCTCAACCACTCTTTAATGATGATGGGTTTTGTATTGTTTTAATGAAATTCTGGCCATTTCAATGCGGGAATTGAGGGAAATTTTCCTCTCAAAACAGGTTTGTTTGGATGATTTGTGGCTACAGCACTACGTGATGGTGTACAACTATTCACAAATTATCCCCACCAAGAAAAATAGTATCAACAGTTGAGGGTGAACTGTGTCCTGTTACTCTGTCCAACACATGACCTCATGTTGAAGTATATATCTAATCTCAGGCAGCGGAGCAGCCTTGCATGCACAGGTAATCACCAGCACTAAACACACTTCTCTCACTAACCCAGTTACACACACACACACACACACACACACACATTTCTCTCTCACACTCACTCAGTCTTTCTGGTTCGTTCTGCCCTGACCTGCTGAAAGGCTTTCAGTGCCGTGTCAGTCAGCCAACAACTCTCTCTGCTCAGAGTCTCAGCAGGTTCAAGTTGGACGCCAGCCTGTCCTCCGTCCTCATTCTTTCACATTGGCTGCCTTGTCATGTTCGGATGTCGGGAACACAGACTGGTGTGTGTGTTTGTGTGTGTGTGTGTGTGCGTCTGTGTGTGCACCTAGGCGTAAAATGGGTGCTTTAGTCTTCAGCAGCGTGCATGCGAACAGGTTTGCGAGTGTACACATGCGTGTAAAGGTTTGAGTGTGTAATGTGTGCGTGCCTGGCTTCATTTATTATTGTGTGTGTGTGTGTGTGTGTGTGTGTGTGTGTGTGTGTATCATGGGTGAATTTGCAGAAGACTTAGAATAAAACAGCTGTGGCTGCTTTGTAACATGGACAGCCCAACTTCTGCTGCCCGCAGCTGCTCAGACTCTCCCTTTAATAGATTTCATAGCCTGTGAAAAGCTTCTTAGAGCCCCAGAGGAAGTAAACACTGACCTTCTTCCAGAGCTCACTTCATCAGGTCAGAAAGTGAAAATCTGCTAACAATATTTGTTAATTACTTAATATTTTGGTGATGTGTGTTCAGCTATTTTCCAGTACATTTTCCTCTACATGTGTTCTCCCCTTTGAGTGTCATCATTTCCTGCAGCAAATTGTGGCTGTAATTAAATAGACCAAAATTGCAGTGAATGACACAGTGAAGGTTGCATAGGGGAAGTAATTTAAGGTAGTTGGTAAAGGAGCCAAGAATTGATGTATTCAAAAAATTATACTGATATTAGTGGGTGTTTATTAACACTTAACACTTGCAATGCAATGTAAAATGCTCCTGAGTCACAAACTTAAACATTGATATTGGTATTGGCCTCAAAAATCCCAGTGTTCCTCTGGCTATGATGTAAATGTTTTACAGACTGTACTGTAGTGGTCGTCCAGCTGTTGATTATCAAACTTCAGACTATCGTAACTTCTGTCAACTGTGCTGACTGCGCTCCTCTGGTCCTGCGGGGAGTTTTCCTAATTCTGACTGACAGAGTGGCTTCAGAACATCTTTTCTTCCTGATATTCTGATGTGCTGCTGTGTTTAATGACGACAAAGCCAATGTACTGTGTGATGCGACTCAATCACACGCACACATCTTGATTCTTGATCAATTCAGTTTCTAGATAATGTTCTAAAGGACAGTCTCATGGCATTCCCTATAAAGGACGAGTTTCGCTTCCGTTTGTCGATCATCCGACTCCTGCACATCTGGCAGAATAGATGGCCAGGCTGCGTAAAGCAGAATTTTATTTTTATTTTAAGCCGTGCACTTTTCGCATGCGGCCATGTGATCGATTCCCACTTTAGCGTCTGTCCATCACCAAAACATTCTCAGATGGATCCGTCTAATCACTGAACAACGGACTGGCCTCGTATAGACATCACGTACCAAGTGACTGATTGAAAAACCACAGGAAGGTGGTCAGAGGGCAAGTAAAAAGGGTTTCCGTGATTTATCCTAATGTTTGTGAGCTCGCTGACTCAATCGAATGTGCCAGTAACCAGCGACTGATCCACCCTCCCTGCTCTCCGCTAGCAGCTGTGTTGACTGTCTCGTGCATGGGAACCCTTGATTACTAGGTTGACTGTACATTTGGGCTGAGCCTGGCAGCCAGCTCATTGTGCCTCCCTCTCCAACACACCCACACACACACACACACACACACACACACACACACAAACACAAAACACATCCTTCTTAGCTTTGATCGTGGAGAGTTGTTACCGACTTCTGCTCCATCATCCAAAGCCTCAGGTTATCCAGCGGTCTTTATAAGGTTTGGGGATGTTTGTCTGTACTACAGTACGTCGGTCTGGAGATGCCTCTGGCAGCCGTTTCATGTCCAATAACCTCATCCTGGCGCGGCCGCATTTATTTATATATTTATTTTTTTGCTTCATTAGAAGCTTCAGCTGTGAGGACTCGGGATGATGTCTTCATTAAAGTTTATGATTTGTTGATTTTAATAATCTGTTGTGGTTCTTGATGTGATTGTTAGTCGGGCGTTAGGAAAACACCACTCCTCGATATAACAAGACGCAGGTGTAGTGAAATGACATCAGTGTATAAGCTCAGTTTGGAGCCAGAATATGATTTTACTTGAAATGCGTCCACAGTTTGATTTATGATTAATCTCGTCCGCTGTAATGAAACCACATCTTAATATCAAGGGACAATAAATATGATGTGTTGAAACATTTTGGAATAATTCAATGGAGTCTTGTTTGGTTATCAGTAACAGATGGTTTTAAAAATCTCAGTCTCGATTTTCCAAATATTTGGAAAAACACTGAAATGGATTGTAAGCACATTATTACTATTAGGGTTGGATGAATACATTGGCTAACAGTGATTCTGTATTAGCCAATTTAACACCAATTTATTTGGTTTTATATTTCTGCCATATTAAAGTTCCAGGCAACAAATGTGATGTATAAATTAACCTTTAAAATCACAATTTCTGTGCAGTCATTAGGTACAATGGATGGTGACGTGTCCAAAAGGAAAATGACTGAACCCAAATTACCGGTTCTGTATTACAAGCATATCAGAGCATTTCCTGCTGGTTATATAATAAAAAAAAAAAAAAAGTGAGACATAATCCATCTGGCTCGACTCTCATGAGGTTATTGGAGGAAAAATATACAGTAAGCTCTGTGAATGGAAGGTTAATGAAGCACACAGAATCATCAGTGCTCATTCTGCTGTTGGATGTTGTGCTCGTACCAGATGTTGTGTCCAGCCAAGTTATTGCAGTGAGTTATGATGCACAATACTGGTTACATAATGCACATTGTAATGCAGAGTCTCTTTATTGCTTGTGCTGAGGGTGCAGGGGCAGGTACAGTAGGGTTTTGACAAACTCATCGTCCCTCCACTGAGCACCTTCATTACAGCTCTTCTCCTTCAATCTTTCAGCAATCAGTTTTGGTGTGTTCTCTCCGGGTCCTCCAGCTTCCTCCCACAACCCAAAGACGTGTTAGGTTAACTGCCGACTTTAAACAGCTTCCAATACAGAGGCTGAACACGAGTGTGAATGGTTGTTTGTCTGTATATGTCAGCCCTGTGATAGACTGGCAACCTGTCCAGGCTGTATCGCGCCCAAGGATGAGCAGTATGGCTAATGAATGAATGAATGAATGAATGAATGCAAATTAGTTATAGGGGGCAAATAGTGAAATGGTTTGATTTGGGCTACCTTCAGTTTAAACATAGTCTTCAGTTCTGTTCAGCTTTTCTTTACTGACATCTCTGATAGAAGCACAAACGCTTTCATTTTCCTCCTCCTCCTCCTTCGATCACCAAGATACAATTTAATTTTCTGAACACTAGTAGTATCTCTATGTGATGTAGTGTCTGCTGCACTTCTGCTGTCTTCTCTCATAGATCGACTGCGTGTAGTTTTGCCAGTCTGTTGTATAATTCAGCCCACAGTCTGACTAATGTTTGCTTTAATTCACCGACTCTCACTTCACTCAGGAATCTTATAACCAGGGAACGGCCGAGGGAATGATAAACGAAGGAGAGGCACGGACACACGGCTTCAGATCAATGCAAGTCTCAGCTGTTTATTGTTGAGGTTTTGTTAAAGAAAGTCTTTGATCAGAGTAGTAGCAAGCTTCACCTATACATTAGTGTTTGACGCCTGGCTGACATGCATGTCTGAGTGTGTGCAAGAAAGATTATCTTTTCAGTAACAGTTATTCAAACACATGGATTTATTTTTCTCTGTGATTGAAATTCCTCTTTTTCTCCTCACTGTCTTTTAATCGGGAACTTGTGAAGTGAAGTTTAGAGGTTTGACCTGAAGGCTCAGGTTTGTGAGGCCTCACTGCAGGATTTCCCACAGACCACTATACTTTTTTTACGTTTTGTAAAGAACTGTAACTAAACAAATATTTTTGCTTTAACATAGACAATTTAAATTTGGCTTCCCCCGGGAAAGCCCTGTTTTGTTCTGCCTAGGAAAAATGACTATTGGGTTTCTTTTGTTGAAAAAGTGGGTAAATGGGGAGATGAAGCCTGGAGGGACGTGTGTATTCATAACGCCAGTGCCTCTTTTCTTTCAGGCGGTATTGTCTGGTGTTGTAGATCCTCTTTCCTCTATTGTCTTGTGAGTTCTGCTGGTGGTCTGTCATGTAAACAGCTCTCAGAAGGGAACCTTCTCCGCTCTCCTTTTCAAAAGCACCCTCTCTATTTTCTTTTTCTTTTTTCTTTTTTAATCTGGGCCTGTGTCTCTTTCTGTGGTCGCCTTCTTGACTGTCTGCCTGTCTCTGTCTCTTTTCCCCAATCCCCTCCATCTCCATCACACACCCACTCACACAAACATCCCAGCTCCCAGCCATTACTGGCAGTGGGTCTGTCCCAGTGCAGACCTAACAGTGTATTGGGGCTTTAGGTGCCAGTGGGGAAGGAAGGACCCTGCTGGCTTGTCAGCATCTCTGACCCCTCTGTCACAATGGGTCCCTCTCCCTCCCACTCATTTCCCTGCCAAGCTGGGAAGAGTAAATATTTATCAGCCCCCACAACAATGGCCGGCTCGGAGGAGGAGAAAAAGACTTTGAGCAGAGCTCATGCAAGGCCTGTAGGCAACAGTGGCGGGGCCTAACGATGGGTTGCAGGAAGATTTGAATGGAGCCTCTGAATTATTTTGAAGAAGTACATTCCATAAGTTAGTGGTTATTTTACAACGGCAGAGCTGAGAGGCTGAATCCAAGACTGGGTGAGTTGGTTAAAGGCAAAACAAGTTTGTTTACACAGAAGATTATACACATTCAGTTCTTGGGCGAAATCTGAAAGATCTTAAAAAACTCTGTAGGAGCTATTTTAGCATTTGAACTTGTTGTCTCTGTGGCCACGCTACTGGCATTAGGGCAGTATATGGACTTTATAAGGTATATTGATATATTATCAAACAAGATATAAGATGAGACAATATTGTTGTGTTTGCATCTCTCCTCTCTCACGCTCTCCACGAATCCTACCCCCCTCCTCCTCCCCCCCACTCTCCCTTTGAAACCAACCCCACTCGCTCATAAATTCTTTTGCCACAGACCTGTCTTTTATTTTCATCGCAGTCTGTTTTGATAAAAGTGCTCACATGTGGCTTTGACTTCACGACTGAACATTTAACCCACAGAATACTGAGATATATGTTGTGTATTGCCTTTCAGCCTAAAGATAAGCTGAGATATGATTTTTGATTGGTATCATCCAGCCCTAACTACCTTAGATCTGTGATGGCATTGTCTGTCGGATGGTTGGTCCAACGCTTTGGTCTGGACTGAAATATCTCAACAACTGTTAGATTGACTGCCATAAAAACTTGTGCAGACATTCATGGTCCCCAGATGTGTCCTAATGACTTTGGTAAGACCCATACTTTTCCTTTTCCTACGTCTCCACAACTATTGGATGAATTGCCATCTGATTTGGTACAGATACCGTTGGTGTCCAGAGGATGAATCGTAATGAGTTCGGAGAACCCCTGACTTTTCATTCCCTGACCTTGAGGCACATTTAATGTCTTTCCCTCCCCTTCTCTCCTCTCCTCAGTAAGATTAGTGTCTATTAAACCTCCCTACAGTACATCACAATTAATATCCACGTGTTGAGGAGGAGGCCTGGCTGGAGCTGTATGGAAACACTGCTGAAGAGGGTCTTTGTTCTCTGGGTTCTCTGGGCGTAAAGGTATGGCAACTGGTGAGGACGCTGGAAAATAGATGGACCCTACATTGTTGTACAGTGCAGGAGGAAAGAATGACACAAATTTGAAGCCAAAAAGAAGAAGGAAGGGTCAAAAAGAACGAGGCAAAATGATTTGCCCTTGTTATCTAGCTGTACTGTGAAGCAGGAAAATACAGACCGGTATCTGTCGTGTGTTTCGTGTAAAGACCAATGTGAAACCATAATGACATGCGGTATAGTCCATCAAGGGAACTGCGTTTGTCATTCAATGCAAGCGGACACATTAAGAAATTTAAAATAGAAAGCAGATAGTATGACTTTAGGCAGCAGTATTTAAACAGTATCTTTGCAGCTGTAGGGAGATGAAACAGAAATTCCTTGAATATATTCAGCACAGAGTGTCATGTAATATACAATCGAGGAAACACCTGCTTAAATGACTAACATGGAGTATATTACAAGCAGGTGCTTCCACACATGTTCACTATGAGGGATAATTAGGCAGTTACACATTCCTTATGGTCATGTGTATAAATGTTGGACACACTCAGTTGCTAAATATTTTGGCTGTTGTGGCTCAAAGACCACTTTGCTTCACTTTCTGATGTTACAAAGACAAAAGTCATGTTACCTTTTGAGTCTTTTGCAAATGGTTGCAGGAGGTTTCTACAACCCTACATTTAAGGTAAGGAACAACGGTGTAAATGACATATGTCAGTCTAATTCATAAGCAGGAAGTTTCATCCAGAACGGTCAAGAGCATTCAAGGGGAACTGTGGTCACGCTGCACTGCATAAACCCGCTCATTACAGTCAGAAATACTCTTTCACAAGTGTTGCAGAGTTCTGCTGAGTGATGAGAGAAAACTGGTGTGGACTGACTCTTCCAGTACATGCTGATGTCGTGCTGCAACACAGAATCATCCTCTCATTTTGTCTGCTATCTGTTAACATTTATCTTTGGTGCAAACAAACACACATTTCCTGATTTTCTTGGCTAATTCAATTACAAAGGCAACCGAATCAGATGGCGGGCATCAGCTTGCTGGCACACTCTGCCTCTCCATTGGCCTGTTGGATTATTAATTGGCGCAATAAGATAAGTTTTGGCAGAAATCCATAACGAGGCACTAATATGTCAGATATGGTGTGAAATGGCAGGCGGTGGAGGGTTGGCTGGGACGAAGGTGGTTCCTGCCAGAAAACTGCATATTTATGAGACACTTGACTTATACTCTGTGGTTTTAAGGGTCCAACGCATTATTTCAACAGCTTCTTTTTTTGGTTGCAAACTCGCCATATTGTCGGTGAAAGCACTAATTTCAATTTTGCCAACTTCAAAGAGCTGAATCTGCACCAAAGCACCAGATATCATTGGTCTACCTCTGGTCCTCCCATTATTATACCTTTCGGGGGAGACCTGTTGACCCAAAGCATGATGTAATTCCATAAGCCTGTCACTAATAATTTCCCCCTTATTTTTAATGACTCTGAGATTAATGCCAGACCAAGACTGGGCCTCCGTCATTTTCAGGGTGTGGAGTTTTTTTTCCCCCTGGTCTGCTTTTATAGTAATTTTACACTGTTTATAAATATTTATGGACATATACAGACAGCTAATAAAGTCAGCATTGGCTAAAGGAAACTAGACAACTTTCCACTTATTTTCATTTTTTGAGCATTACTGTTCCTCTGTGCCGCCCCGCTTCCTGGTGCCAAAAAAGCTCTACCCACCATTTGAGTCATAATAATAACAACTTGTTTTCTCACATAAGAAAGAAAAGAAAAAAAATTGCAAACAGACCCTCGGTCCAATAAGTATGCGCCAACATGCCTGCCGGAGACAAACATACCCTCATGTGTCCGCAGTTAATGTCTGCTGTGCAAGTGGCGGCATGGACACACACACACACACACACACACACCTGTACACACACACACCTGTACACACACCTGTAGGCCCTTTCTTCCCCTGTTGTACTGTATCGCTTTTCTGTTTGATGTAGAATTTGTTTTTGGTTGTCGAGGCTCAGTGCCCACGGAGGAGTCAGGTGTTGTGTGAAGTGGATGAGCTGTCAGGAGGAGAAAGGGGCGCCGCTATTGTTTCAGTACAGTTTGTTTCTGTTTTCAGTTTTGTTTCTTTAAGATGGCATCTTCGATAATCACAAGGAGTTCATACGGTCGAGTTTAGGAAAGAGGAAACGCCCACCACTCCCATTTTCTTTCATATTGTCTTACTACTGCACACACACATTAACTGCACTCTGTCCACTGTATTCGAACCAACTGTGTGTGTGCATATGTGTGTGTGTGTGGAAGCATCAGTGCATATATGGGATTATTTCTAGGGTCCATTTGTCAAAGCACACATTTATCATGGAGCCCACTGGTGTCAGACCTGCTGCTTTCCCACCACGTCTCCATTACGCTCTGCTGGTACTCGCTCAGACACTCAACACCTGACCCGACACACACAGTTAGTAATACACACACAAGCTCACACCATAACTGGCTCTCCACTACATGAGGCCCAGACTACAGAAGATAAAATATTAAACTAAACATAAATGAATTCAGAGAAATAACCCAGAGGGAGAGACAGCTCACAGTCCTGCTGTGAAAGTCAATACTAAGTTATTTTCTCATTTTCCTTTTCTTCTCTCCCATGATTTACTTTGGGCTGATTCAGGGAACTTCTGGATTCTAGATGCATCTTAGGCTCCTTTGTATTCAGTCCCTGCAGTGTATTTCAGTAATGAAGCTGGTTTCCACCCTCATTATTTCTGCCATTCACATTGTGCTGAAATGATCTTGAACTGGAACCATGAACTCAGATAGCATCCTTCAGCTGCTTCTCAAACACAAGAGCTGGGGCTCAAGCTGTCCTGACAGCGGCATCTGCTTGGCTTAAGTGTCCTTAAGCAACTTTGTCCCTGTAGACCTGTAAACAAGACTAGGTCGAACCCTAGTATGTGGCTGGATCGGTCAATGGTCAATGTGAAGAATTGAGGATGGGGTTGAAAATTGTTGTGGAACCGCTGTAAAAGATTTAATCGTCTTGTACTTTAATTTTGCCTAGTGTCAGTTGGTTTCAGCCCTATATCTGTTTTTGCTTGTCTCCTCCTCTCTGTGCTCATATATAGTGTTTTAATACCACCAAATTTCCAATAAAGCTGTTATCATTTACATGTTTTTCTGTTTCTGCTGTCAGACAACGGAACAAGTTTGAAATAGTGACTGAAACGTGGCCTATGGAGACTACATGTTAACTCCCAAGCCATTTTCAAGCTGCTGCTAAAATCTTGGTTTTATAACCACAATGTCATCTTACAAAATCTCCAAACACATAAGTTAAAGATAAAGACTGTGCTGTGATTTCAGCTGTATTTATTTGTAAAATGATCACTCAGAGAGAAAGTTAGAAGGTACAGAATAGCTTCCTTATTTTGTCTTTCATACAGTTTCGACCGATGCGCCACCTTTGTGTCACTCACTGAACAGTTCACACAGAGAGAGGTGTGCCTCTTGTATTACAGCCAACTCTCTTCTATTGAAAGTAGCTAAGGTTTGTCCAAAAAGTTGCAAGACTTGTTGCTGAAAAAAGTTGTCAACACTGCAGGCTGTAAAATCCCCCCGAATAGAAACTGTTTGCGCCAATTCATTTTGAAAGAGCAACAGCCAATGGGGAAACTCCAACACTCGGCCAGCTGACCAGTGGTGTACCGTGATCACTCAACTCTGTCACTCAATCACTCAGTCAATCAATCAATCCTGGACATTTGCGTTAATAGGGCTGGTCCTGCTGTCTCCAACCTGCCTGTGAAAGTATTCTGTTTTATTTTCTTTCTGCTGTAAACTTCTCTCCTCTTGAGCATTTCAAGTCAAGTTTGTCCCTTACTTATCTCAATTATTTGGACCTTGTTTCTTAATAATTAAATTGTTAGCGTTACTCTCAACAGTTTATCAAACAGCATGAATAAAAGAAAAGCTGTAGATAAAGATGTTTAACAGCCTGGTTGATAGCTAAAAATCAGGTGAAATGGGAAACCGTTTCCCAGTAGCTGTTAGAAGATAATAGGCCTGTAACTCTATGTTTTAATTTGCCATTTAATCAGAAATCGAAATTAAATGAGAACCCTGGTTTCTGTAATCAGGGTACGGGAGAAAACCAGATTTCCCCAGATAGACTTCAGATAGAGAAAGTAGAAAGATTATTTTCTGGACCAATGTGCCGTTGTATTTGAAATAATTCCATCCAAAGTCAGACTAAAACTACCACTCCATTCATTCCTTTGAAAGTTGCTCACCTGGTGCATATGCTGAAAGGCTTCAGGCTGCAGGCTTCCTCATGCCTTCGCATTTTTGGACCCGTAGAGCATGTGCAGAGAAGAGTCCTTCTGCCTCTGAGTCGTTTTACAGCATGTGCATCCGAGACTTCCTGTCGGCTCCCTGCATACATGAATGGAATAAAATAATTCAATTTAATCATACAGTTCTTTTTAGACTTAACAAATCTTATTGGACTGAATGGATCTGAGAGCACAGAGAGAGTTTTGATTGTCAGCTCTAAACCTCGGCACCTTGGATGCCAGACTCATAAAGTGTTGATCACTCTGGTTTCTTATCTGCTAGTTGGTGGAAAAAGAGGAGAGATAATAAAGACACTTTGATGTTTCCAAGCACATGTTTTTATGTGATGCAGTTTCCTTTGTTCTTTCCTGTTGCTTTTCTGTGCAGTTTATCACCGTAGTTTGTTCTGTTTTCTTCTTTGTCTTATAGCTAACCCATCCTGCGGCACAGCGTCTCTGCTTTCTTTTACCTTGTTAGGTTAGATTTTGGAAAATGAAGAGAGAGAGAGAAAAGTCGAGGCAGAATTTGTGAGAGAGGCGGAGAGACGAGGCGATGAGAGAGATGTGAATGTCAGGTGTGTGTGTGTCTGTGTGTGTGTGGGCTTGTTTCACTATGTTTGTTGGGTCCAGAAAACGGGAGCCCACTATACTTTTAGGGCCCGACAGCTTTGTTGGGACCAAACTGCTGGATCCCACAAGTTTAAATGGCTGTTTGAGGGTTGAAACTTGGTTTCAGGGTTAGGGCTAGAATTAGGGTCAGGGTTAAGGGAGTGCATTATGTCAGTGACGTGTCCCCAAGAATATAGTAAAACGTGTGTGTGTGTGTGTGTGTGTGTGTGTGTGTGTGTGTGTGTGTGTGTGTGTGTGTGTGGGGAGAACAGCTGCAGAGGCCCTGGTTCCCTTCTCACTGGCGCACACCTCTCCACAGGGAGCAAGAAGGGCTCCAAGTGCCCCGAGCTTGGCTCTAACCGCCCCCAGAACCGGAGGCAACCCTCTCGCACACACACACACACACACACACACACACACACACACACACACACACACGTATACATACTCTACTTCACATGTACACATACCTCACACACTCAAGGCCTCCATTTGCTTGTTTTCTGCCTTACTTCCTCTCTGATTTAGTATTTTTGGCCCAATGTTTCATTTCAGTTCAGCTCCTTTCCACAACCTTTACTGGCATGAGGAGTATTACAGCAGCAGCCAGGAGGGATAGACTAAAGGGGCTCAGTTCAGCATAACAATAGTATATATACTGAATATATTTTATCTCTCTATCTTTTACATACACACAGACCAGCTACCTCGAGCCAGAAAAGCCTTTTAGTGAATCTATTCAGCTCCCCTCCTCCCCAGCTCTGTGCCCCCGTCAACCCCTCAGAGGGCCCTCCAAGAGCCCACTTGTCCTTCAGTGAGATGACACAGGATGAAGTCACTCCATTTGCCTTGGCACCAGCGTCTTTGTTTTAGGCACTGTGGTGATGTGCCAAGGGCTATGTTCTCACAGCAGAGTGTTCTGCCCAGTCCTCTGTGAGAGGGACAATGCCATAAAAATTAAAGTATCCTCTGTGCAGCACAACAAATTGCTGTGTAGGACAGAGCGTGCCAAACTCAACCGTGGCAGGAAACTTCCTCTTTTTTTTTTTTTTTTTTCTGTCATTCACAAAGGCGAGTTCAGCCAACTACATTTGAGCAAAATGGAATATGGCTGACAACTGATGGCTGATTATTTGTTAGTAAAATGCTGCAACTTGAGTGTAATTTACAAAACATTCAGGCAGCCTATAGCTCAATAGCAAATATGTAGAGTATCTGGAAAAGTCTTTTGTTTCCCACAAGGTTATATACTGGAGGTGAAGAATGGCCTTGATAACGTAAGAAGACATTTTTATGAAATATAATATGACATATATTAAGCTTAAGGAAAAACTGGCAGTAACATTACATTACACAGCAAAGAATAGCAATCATACGTTTGCTTCAGAGTAGCGTTCGTTACAGTGCAGGAAAACAAACAACCTGGTAATTTACCTGGTTGTAACTCCAGTTATAAGAGAATAGCAAGTTCATTAGAAAGCAGAGCATGTACAAAACAGAACCGTTGTATACCTGCACACTCAGTGGCCACTTTATCACACACTCCTGTACAATGTAATGCAATCCAATACAACAGTTCTGCCACTAAGTCGACTTTTATGATGCCTTTAATGTTCAGTCTTTTTTGACACTGTCATACAGGTGTATTCAATTATATGTTTTTGGCATTGAGGCCTAAGTTAGTGATGTGTTGTATTAGATGGCATTATACTGAGAGGTGTTCCTAATATTCTGGCCCTCTGATGTATGTGCATGAGAAGGATAAAATCAACTCCACATAATATAGTCCAATACAAAACCACTTTTAACCATGACCTTAAATAATAAGCATGTAATGGGTAATTAACAGATTTCTGACAATTATTCAGAGCTGTTGTACTGAATTGCAAAAGGGTGAATACGTTTTTGTTCTGAAATATCGAGTCAGGTTTTAGTCAGTTGCGGTGGTTGCATCTGGGGTGAATAAGACACCAACAGCCACACAACAGACAGACGGTATTAGAAATGTGTTTTGTGATATTCTTGTGGTCAGTCACAAATAACACTATGTACATTTCGAAATAAAAAACACGGCAATGGATAAGATCTGTTGATGGGAAACGGTTCCACACAGACTGGAGGAAACGAGACCGTTACGAACATCCTGTGGAGTTAAATTTTTACCTCGTACATTAAGCTCATCTGTCCACAATAAAGTTGGCGACGTGAAGCTCCTCGGAGAGCGGATGATGATTTAGATGGAGAAAGTGTTTTGAAGTGGCGTGGAAGTCAAGGAGAAGTCTCTAGACCGGCCTTGTCTGCATTCCAGCTGCTGACTGTGGTGACACTTCAGTGGCACTTCAGCTTCAGTATTTCTAGTGTGTCTGGAGTTTGTGTTTGTAGAAAGAAAGTGAGTGTGTTTTATTCCTCCTCCTCCTATCTCTCCCTTCCTCTCACCCTGACGGCCCTTTCCCATCCTTCTTCCTCTGCTTGTTCCATTAAGCTCTCCTTCGTTTCACCCTCCACTCCCTCTCCTGCACATCTTCACCTCTGTCTCAGTGTGTCTGACTGCCAGAAGGTTTATGACAGCAGGATGTGATCTCACACCTCCCTCAACATTTTCAACCACACAAAAAAAATGTCACGATTTTCTTTCTGTTTTCCTCCATGAGGCCATCTAGTCCCCCACCCTCTGAGAGACCCTCTGTGGCCCCCGGAGAAATTTGACACACGGATGCGATCTTTCAAGTTTTATCACAGTTTTTCTCCAGAGCCATGTTAGACCATTTCTTACTGTCAGACATTATGTGCTCCAGTATTCAGGCCTTTGTTTGCTGCCTGAAAAAGCCTTGAATGTTGTCTTTGTTTAAATACATTTTAATTATTCAATATTTTTCTTGCATTTACTAATGTTTTCCTACATTAGTAAGTATGTTGTCCTGCTCCTTTCTTTTTTCAAAGGTGTAGGTTTGTTTTAGTCGTGGGTGAGAGAACAGTCAGGGGTTTTTCAACCAGATAAAACATGCTATCAATAACACATTATAATCATAACATAGTATAACTGATAAATGGATTAGTTCATTGACAGAAAATTGATCAACAACAACAAATTTGATCATCTATTCATCATTTATGTGAATTATCAAGCCAAAACATTCTCTCGTTCCAAATATAAAATTAATATTTTTGGGTTTAGCATAATCAAACAAGCCATCACTTTCTAGTAAATTATGACAGGTATTTTTCACTATGATGAGTAAATTGCTGATATAATAAATATATTGATCAATAAAATATATACATATATAGATATAAATAATTGATTTATTGATTAGAATATATGTATTTATCCTGAAAGTCAAAACAAAGAAATCCACAAAACACTTGCCACTGCTCATGAAACCTAAGAGGACACTGTTTGAAAGGTTATAGCAAGTTACTCCAACGAATACACACGCGTTGGAATAAACATGTGGTCGAAATTGCACAAAAACAACCTTTGCTCTTTTTCCCAAACAGTGGGCAACACACACACACACACACACACACACACACACACACACACACACACACACACACACACACACACACAATCACAATGTGTTTGTTGAGTAGGGGCTTAGGGGGGTGTGAAGTGTAAAAAGGCTGCTGGCTGTGTGTGTGTTTGGGCAGTTCCTCAAAGGCCGTGCTCCTCCTGATGAGCAAACGCTAACTTTGGTCCCCTCAAAGAGGAACTCCACAAAAATCTGTCCACCAAATTCCTCCTAAACAGCCCTTTGTGCCCTTCGTCTTCTGTGTGTGTCTGTCAATCTGCCTCTGATCCTTCTCTCCTTCCGACTTTCCCTCTCTCCACTCTGCATAACTTCCCGGTCATCCTGTTTGTGTCCCGGATCAAACCGGGACCCTGTTCAAACAAATTAAGATCTCTTTTCTCCCTCTCTGCTATGTGGTTTGCAGACGCTCCTCGTTTGCTGGACTCTTCTTCTGCTGCTTCTGCTTCCTCTCTTCAGCTTGATAAGAACCCTGCGTTTGCATACCATCACTCTCCCTTCTTTACTTTCTCCTGTCTTGCTCTGTCCCTCCCCTCCCCACTCTCTCTCCCTCTGAAAGACAATAGAAAGAGGAGTTTTGATGGAACTGTGTCTTTTCCCAGACTAGGAAGTAGTTCAGGAACTTGAAAAAGGGGAAGAGGGAAGAGGTAGAGAGGAGGGGGAAGAAACACCGGGGTGATCCGTGTTAAAGAACGACAAAGGCCTTGTTGAGCTGTTACAAAGCCCCTGACACCATGTGAAATCCTTAGGAAAAACAGACGTAATTAGAAGGCTGAGCCTAGTTTTTAGAGCCAAAAGTGTGCATATTTTAATGTGTTAAAGCAACAGCAGTAAAACAACAGGCCTCTGTTTCTAATTTCTAAACACTGTCTTGTTCCTCTGCCAAATAATAGCAGCTGGCCAGTATGAATTCTGCATGCAATTCGAAAAACCTGATGGTACTGTTTGGGTTTGGCCTCAAAGTGAGGTCTGTTTCTTTGCAGTTTCTTTATGCCAAGAATCATAACAGAATAATCTTGGTTTTGGATTTGTGATCCTTGATTTTAAAGACAAACTTTACACGAAATGTGTTGTCCTCCATCTTGAGACCCAAGTACTACTCTGTTGTAGTGTTCCACTTCTCAGAACTAAAGCATCCTCATCAGAAACGGGTAAATTTACTAAAGACGTAGGGTCCTCTTTTTCACTAGATATCAGTAATTTGCTGCTGTAGAGTTCTTTACCAAACTTTTTGGTATGCGACCCCTTAAAACAAACCTACTGTGTCTGCTTGTGCAACCTGTGACCTCTCACTCACAGGTTCTGACCAGGTCAACCAAAGACTGATTCTTCCTTCTCTGATTGTTGCTTGAATAACTTCAGAGGCCTCACAGTTATTTGATTTTATCCAGTGGTGCACAATGAGAAAAGCAAAGATTTGAAACAAATCTGAAAAGTAAAAAAAAATCTAGTGGAGAAGAAATGTTTTTTAATTGTCTCGTGACCCTTCAGATTTACCTTGTGACCCAAGGGACCTACACCTGGTTTGAAATTGAAAGCAAACTCAGTAAAGTAAGAACTGTTTGCGAATGTCTTCAATTAATTACGTCAGCCCTTTGTTTGTCACTCCTGGTTACACTTTCTTAGTGTTGTGTTTGCAATTCAGTTTCATTGTCATTTGCACAACAGTTGTTCTTTTGAAGTAGCTGTGATCACAATAATATGTTTGTGATTCTATTGGATAAAATGGAGTAAATACTGATTGTTTTTTTTATTTATTATTAGATCATTTCTTCACTTTTCGGCTGTACCTCTACCAATGCCGTGTTTGAGTCTGGTTTAATAGTACAGTACTAAACAGCTAAGCAGCTCTGTCAGCTCAAGGCTGTTTTTAAAACTGTGAGCCGAGCGATGGAAGGGAACGGCATTTTTGCTCCGCCGTTTTAGGTTATTATCTCCAATAGTTTTGAAATCATCAGCGCATCAAAATCATTTCATCATCCGCAAATCAACAAGTATTCTTGCCTTTGGGTTTTTGCCACCTGCCAGCCAATGTGAGTCCAACATGTGCATGTGATGTCATTCGCACCTTCCAGTTGCTAACACCTTGGAGAAGAATGTCGACTGGAAGTGGAGCTAAACCCGTCTGCCAATCTCTTCTAGTCCCAGCCAACGCTTTCGCTTTTTCCTTTTTTTTTTTTTTTTTTTTTTTCACTCGCTCTCGTGTCTGTCATTTTCTTTTATCTCTGTGCTGCGCATGAAAGGAAATGATAAGAAACAGACAGATCGGTCATCTGGATACAACATGTCTCTGCACAACCACAACAACATGGTTGCTCCACTCACTTGTTCTACACGCGCCTTCAAAATCTGCCAGGAGGAAAATATCAGGCATAATCCGGTACATACGCCCTGTGTTTGTCACAGGTTGTGTGTCAACCCACAGACTGCACAGCACGTGTCATTTCACTGAGATGCAATTCTATTTTTAATCATCCGAAATCTTTATTGTACAGCTGTGTAATACAGCTGTATCGTAAACCTGAGCAGCAGAAGACGGACATGGCCACACCGTCTTACATAAGAGCGGTTCAAACCAAAATCAGTTCATTTTGATGGAGTCCCAGGAGTGAGCAGAATAAAATAAAATAAATATACTTCATGCATTAAGGGAACCTTTGACGATGCAAATATCTGACATTGACCAATTGCAAACCATCTTGACAGTGCTGACCTTTGAGAGAACGGAGAACCTGAGGGTCCAGACTGCTTGGCCCTACAGTATTATATCAGCTGTTGTGTCAGGCAAATAACATAAACTGCATTAACTTCCTGTGCGGCTAATGAGTAAGACTTAAAGTAGTCAGTACGTTGCCAGGCTTAAACATATGTCACCTCTTTTCAGAAACATGTAAACTGTCAAAATCAGTGATAAAAGAAAAGAAACACACTTTGTTCAGACCTGGACTTCAGGCCAGTCACACCATAAAGTGGCACTCCCAAATTCATCCACTGCTCTTTTGCTCTTTATGAAATATATGGTTCTAGAGGCTTTGTGGTATTGGTTAGTTAGCGAATTACAGCAAGCTAACCGCTAACATGATAATTAGCCAGGAATAAGCCAGTGGTAGTCAGTCACGATCGCTCCCTGACTTTGTGTCTGTACTGAACTGTTCACTACCCAGGAGTTTGTTTGTGCGTCATCATTCAATGAAGTATTGAAGAGGGGACAAAAACTTCTCTGAGCCTCTTATGCCTGGTTGCCAATCGTTCTGTAAGTTCACACAGTTCATTCAAAAGACGTATTTGGACAACTGATCCTGTCTCATAACTGTCTAAAAGTCCTCCATCTTTTACAGCGCAGTACGCCAACAGGAGAGTTTAGCATTGTCAAGACGACTTGATATTTGTCAACAACACAAATTCGTAAGTCAAAGTTCACCAAAGTTGAACTTGACGTGAAAGGTTTGCACTGATTTAAACCACTGATTATAGTGATTTTATTCAAATTTATTTTGCTGTGAAAGTCCTTCATTTTAAAACCTGGTCTAGACACGTGTTTAGACATGAATCAACATAGTGATTTTGACATCAGCCCAAACTCAACTACACTTTGGAACAACAGGCCCCAAATCAAACCAACCACAGGTCTTCCTAACGTTGAAGCCAAAACTTAGATCCACAATATGTCGACACACATTATCAAACGCATACACATCTTCACAAAGCTACAGATAGGCCAACAGTGGCTGCTTTATAAAGAAAGACGTACAGTAGTTTGCAAAGAAATGTCAATCCATTGCACCATCCCCTACAAGAAACTAAAACATATGCATGTGTGAGACATATGGTGCTAATTCAAGCTTTCCTTGTGCATTGTATGTGTAATAAATACAGTTTTCATCAGATTTACATTATACAGCAGAGGGGTAGAAAATAAAATTGAACTATAAATAAAGCCTCCTGTACCTAAATTTTAATGCAGGGCAACTCAAACATTAGCTCTCATTCAGGTTTCAGCCATTCCTCAGCCCCCTCGGGTCTTTCTGGGCAGACGTCAGGGAGCTCGGTACTAATCGGATGGGAGATGTCCGTCCTCACCTCCAAGGTGTTGAAGGGATAAGGTTTCCCTGTTTTCCGAATCACAGACCTACAGAAGCCACGGAGCAGCGTGATCAGCGCTGCCCGGGAGCGCCTCTTTTCTCAGTCTCTTATTCACCCAGTCAATTACGCTCACACCTTTTCCTTTTTCTCTTTGTTCATTCAGATGTCCACACACACACTCAAACACCACACAGACTTTCAAGCTCTCACTTTTTCCTTCGTTGTCTCCTCGTCTCCTTCTCTTTCTCGCTCGCCAGACAGTATCGCATGCAGGGGAAGGTGAAATGCTCAGAGGGCTTCTAGGATTACCTGCCGCCTTCCTGCATATATGTCGGAGCACATTACGATCCAGCATCTGAATGCTCTGCTATTAGATCACTGTTAATGTGCTTTTAAATCACACGACGAGTTGGGTCATGTTTAAACTTACAGGATGAAGGCTTTTGTAAAGAGTTTTTTTTTTTTTTCTTCTCATTCCGTTCTTTTGTGCAGCTGTTTGAGGTTTTATGCGCTTCTCTCTGCGTTGGGCATAGAAAGAAAACAACAATTTGCTGTTCGGGGCTGCATGTTTGCTCCATGTGCCACATTTGCTTCAGTTAACAAATCCAAAATGAGAGGGAATGATAGTTATTCTAACCCCAAAAATTTGGAATTGGGCTTGGAAAAAGGATTTAAAAGCAAGTTTGAAGACACATTAAGCATTATTTTTGACATGCCATGCCAAAGCCTTAAATTGTTTAGAAACATCTTGTCCTCCTCTGTCCTTCCCTCCCCTCTTTCTTTAACTGTTCCAACCTCCTTTTTTTTTTTTTTTTTTTGTTGTCCGCTAAACCTGTCACTTTGATGAGTTGTGTGCAATCATCCCAGAGGCCGTTGGGCTTTCACCAGGGCCTCCGTCCTTCCTGGTACAGTGCGGCCTTTGATGTGGTTCCTTCTTTAGCTCCATGCGGGCCGACCTTGGCCCCCGGCTGGCTATACCCAAACCCGGTCTCTGTAATGTTGTTTAACGCCACCTATCAACTCAGTGTTGCTCTTGGTGGAGGTAAGAAGCTGGACGCTGGTGTTAGCGCTGAAATGCCTTTGTGTTGTGATTTCAACAGACTGTCCTGAGCTTCCCGGCCGCATGACCACCATCAGTGGGCCGCTGAAGAGCTGTGTAATAATTCACGGGCAGCTCCCTCACTGCTGCACCCACAGGGAGCTGGCTCAGAGCCTCAGCAGAATGATATGAAGTATGTTTGGGAGCTGAAAACAGCGATGAGATGTTTCTAAGAGGCTGCGGTTTGTTGATTCTTGGACAGTTGTAATGATATAAATCTAGAAAAAAAACAAGGTGTATAAACATATGCTATCACAAATTAAAGTGGGAACTAACCGTAATGTCTTGTAAGATAAAAGAGAAGCACAATTCAACACAATGAACACAACACAACTTATTAGGACAGGGTTATTATTATTAGAGACTACTACAAAGAACTAAATGGCCTGGGCTTTGACTGGCCTCGGGGGCCAGCTGTGAATTAGTACCTCACTACTGCAGATGATTACAGCTTGCTATATGAACTGTGTCCTAATCCTGGTGGACAGCTGAAATTAAAGCCAGGTACGGCCCTCTGCCTTCCCAGCATTCCCTGTGATAAACCTCCTCCCCTGCTGAGAAGAATCAGTTGTTTGTGAGCAGAATGTGTTTCCAGAAGAGTCTCCAGTCTGTAAAGATGAGGTATTTCTTTTAGCAAATCAGGCACCACTGATGAGTGTGAGATTACAATGAATTTGATTCCTGCTTTGTTCCCAGCCCAAGCTTGGAACTTGTGTGTGATAAACTAAATAAAATCAGGCACATTTCCTGGTTTTGCAGACATTATATGTGCCATGTAGACTTAGTTACATAAATTATATCCCTTTATAATCCCTTTACTAAAGACATAAGCTCTGAGCTAAACACTATAGCACGACAAGAAAACAAAGGAGCTGGTCAAAATTTTTAACAGATGCCTTTATTTTATTTTTTTGTCTATGTCCTGAAATGCTTTTAAAAATGGCATAATTGTTGAAGAAAATATCACACGTGTTAATGTGAGTCCTCATACCTGGGTAAGTGAGGTATAAACTCTAAAATGAAAATATTAAATTGAGGATGTATTGACTCGGACAGTTCCACCCTCTCTGAGGTTTGAATGAAACCACAGGGCTTTTGTTGCTTTGGGTGGGGATGGAGAGAGGAAAGAGAGCATTTAAAAGTAGTTATTAAACTAAACCCAGAGGAGCAGCCAACACATCTGAACAGTAATCTATAATTTAAGTAAACCAATGTGTGAAGAACGGGTGCGGCCATATTAAGGAATTATGTGGTAGAATTTCAGATAATTAAAGGCAGTTTGCTGTCTCTGTAAGTAGGGATGTTGAAAGCCCTATACTGTGGTCATTTCATTTATATTAATATACCTACCTACTCTGTTTGTTATTGTTATGACTCCATATTTTAGTGTTTGATAAGAACTAGTTAAAGTACCCTGAATTATTCAGGTAAAATACAGTTTTAAAGTTGTACTGACCAGCATTTCCTGTTTGTTTCCCCTCTAAACTTGCATATCTGTATGTGATGTTTTGGAAATATGAATATCTTTCCTTTTCCACACATCTTATATTAGTAGTGCACTGATAGCTGTGAATGTTTTCCTTCATGTAGCCTAGTTATCTTTGTATATTCTTGCTTTTTAATAGTTATTAGTCCACTATCTTCCTCCATTTTTTTATTTTTTATTAAAGTTTTGTAAGCGGTGTGATAATGCGCGGGAGAGGTACCTTGGCGCGTGCCAGCGTTGTGGCAGTGAGCGGGTTAAAGCTGACAGTGTGACCGTCCTATCAGTGCTCCTCGGTGCAGTCCCAGCCCACCGCCTCCTGCCTCCGTCCCTCCACAGAGAGAGAGAGAGAGAGAGAGAGAGAGAGAGAGAGGCGCGTGTGTGTGTGTGTGTGTGTGTGTGTGTGTGTGTGTGTGTGTGTGTGTGTGTATAGCTGTTTGTCATCCCGGCAGGACACACTCCATGAGAAACAGCCCGCTCTCCCTCAGTACTTGTTGCTGCCTTGTCGGGGTGTATTGTGTCGGTCGAGCAGCCTCGCGGATATCGGAACTGAACCCGGCGGAGTCTCGGTTTGTTTTATCCTCGGTGCTGAACGAAGCGCCGCGTGCTGCAGAACCCACCGGCGATAACAAGCGCAAAGCACCGGGAGACGCAAAACACGGTAGGATAGTGTGAACACTGGCTCTTCTTCAGACTGTAGTTGTCTGCTGTGTGTGTGTGTGTGTGTGTGTGTGTTTGTGTGTGTGTGTGTGTGTGTGTGTATGTAGTTTCTCTGGACTCCTGGAGAAAACCAGAAAGTCGGTTTTGCGTCAGGCGCGCGGTGCGGCTTCATGAGTTCAGGAGCTGTAAGAACATCAAGATCTTGAGAGTTCAATGCATCTCCGGTGCTGAGCGTTAGTGAGTCTGTCCAAGATGTTAGGATGTCAGAATCTCTTTTTCCTGTTACCGTTTTCTTCACAGAGCTGATGTTCCTACACTAAAAGTAGCGGAATTATTGTTTTCATTGTAAATGAGTAGATTGATTTAAAAAAAAAAAAAAAAAAAAAAAAAATAGAAAAACTTAATCCTAAAAAAGTATTAATTCACATTTTTTTCTCCTCAAAAGATTATTAATGAGCTTGTTTGTGCTCGTTTGTCCTTATCACCCTTGTCCCATTGAATAAACCAACCCTACTATAACTTAGTTCAGCATGACAGTTACCATGATGTCTTACTATCATCAACATTTATGTCAGCCCTTCAGAAGAAGCTAAACTAAATGCAAGTGAATTTAAATTATTTATCTTATGTTTTCACTGTTTTGCCTACAGCCTGAATGACGCTGATGTAAATACTGGGCTTTACCTTTTCTGGGAAGATGTTCTACATTAACGTTTTATAGTAAATTAAAGTAGACTTTTAACATGTTTAAGCGCATTTGCAGCATCTTATCTACATTCAAGATATTTTAACATAGTTATAAGACATAAACGAATTCATCTTATTCTCGCTTTCTAATCCAGATGTCAACCCAATGAGTGTATTGGACGTGTGGGTTGATGGAATGATAGATACGGCATGTTATCTCAGTGTGTTCACCTAATTTACCTTGAGACTCAGCGCTGTAGCCTTGAGCCAGCACCATCAAATCGGTATGTTTAACAGCCCAGCTGTGAAAAAAAGTGCCCCGAGGAGGTCAAATATGTCCAATATCTCTCCTGACAACCAGAAACATTTCAGAGGGTTTGTGTCCTAAAGCCACGTCAAGCGTACACGCCCCTCGCAGGGGGCGACTGCCTGTTGTTGTTGATGTTATTATTATTAGAAGCAATGTGGTTATTAACCATCTCTTGACTGATTCCTGGTAATTGCTGCCTATTAGTTTTAATTAAAGGGATGCATGATGCCTTGCCTTGTGTTGCGTAGCTGCCTGTCGCCTGAGGTCTCGCCATCTCGCTCACACCCCGTAATCAAAAACTTCACTTGAAAGACGGCAGAAGAAGCGCTTCGTCATCACCTGCGTTACACCAAACCACTTGCCCTGGGAATCATTATACATGTTGGTCTCTGATCCACTTTCTTGGTTATTTAAGGGTTTGCACTTAATAATTCCCGTGACCAAGGACTTGTGGTGGGGTTTAAAGGGGAATAAGTGCAGCTTCATCCCTTTGAAGCTGCAGGTTTTGTATTGGAAATGACACATTGGCACATTTGGAAGTCTAGACAGTTTCACCTGTTGGATTAATTGATGATAAAAGATTCAGTGACACTATATTTCATGCTCCGCTTTTCAAAGCATTCAAAGTCAGTTAGAAAGATGGTACGTTTAGTCAACCAGAAACTAAATGAAAGTTTTATTATTATTGTTTGAAAGGACAGCGATCCAGATGTAATTCATGAGACAAGTGAAAGGATGAAGTAAAAATATTCAAAGAAGGAAATCTTAATTCTACTACTTAACACTTCTTGGTTGCAAGCATTACCCACTTCTTTTCTTTTACAGTTAGTTTCTACCACCAGGCTACTCTCGCCACAGAGCTCATGTCCTTGAATTCAGTTATTCTGGCTTTTTCTTAATCAAGACAAATTTCCTTGGTAAATCGATGGAACAGCGGAGGCATTTCTGAGCCTCAGTTCCAGTTGTTCACGGTGCAGCTTCGTCCAGCTGTCAGCTTTTATTTTGAAGAGAGACACAAGACCCTGCTTGTGTCCGCACAGACACTACCCTAGATGTCTCACCTGCCTGTCAGCGCTCTGCATTGGTGTGCACACACACACACACACACACACACACACACACACACACACACACACACACACACACACACACAGTGTTGAGGCTGAATTCCTTTACATCCAAACAACAGAAAGACACACACATTAACTCTACACTGTAGTACCGAACCCCATTCTCTATATACCACTTTTTTTCTTACTTAATCTCCATTAAACTCTCCTGTTTCCATCCAGCCTTTTTAAGTCATTACAGGCTCTTGACAGCTGTGGGAGCCAGACTAATGACTTCATCTGGATTTCCCTCAGCACTCTGCTATTCTGAGCTCTCCAGGCTCCGGAGTTATTCTTCCTCTCCTCCCCTTTTCTCAACCCCATCCTCCCAGCCACCCCTGACCCGACAGGGGCTGTCATGCTCATGTTTCACCGCTCACTCATGTGGAGGTGTCACAGAGCGCATTGGTCGCATACGCCGCATGTCTTTCGCTCGGGGTCGGATGGGAAAAACAGGCCGCTGTGATGTATCGCTTGGCGCCCGAGTGCAAGCACATCCTTTTTTTTTTTTTTTTTTTTTTTGCGGCGAAATATTTTTCGGGGGTCATGTTGTGTGTGAAATGAAAACCTGTGAGTGTGTGTAGGTTTCTCGGAAGGGTAAAGTAAGGAGCTGAAGTAGTTAAACTGAAGGTGCTTATGTTACTTTTAGAATTAGAATGTAAGTCAATTAAATCTATATATAAGAATTTAATGTTCAAACAGATTTACAAATAAGAGGCGTGGCATCTAAATCATTTTTGATGTGGCTTCAGTGACGACGACTTTGAGTGGGCGTCGTGGCGGCACAAAGGAATCATATTCCACGGGATATGGGTGCAAAGGACTACAGTAATCAGTTTAGGTCTGCAGCATCTGAAACATTTTCCACGTCATCGGCCTCCAGTTCAGGGTTTAATCTCCTGATGGCATCACTGATAGTTGAGTCGTGGCTCTGGCTTCATGCATCAAAAGTGAGTTATTCACAATACACCCTGAGGAAAACTAAAAAAAAAAATATGCGATGTTTAGAAGTTCCGCACTGTGGAAATAGAGATGCAACAATCTGTGAGTGAGTTGATCAACTAATTTGGGTTTTGTGCTGTTGGTCGGACTGAACAAGGCATTTGAAGACGTTTTCTTTCACTCATAATTTGTGATGTGCATTTTCAGTATTTTTTTTATATATATGTTTATATTTATCGACTAAAGGTGATTTATTTATCCATTTATTAATCAGAAAAATAAAGAACACGTTAATGAAAGTAGTCATTAGGTGCAGCCCATTCTGATAACATTTTATTTGTCTCATTTTAAGAGGAAGTGCGTCTCTGTCTGTCCCTCACCTGTCCGGACCTTTCCTCTGTTGGTAGCCAAGACTTCGTCGTCCGTCCTCTGTGGTTGGACGGTGGCCACCGCGTCTCTATCTGACTCTGCGACAGGAAAGAGATACTCTGCCAATTTATATTCTTGGTTTTGGGGCAGATGGAAATTAAGTTTTGGTTTGGTCCAATGTTCCAGATAAGCATCATAATTTAATACTTTTGGTTTACGCTGATCAGTGGTTGGAAATAAGTGCAGGAACAGTGTTGGGTGTTATTCCGAGCACTAACTAACTTTTGAAGCGATTTCACTGTCACAGACAAATTTCCAAAGTTTTTAGTCTCGGCGTAGTGACGTACAATGACGCTTTCTCCTGCATTAAACAGGAAGCAGCAAGCGCGTTGAGTTGAGCATGGAAGCACTCACTCACTCACTCACTCACTCACTCACTCACTCACTCACTCACTCACTCACTCACTCACTCACTCACTCACAGGCTTCTCTCCTCTGTGGATCTGTAGTTCGGGCTCTGTTCCAACACCTCGACCCTGCGTTACCTGTGAAACACAACTCAGCTGCTTTTGAAGTGCATCAAGCGTATCACAACACAAAGCTGCTTCTCTCTCTCGCTCTCTCTCTCTCTCTCTCTCTCTCTCTCTCTCTCTCTCCGTCTCTCTCCCTTTGCTAAAACAGCCCACAGAATCTCATTTTCACATTGCGGTCTGCTGTGAGTATTTTGTAATTTAAGCCCGGAGCATCGGGGCTGAAACTGTAGCATAACGTGAACCTTCTGTTTTTTCTCACCCTGGAACCGTTTGTTTGGCCTCCTCATGCAGGAGCGTCCCCTGCTTTGTAATCTATATGAACACTGCCAGTTCATGCTGGGTCTTATTCATGCTCTGTAAATCACACTGATCTGAAATGGCCCCTATTTGACTGTTGTGGCTCCAATGAGAAGACAGAAAATTAGTTCAGCCAAATATTTCAGCGGTGAATCAGTTAGTCATCAAAAAACATCTTCCTATCACTGATTTTCATTTAACCTTTAGTAGATATGTACCAGAAAATTACAATTAAATGCAGATGAGAAAAGAAGTAAGAGTTAAAGTTAAAGTAACTTCATCTTCTCTAGACTCAGTTACAAAGAAAACATGTGAGTCTTGTTGATGCATCTGTGAGGTTCGGTTGGTAAAGTTTTTTTTTTTTGCACTCTTGGCTTTCATTAAGTGTTTGTCAGTTTAGTGCCAAACTGGACATCGCACATCAAATATTAAACTCTGATTTATGTGTTGACAAATCAAAGTTAAGAAGGCGACCTTTATAAAAATGTTTTTTGCATCTGTAATGGGATTAATGTGTTTCCCAGTTATTTCTGCTGAGTGTACGTTTATGCTGAAACACAGTAATTTTTCTGAGACAGTCTCTGTCCTCCTCGCTCACTTGGCGCCTCTCATTCTGAGCGGAAAAAAAGCTCTCCTGCTCAGTTTCTGAGGCCGGGCTGTTTTGGGTTTTTAAAAGATTGTGCAGACTTACGAAAAAATGCAGAACCCTGTTGTTTTAGATGAAATCTCTGTTGTTTATTTTACGTAGATACCAAGATGAACACAACACACATGTGCACAGCATCTAACCAGTGTTTCATCCGGGTATAGACCACTCATCATCTCTCAGTGCCCTGTCCAACTCATCTCCACCTACCTCCACCAAAACCCACCTACCAATGCTTCCAGAGCCCATTCTTTTATACACTATATGTCATGTGTAATACATTATACGATAGAAGAGTCACTTCTGGAAAAAGAAAGGACTTTTAAGAAGCAGCTGTCATTGATTTATGATGAATGTACCCCACTTCACAGGTCACACCCTTCCTGTAGCATCATGCTCTGGTAACCTCCTTGGATTAATTGTGTTGCTGACAGTCAAACAGAGCCTAACCTTGTTTCTCTTTTCCTCTGTTTTCTTCTTCTCTCCCAGAGGAGTGACAGTGTCCCTGCCAGGCCTGCTGGGAGAGGACCATGGCCCTGAGCGATGTGAGCGGCGACCCTGTGGCCCTCAGTAACGGAGGGCACCATCCTCTCACTGCCAATGGAAATGCCCCCTCAAACACCAGTACACCAGTCAGCAACAGCCAGGACCCTCTCGCAGCCGCCTGTAGTAGTGACGGCCTCACAGCAAACGGAGATGAGGATGTTACAGTTAAGGATGGAGTGTCTAAAGTGCAGCAGAAGCAGCAGAGATCACTTGCTGTCCAGAGAGCAAACAGGCCGAGCCAAAACGGCGGGGTGGTCAAACAGAACGGCTCCCTGAGGAACCTTCCCCCGTCCTCCGCTTCCTCGTCCTCCCCAGCTGTCACAGACTCCCAGCGGCTGGCCAAACGCCACCTTCCCTCCACCCTTTCCCCGTCCTCTTCATCTCCTCCTCTCCAGCCCCCGCCTCTCTGCTGCCAGCACTGTCACTTCCACTCCACCCTCTGCTGCCCCTGTGGACAGCAGGACTGCCCGCTCTTTCAGAATCCAGGCACAGGCCCAGGGCCGGGCTCGCTTCCCCACCCTGGGACCGCTTCATCCTGCCCCTGCTGCCTCTCTGCCTGCACATACTCTCACCCCCACCCTCATCCTCCTCACTCATCCTCCCCTCTCTGTCTCCATCACCACCATCACCAGCGCTGGCAGGAGCACCTCCAGAGTCACACGCATGCTGCTGGACTCAGGTACGGGGAAGGAGGGGTCTTTGAGATGCTGATGTTTTCTTTTAATAGATTATAACTCGCCTTCCTGTAGCATTGTCATAGCTCACTGTTCAACTAATGTGTGGATGTATGTGCACTAACTGCTAACATATCCCCGGTTTGGGCACCGAAGGGTCTCTCACAGCCCTCCAGGCCCCCTGTGCCCCCTCCCTGTGACCCCCATACCTGACAACATGTCACATCCGTGTTAAGGGATCATGTTAGGCCCGGACTGCAGGAGAGGTGGTCACGGCTTTTAGAAGACGATATTTTGAAGCAAAGCAGGTTTATTTTTCCCAAATAGGGGCCTGACACATAATATGATGGGGTTACTGGGGTTACACCACCATGTTGGAGGAGTGACAGCGAGTGATTGATGTAACACAATAGTAATAATAACACTCATATACAGGTTTAAGACTTGACTTAGTCATTTTAGTTATTTCAGGTAAACTTTTGTCTTTGCTGTTCAGAACGCCTCATATCAAGCACGTGTTTTTAAAATGGAAGCAGGAATTTTTTTTTAACAAAATAAGTCAAACTTCCCAAATAGAATCACTTGAATGGATCTAGAGTTGAAGCAATTTGTTGATTAATCAATTACTTTATTGACAGAATTAATCTACAATGGTTTTGATTAATGATTAAGTCATTTTTTTAAGCAAAAATTGATTCTCAAATGTAAAAAATTAGGTGCTTGTGCACAAAGCAGCTATAAAAAACTACGTAACTTAGTTAAAACAGTGAAAAATGATTTAAATCACAAACTATTTGATCAAAGTATAAGCAAAATAAGAATTTGACCAGGCGTTTACATCTGCTTTTCCTTTCTCACTCTTGATACGATGCCACACACACATCGACACCCAACCTTAACCCATACTCTTCCACTCGCAGCACACAAGCAACTGATTATCACCAAACATGTTTCCAGAATCAAGCAAACCAAGAACTTGAGTGTGGCTGAAAACAGAAGCCACAATGAGCCACTGAGTCTTTTCAAGAGGAAAGATACTGTTACAAACTTTTATACATTTCTTCAGAATGTGTGTTGTGTCTTTAGCTGTTCCTCTTAACCGTTTATAGTCTCCTATTTAAATGAAGTTGAATTTCTCACAGGCTCCTGGAAACATGTACCGCCCCCACACTGTACGTGGAGATCAGTGACATACTATAGCTCAGGTTTTGACCCAGAGTCGACTTCCTTATTCGACTGTGACGCTGGTGTTTAAAAGTCGGTCCACATGCAAACACTGCTGCTTATTTGTGAACTGATATTTTTCAGCATTTGGTACAAGACCCTCTCGGCTGTTGGGAGACAAACAACCAAAGCAAAGTTTATCCATGACATGAGAGAGGAACAAGTTTTTCTTAAAATTAAATCAAACCTGCATGCAATCACACACACACACACACACACACACACACGTATATATATATATGTACACATGTGGCGACCATGCCTCCTCCAGTCGAAACAGAATGTCAGCATTGAACTCATTTGTTGGCAAACTCCTCTTTCTTTCCTCCAGTGATCCATATTTAGTGAGTTTCCCTTTTTACTCCAAAACCACAGGCCTTCCACCGCATTTGAAACTGCAACCATTTAATGCCTTGCATAATCATTTGCATAATCCCGTATTTACCATCTCCACGGAGAAGGGGGAGGCAGGAGGTGAAAACTTTGCAGAAATAATTATTTACTCATGTCAGCTCCTTTTTATGGCAACAGCTCGTTGTGGGGAGTCTGATTTGCATGAAACTTTATTTCTTCTTCTTCTTCTTCTTACTTACTCCTTCGACGTGGAATTTTCCTCAGTCAAATTAAGTCGGATCTCCCCTCGTAACTTTCATTAGAAAGACGGGCGTTGTGGGTGGCGTTGAAAGATGAGGTTTGTGTAGCCACAGCGGGTATGTACACCAAACTCTGGGTGGGCAGAGAGAGGCAAAAACAGGATTGTGTTGCAGGCATTTACATGCATTCACTGGCATCTGCTTTTTCTTTTTTTTTTTTTCTCCTCTTCATGCCCTTTACTACTTTCTTTTTTCTCTTTTTCTCAGTTTTTTCTCTATTAACACTCATTCTGTCTTCATTTCCCTCTCTCTCTCTCTCAGTCCGTCCCTCCCTCCTCCGTCTCTTGTTCCACATCAGAATGGAGAGCAGATGTGGCGTGGGACGTATGTGTCTCCAGCGTCGAGCTGCTCTCTTATTTACCAAAACAGGTCCCTCTTGTTCAGCGATGACAGGTTTGAATTACAGGGCCTGGGTTCGCTCCAAGACTCCATCTCCAACCCCCGACCCCCCTTTCCTGTACAGTGGTGTGTGTGTGTGAGTGTGTGTGTGTGTGTGTGTCAGATGGTGAGATTAGACGTAGGAAACAATATACCTGCCTCTGTTGTGTAGTTCTGCCCTGAACCCAGACGTTAACAAAAAATTTCAGACCTCGTCTCGTCTTTAGTTCTCCACCCCTGAACTGAGGGCTGCTTGAGTTTGGTAGTTAAATATACCTTGGACTCACACACGCACACATGCACACACACACACACACACACACACACACACACACACACACACACACACACACACTCACACTCTTACACGTGGACATAAACCATCGTATATATTCCTAATACCCTCGATAATTTGAGGGTGTGGAGTCAGACAAGATGGTGTCAGATATCGGCTTGATCTGCCTCAGGGCTGTGATCTGCCAGATTAGCTGAGGGATTACATCTGTGATCACACACACACACACACACACACACACACACACACACACACACACACACACACTGATAAGATGTAACATTAGCTCTTCGGGGAGACTTTTTTATGCGTTTCACAACAGGGGGATTTTTATGCCTCTGTTCTCAGCTTCACAAAACATTAATCCATTTACTGAGATTAGCTCAGACTTTTGTTTCCTAACTTTTCTATTTTGAGAACGATCAAAAGCCTTCGGGTTATGGAGAGTCGGTGAGGCACAACTCAGCACTTTCTGTAGGACGGCAAAAAGAAACCAAAAAAAAAAAAAAAAAACGGATTCAGCCGTCCATCATATATCTGTCTCTTTTTTTCTCACTGGGTCTGTTTAAAGCATTAGGAACTTGTCTGTGTCTCTGCTGTAAGATTATCTCTCACAGCCATTTCATGTGTATTATTTAAGATTGGAAGGAAGCGGAGTGTCCTTGGGATGTCAGCTGTTTGGCCCGGGTTGCTTCAGTGTGTGCCAGCAAGGTTTAAAGGCCTCAGGTGAAAGCCTTTAAGCCCGGGGTGGAAGTGTGGAAATGCCTGGACCCTGTTCCCCCCTGTGCTGCGGCTGCTCCATTGAGACGTCTTGATTCAGACCTTTTGGAAGACAACCAAAGCCCCAAGCATACAATCCAGAAGTGTTAATCTGGAGTTAAGCATGCACACTTAGACCGGGGCTACAGTTTCAGGACTGTACTTGGGGATTCAAGTGCACACTCACGGTAGATGAGAACTGTGTCAGGAAGGAAATAACCGTAACAGATTATGTGGAGCTTCGGGGCCGGTGAGCTTCAGCTAACCTGCTTCTACCTGCACCGATGCCCCCGCAACAGCCACCAAACAGCTCACTGCCACTCAACCATCCGGGGTCACGCCGAGTATTTAACCTCACTCTCTGCTCTCCCGGGGCTAAATGTTTCTGCCCTCTTCACCGATGCCTCTCGCAGCAGCTCTAGTTGTTTATGGCAACCGCAATCTTGGTTTATATTCACGTCTTGTCAGATAGCAAGAATTCCTGCATCTCACTCCCTCCGACGCCGTCTCAGGAAAAGGTCAGCTTTTATTATCTTGAGCGAGTGAGTATTTCGTAGTATTTGCAGGCGGCAGGTGGTTTGGTTGCTATGACACACGGGAGAAACTGTATGAAAACATGACAACTGCAAAGTGCCGAGCAGTTCATCATGTGTAATTTAGCAACTTTTTATCAGTTGGATGTGGCCGAACATTTTTTGGTGGGCCACGTGTGTCTGCACTTTGTTGACCCGCCTGATTTATTTCTTTGCTTTCTTTCTGCCAAAATCTCAATCTCCAGATTTTTCTTCGTGCCTTACGTTCTTTCTTTTTCTTCTTCTTGTGTCCTTCGGTCTCTTGCTCTTTGTGAGACAGTTGCGAGGCTCAACCAGTGAAGGGTGTATCTGAAAGCGATCTGTGTGCTCAGTATTTAAGGGTGTCAGCTTGACAAGGCTTTGCACATTATCAAGAATAACAACTGTTTGCAAGGCCTGTGGAGCGGGTGTATCGCCTGGGCTCTCAATCGTCCGGACCAAATAAGGCCTTCTGGTGCATTTTATGTTGCTTCTCTATGGAACAACATTTCTGTTGTGGATCTGTGTGAGAACTGTGGGTCAGGCTTTATCCCCCCTGGCTTTGAAATCTTCAGGTTAATGAAAGAGGTTGGTTTTATTTTCCTAAAACAAGAGAAAAATGTCCTTGTACAAATAATGTTATTTTACAATAATCTATTAGAATGAAGTTTTTTTTAATATTTATTTATTATTAAGTGCAGCAGTTTCTTGTCGGGAAATATCGTGATGTTGGATTATATTATTATCAGCCGAGGCCTAACAGTCACAGTAACTGCTTTGGGAGCTGCAGGAATTACAGTAGCTTTTAAACATGAATGTAAGTCTTAATGATCTTATGGTACACCACATATTTTACTCTCCCAAACAGAGAATGAAAAAAGAGAGTGAGTGTGGGCTGCTTACAGCTGCTTATTATGACAGATCAACAGACAAACCCGCAGGTTTAGTGAAGGGCAACACTGTGAGTGTGGAGTCTTTTACACACACACACACACACACACACACAAACACAAACGCATACACACACACACACACACACACACACACACACACACGCACTTTCACGTCTTTTTTGAATCCCCTCAGACTGTGAAAGTTCGCTGTGTCGAGCGGGGTTTTCACTTCATGCATACCTCTACACAGGACCAACAGAAGCAGGGCAAATAGAGGCCCCCCCCCCCCCCCCAGGGAACCGTTCATCATCTGCTTTGACAGGTGAAAAGACTTTTACACTAATATTTTAGGCATTTAGCTGAGTTTCTGCTTCAGAGAAAATAATAATGAGCGCAGCAGCAAAACTAAGCTCCAATTTGTCAATCACTGCAGAAAGATCACAGAACAGAGTGAATTACAAGAAAAACAGGCATTTTATTTTGATTCTGTTGATAAAAATACGATCATGTTGGAGTACAGGAAAAGTATATGGGGCGCAGGAGGTGATGGGGGGGTTACCTCTCTTAGAGAGACACCTCTGCTGGTTGTAAAACAGTGATGATATGTGACCCTGAGGCCCCTTTACCTTCACAGTTAATTTGTAAGGAGAGAAACTAGCAATCTGGGTCTGGTAAAAGCCTGTAGGCTTCCTTTATTCTGCTGTTTCTAGCCTTTCTAAACACAGCAAATAATATCCCATGTTTCATGTTGTCAAACTCAACTGAAATGAGGAGATTGCATTTGAAGAGTGTGTTTGTCTCTATGTATTTGTGCATGTATGTTTGTATGTATGTTGTGGCTCCTGGCTGGGGCTTGTATGAAGACTGTGATGGATAGGAGAGATTTACTGACATCCTGTGTCTAATCCCGTCTGTACTGCAGCAGGACACATTCACACTCACAAGGTTAGCCCGGGATAAAAAACACTTTCAGTCCAAAACTAAGATATACAGTACATGCGTGACTTGGAGGAATTTTTCAGAAACAGTATAATGGTGTGGTTGTTTTCCCTTTGTAGATTTAAACACCATTTCAGATTTATATTTTGATTATTATGATTTTAACATACACTGTTTACTGATTTTAATCCTGACCACAGTGGCTTCAGAAAGTATTCAGACCTCTCCTGTACTCCACTCAGTGGTACGGTGTAGTTCCTGGGCACGAAGCAAAGCCCGTAAAGATAGCCGTCCCAGATCAAAGGCCCATGCTGTCCCATAAAGCTGGATCAAAGCCTGAAGTGAGCACAGCGTTGTCATAACTTCTTATAAGCTGGCTGAGCAGCTAGCCAGGCCTCAGCTGGATAAAGATGGCTTGATGCTGCTGGCTGGTTAAGATTACTATCACACTTCTACATGTGTCCAGACTGTGGCAAAAATGTATTTGGGTTTGTAGGACTTAATTTTCTTTCATGGTTCAATCAATTACAGAACCAGAGTTATTTAGTTAGATAACATTGCATTACAAGTCTTGCAAGTGTTCGGCTCTGCCTTTAAGAGACGTGAGACTCGGTGCATTTCCCATAAACAGGAGCTGTTTGTCGTTGCGGCGTCGGCAGGCGGACAGATAAAACGAGCAGCGGCTTTTTGAAAATAAATAAATAAATAAAAAATAAAAAAAGTGGCCGTGTGCGAACAAGCCTTTCCTCTTCTTCCAAATGAACTATCAAAACAAAAACATCGTCACCACTCACCAAAATATCCCAACCAGCTCTACCACATGTAAATCAATTAGTGAGTGCAACAGCAGGAGCAGTCGGTCAGTGAATTACTGGTTCTCAAAATGCTGGAGCGGGAATCCCCAGATCCAGTGTAAAACTGCTTTTTAATTTACTATTTATTATTATTTATTCATCAAGAGATATAATAAAGCCATTAGTTTATTTTGCTGTTGTATTAATATATAATATACAATATAACTATGCTGCTGGAAACAGACTAAATAGTATACATACAATTGTGCTCATTAATGAAAGAAAAGATTAAGACTGTTTAAACAAAACTGAAATTTGATTTTTTTTTTTTTTTAAATCTATTGGTTGACTAAATAATAAATATATACATAATGTTGGATACAAACCATGTACGTTAAAACATTTTCTCTACAGCTGAGTGTCAGTAACCTGAGCCAAAATTAATTATTGGTCCTTGGATTTCCTTTGCTACTGATTACAGTACAGTTTTTATTAGCAATTAATCTGTTAATTATATGTTTGATTAATCGTTTAGTCAATAAAATGTCAGAAAAAAGTAAAAAAATGCTCATCACAGCTTCCTGTAGTCCAAGTTCACGTGTTGAAAATTTCCACCTGTGGGACCCTTTGGCCTTGGTAGCACTACTTTAGGTGTGTTTAGGTCCGTCCTGGACTCCTCAGTCACACAACCTTGACAAATTATACAGTGTTTGAAAAATGATTCTATCTGTGCAAAGGGTTTTAGCATTCCCAGATCACTGCAACAGCTGTTGACACAGAGTTGGTTCAGACTATGGCTCCAAAGTGTTTTCCACTTCTATACACCAGGCCTTATATTCACTTTTTATGTCAAGGGAAATAAGCAAGGCAAGAGTTACTTTTCAAAGGAGGCCGGGGTTATCCCCGTCATCATCGCTGCGCTTGGATTTCACTGGTTTGTACCAGTTGTATATGCAGCAGATTGGAGCTGTCACTTTTTCAGAAAAGTCAAGTTTGAACAAATTTGAACTGACACGTAAGTCACTCAAACTAATTTGACGTAATCCGTAGACCGTCTGATGTCAGATGGTCTGAGGAGGTTGTGAACCTGTCGTTGCTCCACTCGTTCCTGGGGACTCCACTGCGTTACTTTGGTGACTCGCCCGTGAGTCTTCAGCACTTGATGAAGAACCTAGAACATTTCATCAAACTGCTGGATGCTTCGGAGCCGCGACTATCCAAGTTCCCTCCTCCATTTTCATTTTTTAGCTTAGTTTATTGACAGGTTGATAAGGCAGCAATACTTGAAGCTGTTGGTGAGTTTTAAGGTATATATAGTTTATATATATTTGTGTATTTACACCATCACATTCATATTAATGTTTGTTTGACACTAACAGAACCTAAGAATTTTTTTAGATAAACAACAAGTTTCTTATGAGCCACTATTTATTCTGTACTTGTATTTCCTCTGCTGCACTTTGTGAACTTCTACTTGGAATTTTCCAAACCCCTCCACCCCCAGTGCACTCCCTTCCTTACACACACACACACACACACACACACACACACACACACACACACACACACACACTCTCTCTCTCTCTGAGGGAGTAGGGAGGACAGGTTTTGACTCGGGCATCATCATTAAGGCTGCCGGCCTCAGGGCCTCAGCTATCGGCAGGTTTACTGAAATCGTCTTGGTCAAAATAACCATCTTTGTTTTATTTCCTCCTTTATTAGATACGGTTAATGTTTGTTTAAGCTACTATAGATAACTGAGGCCGGAGCAACTGTCAGCTACACCAGGTGTCCTTAGATCAGCAGACAAACAACTCAAAAAGCAGAAAAGGGGGAAAAATAAGAGGAAAAAAAAAATCAGTGGAAAAAAAAAATGCTAGCACATTAAGGGCGTGCCCGAGAAAGGGAAAGAGAAGAAACAGTGACCCTGCAGCTATCGTGTCCTCACATGGCCCACAGTCAGACAAAGCTACGACAACAAAAGCACAGAGGGAAATAGATTGATGGTGCGGTGCGATGAGGTAATAATGGAGTAAGAATAGTGGTGCAGAGTGAAAAATGGACCTTCTATAAAAAAAGAAAATTGACATCGCCCTTTTTCTTTCTCTACTTCGTCTGCTACTGAATGACATCAAAGAAACACAGTGAAGCTACAGGCTGAGATCATATGTCAGCACAGGATCCGGGAATTAGACATTGGAGGGAATTTATGGCAATGAAATCCACAAGTATTTTGACAGTAATGTGTTTATTATTTTGGCTTCAATATGATTTATTTCAAATGAAAGAATGACTGTGACTTTGAGGTTAAAGTGATGATTTTTAGCTTTGACGTAGTTTGTATTGGCCGTGCCAGGAAGGAGTCATGCCCTTTTTTTTATCCACAGGGTTCATTGCCATGTGTCTCTCACCTGTTTATAAAAACATTATGGTTTTGCTGCCCACATGTTAATGTATGGGTAAGACTTGGGACAGATCACTGGCAAAATTGTCTCTCGAATTAGAAATGCCGTCTTTGCCTCAACACGTACCTTGGTCTTTTATTCATGGTGAAGCACTCGGTTTACACAAACCCTTTTAATTTAATGACTCATCTTGTTTTAACACGGAGCCTTGGCTTTAAAAAGGGGGAATACACCGTCTCAAATAAATGGGCTTTGTATCTGGAGACGTGAGGCTCTGCGCTGTGGTCTGAGCCAGAAACGTTTTGGTTTTTCTTTTCAAAAGTCCTGCTCCGTGTCCATCGCTGTGCACGTCCGTTATACGTGTCTTTCTCAAGCAAGCCGTAGTAACCAGAAGATAAAGGGTGTTTGGTGCAGCGGCAGGTGTGAACCATTGGTTCCACCTCTGGAGGTCTTGGAGGAAAGCCTGCTGCTCTCGCTGACCACACATGCCCACGTAAAGTTGGCTTGCTTACAGTTATACTCAGCCGTGCAGCGTAAGGTCGGTCCAGGCACATTCATACGTTCATCTGGAACAGATTCCCCAATTACTGACTGATGTAGAAAGTTGTACTAATCACATAAATTGTTATAACTATGGATTTTAAAAGCACAGGATCCTGACCCTGTACCAGGTGACTCCCCCCCTTTAAGTCATAAAGATGAGACGTGGAACAGCCCTAATAAAGACGTCACGCTGACTGACAGCTTGTAACTATTGGCTATACTGCTCAAGTCCTGCCTGTACCTGAGGAATTTGTGCGCGGCCGTATTTCACCTCCCAAGAATTCAGGGGAAAGGCAGGTGCAACCAGAAAAGGCCACGCATTCCTTAGTTTCAGCTTCTTATTTGTGCAGGTTTCCTCTTTTTTTTCTTCTTCTTCTTCTATTTTTGTCATGGATATTTTTTTTCAAACAATTAATAGATTCATTTTAAAATAATAAATTAAGCAGGTATTTATTGGCTCTGGCTCCAGTCGGCAGTGATGTAGACACAACATCTGGGGATTTTTCAGAGCACACACACACACACACACACACACACACACACACCGTAGACACCTGTCACCTGTCCAGCACGGCGCTGTTAAACCAGAAGCACAGCAGCTACACTGCACACCGGGGATGAAAGAGAGTGAGCCGCAGCCCCGAAGTACGTTTCTAAAATACACAATCATCGATTGAAGCATCTCACGTTGAGGCTCCGACACATACAGGAGCTCACACACGAGGACGAGAGTCTGCACCGTGGCTAACGGCTCTCTCTGTCTCCCTCGTGCCTTTTGTGTGTGTGCTCTGTAACTGCATGTGATGACATTGCTCCTTGCAGTTTGTGTGTGGAACAGAAAGACGAACTCGACAGGTAGTGTAAAAGGTGTTAATCGCCTTTTCATTTAGCAGGTTTACCCGCGTTTAAAAAAAAAACTTGTTAATACTTGCTAATTTTGGTGTAAAAAGGATATTTGTTTTCCGCTGTGAAACTTGACAACATTCATACCACTGAAGGCGTAACATGCAACATCCAGACATGACTAATATATAAAAATCTACCCAAATTTACACATGACAGAACAGAATTTCCACTGTTTTAACAGTTAATACACTTTTTTCCACACAAACGTGTGTCTGGTTGTGTCCAGTTGTGTTTCCCCCCCATGTGATAATGAGAGGAGAGAGAGTCCCCAGCTGACCTCCATTTAAACTCTGTGTTTAAACAGCACAGGCCTGATCCAATGTTTATTGGAAGCCTGTTAGAAACGTGATGCCCTGTGAATCACACCGTGTTACTGCTGGAGCTTGACGTGCCTCAGAACGTCGCGGTTCGCTGTAACTTATTATCAACACTGATCCCAATAGTGGTCTTAACAATCGATTCCTGAGAAAACTGTTTCTCATATATTTCCATCTGTCGCATACTTGAGGTGAGAACGGTGTGGAGAAGTGTGTTGGGGAAAACATTGGAAGCCTTTTGGATACACTAAGTGTCCACTTTATAGCACTTCTTTGGACACTCTTGTTGGCTGTTTCTCTTGTCTGTTGAGTTACAGCTATAAAAGTGTTTACACTGTTGAATTTTACTAGCTGTTTACAGTAACACGTCTCTGCTAACTATCGCTTCATCTTAATTCATTTACAGGCTTTTATGAAAGACAAAACTCACTTGTCCCATGTTACTTTAAACGCTGATACATTAGCTACTTTAGCTTCAGCCCTATTTTATCGTTTACATATACATATACTCAAACTTTAACACTTCTCATTCAAACATTAAGTTTATTTATTAAACTGCTTCTATTCCACAAACCATTAGCTCTGATGTAGTTTTATCCTCCACCCCCTATGGGTCTATTTAATATTTACAGTCGTATTAATGTCATCCTACCGTACACACAGCCTCACTTTGGGGGATTGTTAATATTCCTCTCAGTATTCTGCTTTAGCCATAAGAGACTCTGTGTAAATATACACACACACGCAACTACTTATCAGGCACAGCGCACGGTGTTTTTCTGCCTAACTAGTCTCATGATGTCATCTGGATTGGAGCGCCGGTAGCCTGGGCCTATTTCACGGCTAGGTCGAGCCTCTAATTGTGTGTAGCGTTCCAGCGAGGCACTAATCAGGGCAAGGCAGACCCAGCAGCCTGACGGTTGACACTAATTGCTCTTGCTCAGACATGAAGGCCTTGGTCATGAAATATTTATCCACCCATCTGTTGAAGGTTAACCCTCACCACCCCAGCCACCCCCCCACCTGGCACAGATATATACACTCATGTTCAATAACACACACATGCACATTCATGGGCAAGTATGGTCACATTTACATTTACTCAGGTGTACGTTTTGGGGTTTTTTTTGTTGTTGTTCAAGCACCAAAATATTGACTTAGGAAGATAGAATGACAGAATGAATTTAGACGAACATTTCCTGCTGTTGCTATGACTACTACTATGCTGTGTACGTACAAGGTGTCGCATCCCCTTCACACATTTACAGACTGATCTCTCAGGGATATAGTTTCACACATCTCCTTGTTATATTTCAGATAGTGTGATGAAGACCTGGTTAATCATAGCACTACAATGTGAATAAACAAAAAAAAAAATGCAAGCAGAAAATAAGTACAACAAAAAGCAATAATGGAAGTGGTACCTAAAGGTTTTCTTCTTTGCTAGAGTTCCAGCTCTGTTTTAGAAAAGTTGGTGCCAAGTGTCTAGTTCTGTTAAGATTTAGACACAAGTTGGCTTTTGTAGCAAAATGCTTTAGCATGCTCGAACAAAGTGCTTGTTGTATTCTCGAACCTTGTCTCACACCCCCTCCCCGACACCTTTCCAACTCCACAACTGGAGGAGCTGCGTCTCACAATTTTGGTAACTTTCCAAAACTGACAGTCCCAACATTTATACCCATTTCACGCTTTGATCGGCCAGATGTGCGGAGGTGTGAAAGTATTCAAGTTTTGAACTTCTCTACTAGATTTCTGCTACTGCCAGTGTTTCCAGCCGGCTGAGAAATGTACTTGCGGTGATGGGAAGTGGAGCGTGTGACCGATGTGCATGTAGGGACTCATACAGTTTAGAGGTGGAGAGTGAAACCCGGGTTATTTTCTGTAGCTTCAATTTACAGATGTTCCCTTAACGCCTTACATGCAGACTACTGGTAGATGCTACAATTTAAAGATTTCCCCTGAACACCTCACATGTAGACTCAGACTCTTTGCCGATTATACAATTTACAGATGTTCCCTCAACACCTCACATGCAGACTATTGATAGATGCTGCAATTTACAGATGTTCCCTAAACAGAGGCTACCTAGGCAGCTGCACATAGAGAACCCTCTAGTCCACACTCAGTTACTGCAGCGCATGCACTCGGACGGGAGTGTGTTCAAGAAAGAGTGAAAAAAATAAAAATGTGTTGTAATGAAAGACCGAGTGATTTTATCTACCTGGGCCGGCTGCCTAAGTAGAAACTGTGTAGGGGAAACGCTGACTATTTAATGTCACTTTAATGGTGTACAAGCGAGTGCGACACAATGAAATCCTTCAAGAGGAGACTGTGCAAAAGTGTGTGTGGTGTTTGATTCATGGACTCACACCTCTCTATGCGAGCAGGGTTTTTCACCCAGTCGTCAAGTCTGGCCAAAAAATGATCTATAAACCGTTTTGTCTTTAGACGTCATCGGACGATGCTACTGCTGTACCGTGGCTCTGGATGGAAGTCATCGCTGTACATCTCTCACGGTGCGATGTTCAACCGCCATTTAGTAGATTTCACCACGTTTCGCTCACGAACGTCAACTTTCGTCCCCCAAAATTGCGCAGCTTGTTCGGCGTTTAAACAGACACACTCGTACACATGGTTTACTCTCAATCACACTCAGCCCCCAACTGCTGCTGTGTTTCTCTCCTCTGTCAGCACAGTGCTGAGTGAGCGGCTGGTGGTCTGTGTTTACCTTATTAATTAGCCCAGTGATCCAGAAACATTCTCCCTCTGGTAAATAGAATAACACTGAAAGGTTACTCTGGGCCGGGAGCGGAGGGTAATATGAGAGAAGGCAGGAGCCAAGGAAAGGAAGAGAGAGGAGTGGGAAGACAGATAGAGAGAGGGGGGGAGAAAGTTGGATAGAGAGTGTGTGTCTGCATTTTAAGTTTGCTTTAGAGCTGTCATGAGTAGAAGTGATCAGAGTCAGGGAGGAAACCTGACGCTGTGGGTTGTCATCCTGCTGAATTTAGAGCCTCTGTGATCATCAGTCAACACGAGGTCTCTCTGGTGCTAACCGTCAGCCACACCACCACCTGCCGTTTTCTTTACCCCTTTCATTTATTTTTGTAATGTGCACAAGGTGTGATGGTGTTGTGTCCTCGCTTCCTTTTTATAGACTTCAGATTGAGGCCGAAATAAAAGTCTCAGGAACAGAGATTGATCTCCCGCTTGTTAAATCTTGAAATCATCGCCTGAAATTGCTACGAAAATGTCACCTGAGTTTTATGATAGCAGGATAAATTATTGCAGTTGACTTGATGGATTCTTGAACTGCCTCATCTTTGTCGTTTAAATTTCTGGAGCCAAATGGCCGACTCAGGTATGCTCCGCATCTTTCCAATTGGCTTAAATGCGTGCAGATTAGAGCGCCGCAGACCAAAATTCAGAACAGACTTTAAGCAGACAAATAGATACGCCTTAAAGCACTTTTATGAATCCTTTCCAACTATTTCCAATAACTCGGCTCCTCCATTTTTGGGCCATATCTCTGTCCCGAGGTCTGCAGTTCCTGGCCATACATGGAAAGCCAAGAGACAGAGCACAGTGAAAAGAATTACATTAGCAATACAGAGTTTTCCCTTGGCTACTAGTTCAAAGAAGGGCAGGGGAAATGTGGTTTTCATTAGGCATTGTTGGTTTAAACCGGGGTAAAGGTCACTTTAAAAGTCCGCCCACAAAAACACAGTAATTTCAGAAATCATGAATAATTCAATGCTTAAGAGCATGAATAAGTCTCCCAAAGCTAAAGTCCAAAAAAAGCATGATTCTAATCTATAATTAAAAAAACACACTTAAATATATTTCCCATATGCATCTCCAGAGTTGGAAAACTCATGCCTACTTTGCGTGTGTGTGTGTGCGTGTGTGTGTGTGTGTGTGTGTGTTGGGTGTGTGTGTGTGTGTGTTTTTTGTGTGCACTTGTATTTTGAGACTGCGCTCTAAACCTGTGCCACTTGACATCTGGCTGTCATGTTAATGTGTCCAGTGAATCTTTAAAAGGGATTTACTGCCTTCTTACAACACGCCCCCGTGGAGTAAAATTCCTTTCCAATACCTCCCGTTAGTTTGTGCTTCCCATTTCCACTAATTATAACATTCCAAAAGACTTTGACGGAAAAACAGGCCAAAATACAACAACCTCTGTGGACAGACCCCTCTGGACAGATTGCTTAAATCACAGTGCAAATGTCCAGAGTGCTAATGACCTAATTGGCTGTGGCAGAGAGCGACCTCGACCCTCACTTCCTGTTCTGTGGTGCCATTTTGGGTGATGATAATGATGTGATGATACAGACTTTGATTTACTGAGATTCAAAAAAAAGCTTTTAGCCTTTATTTAAGGCTATTAAAGCAGAACATTTATCTTTACAAATGAGGTTTGTCTGAAAATTGGAGTGGTCCATCTGCTCCCTCTGCCCTTTGTCTGTGCTGGTTATTAATGGCGTCACAGTGGAGACTCAACTCTCCCCTCTACTAATCAACTTTAAAACCTCTGCCTCTGAAAATACCTACACTGAGCATCAAGGTCGAGGACTGTTTAGCACCTCGTCTCATGATTAATTTAGTCACGAGATAACAGCCAAAACAAAGAGCCATTATGGTATTTGCTGCTTGAAATATCACAGATGATCATTTCTCCTTTCAAGTTAATGTTTCATATTGTAACAGTCTAGATTGCAAATGGTAAATGTGCTGCACTTATGTAGCACTTATCTAGTCTTATCAACCAGTCAAAGCACTTTACAATGGACGCCACATTCACACATATACAGTGCTTTCTCCCACACATATAACACGTTTCTACCAGACACACACATTCACACATTTGCGGTTCGGTATCTTGCCCAAGGACACTTTGAAATGTGGAGTGGACGAGCCGGGAATCAAAGCACCGTCTATCTGAGTATTGGACGACCCGCTCCCACAGCTTGAAGAATATTATCTACTTTTTTGTCACCCTCCACTCACACACACTCGTCTGTTTCCCCCCCTCCCCGACCCTTGTAGCCTGTGTTATTTATCTCCTGCAACCCTGCTGTGATCACACAGCCATATCTGATTCTCCTACTTCCTCCTCTTCCCTTCTTTTCTTGCCTCCACCCGGGGCGTTCGCTTGCTCACGGCATACCGGACGCTACCCCATCGCTCCCAGGAGGAGCTAACGAGAAGTCCAGATAGATCTCGAGCAGCTGAAGGCTTCATAAGCCTCTCTGTGTTTGTGTTTGTGTGTGTGTGTGTGTGTGTGTGTGTGTGTGTGTGTGTGTGTGTCAGTTGGCCTGATTACAGGATAGGATTCATCAGAAGAAAGTGTCGTTGTGTGCGTGTAACGATAGCTGGTGTGAGTGTGTTGCATCTCTTTATTGATTGATCTGACTAGTTTGAAAAGGCTTTCGTGAGGTCGCCGTGCTCATGTCGTCTCATAGGTTTAGCTTCAGAATAAAAAAATGCTGTTTAACACTTACTGGAAGCATTTGGGGCTTTATTTCAGTTCGAAGCCGACATCCATCGTGCTGTTAATGTTTATTTCTTGCGTGTGTCATAGGTTGTCTGTGTGTGGCTCATGTTTATTAGAACCAGAAGAAAGACTGTCTGTCACATCTGAAAGGAATTTGCAAAGACTGTTATGATAAGTTCAGTGGAAAGTGGCTTTGACAGCCACGTCAGTTTTAATGTTTGCAGTGGTCCAGTACCCAAGGTGTGTGCTGCTACAGTTGGATAAAGAAATCCAGCAGATCATGAAGGAAAGACGTCCACTCATGCTCAGGAATCTGTTTTCGATTGGCTTCTGCTTTGACTTGAAAATATAAACCTGATTTATCTCCCTCTTTTTGTTTTTCAGCCCCGCAAGGCCCTTTCGATTCCCGAAAAGGTAAGACCTGCCAAAAACAGATTCTGGATAGCAAAATCTCTCTCCTACTCCTCCTCCTCCCTTTATTCCTGTCATCCATCCATCACTGCTCCTGTGGAGCTATCATTCCTCAGTAGTGAGTCATGAGCGTTATCGATGAGAGTTGTGTGTCTCTCTGTGTACCTGGCCTTTGTTAACCAGCAGTTTAGATCTTCTCATGTCTCCATTACAGAACAGTAAATGCTGCTGTCTTCACTCTAATCCAGGAGACTGTTTAATAGAAGATTAAGACTTTTTCAGGCTGTCACAGAGGTTTGGGGGTTGCAAAATCTCAAGTATGTCATCTTTTACAAAGAGATGGAGACTGAGACAAAACCTGAGACTGCCGCTGACACTACAGCTTATCAAGAAAGATCTTCTCATGTCTCCTTTCTATCGTTATTTTCACTAACTTTAAGTCTCCGTCTTGTTCCAGCTATGCTGAGCTGATAGCTGATTGGCCGGTGGTGGTGCTGGGGGTGTGCACAGTGCTCATTGTGGTGTGTGCCCTAGTGGGCGTCCTGGTGCCCGACCTCCCTGATTTCTCTGACCCGCTGCTGGTGAGTACAATACCCATGATGCTCTCTTTTCTGGATAAATGTCATCATTTGTCAACACAAAGCTTCCAAATAACCAGCCTGGTTCATGATGTGACATACTGAGGATGTGTGGTCGAGTTAACAGGGAGATTATTTATGAATTTCTTCTCTATGTAATTTTCAAGTTGAATACTAAAATGGTGAATTTGCATCGTTTATACTGAAGATTCATTGATAACCTGTGTCCTTCTCTCTCCTCCCCAAAGGGTTTTGAGCCGCGGGGAACAGCCATTGGCCAGCGACTGGTCACATGGAACAACATGGTGAAGAACACAGGCTACAAAGCCACACTGGCCAACTACCCTTTCAAATATGCTGACGAGCAGGCGAAAAAGTAACTTCACACACATCCCTTACACTATCCACACGCTATGGTTCCTTTAAATTCTTTATTCGTTTTAAAAAAGACAGACAGAGACAGAGAGTCCAGGAGAGTACAATATTATTTTTTATTCGTGGAAGAGTTTTGTACCAAACATCTGATTTTTAATATCTGGTTATTTAATAATAGTCTCCTCGTGCCAACTCAAACTTTCACATCTCCCACTGAAGACTGCGGGATGAGGGTGGGAGACAGAGGTGGAGGTGGAGGTGGAGGGGGAGGGAGGGTATTAGATGGGTGAGAGGGGAGGAGGGGGCCGGAGGAGTTGAAGGATACTGTTGACAGACACGATGAAAGGTCTGAATCCCCTCCTGAAAGAAAAGGGGAGCGATGCAGAGATCTGTCCATCCACAAGGTCATCGTCTGTCTCCTGTCGGTGGGCGTGAGTTCACTAATCAAGAGCAGGTCTTTGCATGTTTACTTCTCTATGACTCTGTTGCGCTCTCCACCTTTTTATTCTCTGCTCCAAAGCTGTTGCATATATTTGATTTTTCCTTTTATTTAAGCGAGTATAATTAAGCAGAAGCGACCAGGGGAGCCATGGCTCTGGTTGTCCCTCGAACCCAGGCTGCGTCAGGAAGAGCATCCAGCATTAAACCTATGCTAAATCAAGTATGCAGATGGTGACCCCCTTTTGCCGGAGCTAATTAGCCAACCTAATTAAGCACAACCATTATTGATGCCAGAATATTTTTTGTTGTTTTTGTCTTTGAGTGTTCGGCTTTTAATTGTTCGCTTTGTCTCACTGATATCATAGCGGTTGTCTCGGATGAATGACGTTGACATCGCAGTGAGGTCACAGCCCTCTGAATCAGATTTTATCCTCGTGGCTAAGATTAGAACTTCTAAAAATTGCAGCTCCACTCGGCTGATTAGAAAATGGATCCTTTCAGCTGCAGCCCAGACCTTCCTCTCTCTCTCTCTCTCTCTCTCTCTCTCTCTCTCTCTCATCTCCTCCCCTGCTGTGTCTGTGTCTGTCTTTGTCTTCCTCCCTGTCTCGCTCCACATGTCTGTCTGCAGATGTAATTGTCTACTTATATGTGCACGGAGCACAAGAGGCCTCTGCTGCTGTCAGCAAGCCTCCCTGCCTCATCCCCTCTGTCTGTCAACCCCCTCAGTCTCCGTCTGACAGCCACCTGATTGCTCTGCCTTCCTGTTTGTAGCTGAGGATGTGACACACACAGGAAGGCTGAAGCATAATCCTCACTTGAAACACTGGCATGTAGACACTACACTACTTAACTATTGCCATATCATATACAACACATACAGTGCACACGCTCCAGAGACACAATCAGCCCTCCACGCTCAATCACAGCCAGTATTATGATTATTATAATAATGACCGGAGTATCCCCCGTACTGTAGAGAACCATTCTTCTGGTTTTGGAGGGAGCAATAATTACTGCTGCTTATTTCATCACCGAGCATCAAATCTGCTTCCTTCATTTAGTATCATGCTGACTCTGCAGCCTCGGACACAGCAACGTCTCTGTTCACTGTTTGCATGATTTCATAATTCACCAAACAGCCTCTTCCTGGGTTTGGATTAGTAGCTGTGGCCTTTACCACTTTCTAAGGGGGGTATTTTCATCTTTAACATAATTGAATTTATCTAAAATATATTCCAACAATGTAAGAAAAAACAAAAATAGACTTTAAATATTTGTAGCACAGTAAGGATTCATTAAGAAGCAGTAACCAATCTCTTCCCCACACATCCAGCTTTTTAAATGTCACTCTTGTGGCTGATTTTAATAAAACCACACATTCAAGTTTTGTTCAATGTGCCAAACTTTATTGTTTTTGCAGTCACCAAGAGCCCAGGTGGCCCGAAGACCACTTTGACAGAGACAAACGGCAAGCGGAGTGGGACTTCAGTAAAGAGTTTTTCTGTGACGTGCCAGGTAAGCTTCTGAATCATACACAGACAACTTAAACCAGATGATGGGGAAAACTGAAGTGAAAAAGATAACAAACCATAAATAAGCCATCTGTCAAAATATGATTGCAGTGTTTGTGTCCCATGAGCGGGATAAGATAATAAGATAATTTACTTGACTACTTGCTGCCAGGTACACGACCGGCGTGGGGAGAAGGCGTCCATATTCTCTCAAATCTGTCGTTTTATTTGGCTTCTGCACGCACAGTCTTTCCATTTGTACAATAAATAACATCATCTCGAGCCAGTGCACAAAGTAAGGTGGAGCGATAGACGTTCAGGTCAGAGGATTAGGTTTCCTAGCAACCACCATTCCCGGGTGGAGAGCAGTCTGCACGTTGTATCGGAGTTTTAATCTTCAATTAATCTCAGTATAATAGAAATTGTAGAAACTACCATAAAGGGAAAACAGGCAAGTAGCAGCTAATCTTTTAATAGGTCGTGTACTTTGATTGGAAATAAGAAGAGATTGAAAAATACACAATCCACCAAAAATAAGTCACATTAGTATGAACCTGTTTTCAGCCGCCGGTTCTTCGCCGCACTGATGGTATAAATGTCTTTGCCTCATATCTCCCAACTTTTATTATTTCAGGGAATCTTGTTTTCTACTTTAAGTAATAAAACTTTTTTTTCTTTCTGCAGGTGACAGTTACTCTCGACTGGTGTTCGCATCAGCTGAGGGGAAGAACCTCTGGAGTATTCAGGCCATCAAGTCAATGTGCAATCTGGACAACACAAGGGTGCGTATGTGGAGCAGGACAAACCTCAGTCATCAAGACTTTTTCTGCTCTTTGTGATCCTTCCTGTGTGATCATGATTTGTCTCCGTCCACAGGTGCGTTCCCACCGTGACTACTGGAGTCTTTGTCAGCGCACCAATGACGCCTCCTGTTGCCCCAGCTGGACACTCGGTAACTACATTGCCGTCCTCACCAACAGGTCGTCCTGCCAGAAGATCACCGAGCGCGACGTGTCGCACACGCTCAAGATCCTGCGCTCGTGTGCCAAGTACTACCACAACGGCACACTGGGGCCCGACTGCTGGGACATGACCCTGCGCCGGAAAGACCAGCTGAAGTGTGCCAGTGTTCCCCGCAAGTGCACCAAGTACAACGCCGTCTACCAAATCCTTCACTTCCTGGTGGACAAGGACTTCCTCAGTCCCAAGAGCCTGGAGTTTCCTCCGCCTGTGCTGAAGTACAGCATGCTCTTCTCCCCCACGGAGAAAGGAGAGTCCATGATGAACATTTACTTGGACAATTTTGAGAACTGGAACTCGTCAGACGGCGTCACCACCGTCACAGGGATCGAGTTCGGCATCAAACACGACCTCTTTCAGGACTACCTCCTCACGGACACGGTGTACCCCGCCATAGCCATAGTGATCGTCCTGCTGGTCATGTGTGTGTACACGCGCTCGGTCTTCATCACGCTCATGACAATAATAGCCATCATCAGCTCGCTGATTGTGTCTTACTTTCTCTACCGAATGGTCTTCAACTTTGAGTTCTTCCCCTTCATGAACCTCACGGCGCTCATCATCCTGGTCGGCATCGGTGCGGATGACGCCTTCGTGCTTTGCGATGTGTGGAACTACACTAAGTTTGATAAACCCCACGCTGAGCTGTCAGAGACGGTCAGTGTGACGCTGCAACACGCTGCCCTGTCTATGTTCGTCACCAGCTTCACCACCGCCGCAGCTTTTTACGCCAACTACGTCAGCAACATCACCGCCATACGCTGTTTCGGCGTCTACGCTGGGACCGCCATTCTGGTCAACTATATTCTCATGGTGACGTGGCTCCCGGCGGTGGTGGTGCTGCATGAACGCTACCTGCCTAACATGTTCACCTGCTCCAAGCCTCCACACCAGCAGAGAGGTTACTGCACGCGGACGTTCTGGGCGGGTCTGTGTCAGAAGGCCAGCAAATGCCTGTTTACCGTCTCTGAGGCGTCCAGGATCTTCTTTGAGAAGGTGCTACCCTGCATTGTCATCAAGCTGCGCTACCTCTGGCTCTTCTGGTTCCTCGCCATCACAGTGGGCGGGGCCTACGTGGTGTGCGTCAACCCAAAGATGAAGCTCCCGTCTCTGGAGCTGGCGGAGTTCCAGGTGTTCCGATCCTCTCACCCGTTCGAGCGCTACGACGCAGAGTACAAGAAGCTCTTCATGTTCGAGAGGGTTCACCACGGCGAGGACCTCCACATGCCAATAACGATCATCTGGGGCGTGACGCCTCTGGATAACGGCGACCCACTGAACCCCAAAAACAAGGGAAAGCTGATGCTGGATACAAGCTTCAACATTTCCAGTCCAGCGTCTCAGCTGTGGATCCTCAGCTTCTGCCAGAAGCTGAGGAACCAGAGTTTTGTCTTTCAGTCGGAGGAGCAGGACTTCACCAGCTGCTTCATCGAGACGTTCAAACAGGTCAGAGTCCATGAGTATTAAAGTGATGGTGTGTGTTTTAGTGGATACTGAAGGACTTCTTACTGATTCTATCCAGTATAAAACGTGACCGAGCGGGAAAACAAATTTACACTTTATTTTAATGTCTGAATTTCTTTAAAACGCATTTGAAAAGTGTCATTAAATAGAGCCAATTTTAATATTTAAGTGTCACTGGATGTAATCAACTTCTTTTTACCTGATTTTAACAGTGGATGGACAACCAGGATTGCGGCGAGGGCTCCGTCTACCCCTGCTGCAGTCAGTCCACCTTCCCCTACAGGCCTGATGTGTTTGAGCTGTGCATCAAGAGAGCTATCATGGAGCTGGATCGGAGCACTAACTACCATCTGGACAGCAAGACCCCTGGACCTCGATTCGATATCAATGACACCATCAGAGCCATAGTTTTAGAGTTCCAGAGTACCTATCTCTTCACACTGGCCTATGAGAAGATGTACCAGTTCTACCTCGAGGTAGGGCGCAAAGTATTTCATATTTCATGTTAAATTGTCTCCCCATTAGTTGTGCTGGCTGAGAGTGTTTTTGGTTTTGCTTTACTTACAGGGTGAGTTTTGTTCCTGCTTTAATTCTCCCGACTTTTAACGATTGCGATTCTGTTTTCAGGTGGACGACTGGATCACGGAGGAGCTGCGCTACGCCCCCGCAGGCCTGAGTCACGGCTGGTTTGTCAGCAACCTGGAGTTTTACGACCTTCAGGACAGCCTGTCGGATGGCACTCTGGTTGCCATGGCGCTGTCAGTGGCTGTGGCTTTCAGTGTCATGCTCCTGACCACCTGGAACGTCATCATCAGCCTGTACGCCATCCTGTCGATTGCCGGGACCATATTCGTCACCGTCGGCTCCCTGGTGCTTCTGGGCTGGGAGCTGAACGTCTTGGAGTCCGTCACCATCTCTGTGGCCGTGGGTCTGTCCGTGGACTTCGCCGTCCACTATGGCGTGGCGTACCGGCTCGCTCCAGAGCCCGACCGCGAGGGGAAGGTGATTTTCTCCCTCAGCCGCATGGGCTCTGCGATCGCTATGGCAGCACTGACCACCTTTGTTGCCGGGGCCATGATGATGCCCTCAACCGTGTTAGCCTACACCCAGCTGGGCACGTTCATGATGCTGATCATGTGCATCAGCTGGGCCTTCGCTACCTTCTTCTTTCAGTGCATGTGCCGCTGCCTGGGACCCCAGGGAACCTGCGGCCAGATTCCTCTGCCCAAAAAGCTGCAGTGCCAGGCGTTCTCCGAGGCCACAGCCACACACCCCTCCTCTCAAGGGAAAGGCTCTGGGCAGGCGAAGTACCAGCTGGACGGCAGGGGCGGGCAGGTGGAGCACTATGAGTTAGAGCCACTGGCATCAAGTCAGAAAGCTGAAGACAAACCTCGAGAGGAGCACGAGGTTTGTACTCAGCTTTATAATGGAATCCCCCCCCACCACCACGCAGCCCCCTATTCACACATCCATTATAAAAGCAAAGCCGAGCCCGGCAGAGCCGGTCCTGAGAACGGGCTCGTAGCCACACTGAGCACACCGTCCAGGTGCCAGTACTCTCAAAACACTAACTGCACCTGCGGGGACCCCCCTCCTCCTCACCTGCCTCAGCAGTGGACCCCCCACTCCTGCGCTCAGCCTCCCCAGGACTCTACTTCCTGTCCTCCCACCCCTCAGCTCTTTCCTCACTCAGGAAACACACCGTGCAAACAGAGTACTTCCCTCTTATCTTCAAACCTGGACCCAGTCTACACACACATGGAGTGCCGTATGCACTACATCCACTGTCCCCCCGCCCATTTCCACCACTGTTCCCAGGGAAGAGTGGCCCCCCGGCAGGGACCTGCACACAGCTGCCATCTCAGGAAGTACTGCGTCCATACTGCAAACCTGCAGGCTGGTTCAGCCAGAGAACAGAGATCCACAACCTCACCTTCAAACCGGGACACGGGCCCAGCTCCAGGTCCCGGTCCAGGTCCAGGTCCAGGTCCAGGTCCAGTCTCTGGCTCAGAGGAAGATCATAGACCTGAAATGAGTCAATCAAGTCTCGATAGTAGCCAAAATATCAGCAACTCGGCCCCGACACAACCTCACACTCGGTGCCCCTCCCCCTCACTGGGCTCGTCACACACTACCTGTCATGAGAGACAGAAGGCGAGGGATAGAGCCCATTGTTGTGGTGATAACCATGTATCCGCCACGACCACAGAAACAACAACGCAAATGGATGCTTGTTGTAAAATCCCTGGCAACCAGGAGAAGCTCGAAAGTATTCCCGTCACACGGGAGCAAAGTGTCAAAAAGTGCAAGCGGACCTCCAAAAGTGAGCGGGCGTCCTCCGCCTCTCCAAAGAAGCTGTACTGTTTTAACAGGACATTGAAAGTGAAGTGCAATTCAGCTTCAGAGTTTAACGTGCCAAAAAGTGAAACCAGCGTGCCTCCTATTGCAATAAACACTAATCCTTCTTCTGAAAGCTTATGTTGATGATAAATTGATATTTTAATAAAACTCAGTCCAGAACAAAAAGCAAATATCCAAAAAAAAAAAGAAAGAAAAAAGGAATGACTCACTCAATGTTTCCGTGCAATTAAACAGTGTTTGGGATGTGTTTGCTGACCAAGTGCCTCAGTGTGTTTCATAAAACCGCACGGACCCACTAAATATATTCTGTTTACATTTTTCTTTTCGTACTCACCAGTTCTTCACATGCCAGATTATTTGTTTGATTTTACATGAAACACACTATTGATGAAGCTATTTCATTGTTCACACAGACATCTCCATGAAATCTTGCAAACGTTAAGTGTTAAATGTACAGCAGCCATTTGCACCGACAGGAAATCGTACAGTAAATATTGTGATATTGTGTGTAGTTATAAATATATGTCGTCGGATATGATCACATCAACTTAATAAAAACTTAAAATGTGCCACATTTTACAAGCTGATAAAAAAAAAAAAAAAAGTTGTTGCCTGACACTTTTTTGTATTTGTGGGAGCTAGTGTTGAATTCTCAGTGTGCTCTTGTGTTCAAGTCGCCACACGCCTCAGATAAAAGATGTACTGTATGATTAAAATGTCTTTTTTTATCACTATTGTCCTGCTGTCTGCCATTGTCTGCTCCTCCTGATACACACACGCACACACACACACACACATACACACAGACCATAAAATGAGATCAGGCTCCTCTCGAAGAAGGAGGGTATATCTTTAATCATAACAGTGCTACACCTGTTTCATTGTCTCGTAACTGCTGGCGCCTTCAGTGCTATCTGTTACATCTGGCCTGAGGTCGTTGACTGGATTTAAACTGGGCCGGGCTGCCTGCTCTCAGGGCTCATGTAGACTTGATTTACACAAGAATAATGGATTAGATTTTATTACTAGGTGCGATACAGATCTCATCTTCTCAAGCCCATCAGTCAAAGTACATCAACAGGATTTCTGCTCAGGAACTGTTGAAGTTTGGGAATCGCATCAAAAGCTGATCGTAAAATTATTCTTTCGAGACGGGCCGCAGAAAAAACCTATGTGCTGTGAGGCTTAATACATGTAAGTGAAAGAAGTGCTCTGAGCTTTAAGGCCTGCTGAGGCAGACAGCCTTAATTACAGGGAGACAACACTCTGGCACAAAGCGCTAAGAAAACAGCCCAGCTGCCATTAGCAGTGGTTTTTGCTTGTCTAACAAATATATATTTTCAATGAGTTACTCTTTTGTAATATTTCCTGGGCAACATTGGAACAAAATCTGCTGAATATTCTTCCTGTTTGCACATTCAAACAAGACCTATTTATGGCTGTGGTTTGTCTGTGAGCGTTTTCCAAGCGATTGTGTGATTAAAGGAGAACTGAGCCTTTTCATGTTTTGTTTTAAAGCAGCTGTAATTAATATTTTTGCAGTAACAATGGATCAAATTACTAATGTTGGCTCGTGGTGAAGAATCTCCTACTGAGAATTATCCCCTGAGTCTGCAGCTCTCCACAACTGTACTCAGTTTTAGTGTCTTTCAGCTCATTGTTTTGGTTTTCGGGCCCACAACTTTACTAATGTGGCTCTCTTCCTCTCTCTCTGCTTTAAAAAGCCAAATTTTGCAAGCTGGTTTCAGAGAAGCTAAAGTGCCAGATCCTCTGCAGACTCATGAAACAAGGCTAAAAGAAGAGTCATTATTTGACTTTAATCTTTCATCTTAAAGTGACTAGACACATGACTTTAAATGACTGTGAATAGATAACCGTATGCTAACAGGTTGATAGCTTATTTCCACTGCCCCCATGTGGACAAAAATCAGTTACTGCAGGTTTAATTCACTTCGTAGTGGCCCATTATGACCAGTCCTCAACCTGTGGAGCTCCACTGGTGCAACTGGAGTTGAAGTAATTTAGTCAGCAGCTACTTCAATAGTTGCAAATGGTTATTTTCTTTCCTGCTTTCCTGCAGCAAGCACCACCGAGGAGCACACGGCAAATCAAAACTGTCCCTGATTGAATTCTCTCTAGATGGGAGACATGATATCCCTCCTTTTTTTTTTTTTTTCTCCATTCCTCTTTCCTTCACCTTCATTTTCTCCATCTTTTTTTTCTTTCTGCTACTAAATCTATTCCAACCAAAGTGCAGAAAACACCTGTTTCCTCAGAGGTTCGTTGGGAAAAGAAGCAGTCATCATCCCCTCTGGTCGTCTCTCTGCCCCCCGTCTGTCCTCCAGTGAGGAATGTGAAGGCCGATCTGCTCCCAGTGGGTTACTGGTAAGCTCCACACTGGGTTAGAGCTGGGGTTTTCACACTGGGACACCATGAAGCTTGAGTTCATTATCTCTTTTTGGCTCCTTGTTACTGTTATTCAGAGTGAGATCCTCCAGAGATCATGATCGTCTTTTGATGTGGAATTTCAGCAGCAGTCTCCCCCCTCTCACTATCGAAATCTCAAACTTACTGCTTCATGTTGCGTCTTGCGTCCCAGACACTTCTCACATTGTGGTTTGCGGAGGGGCACTTCTGCGGAAACACGATCAACATCATCACAAGACGTTAGTTTCAAAGTGAAAAGCTAGTTTCCACCATACGTCTTGGCTCAGAATAGCAGTTGGAACATGTGGATGGTGTCAGAGAAGGGAGGAAAAGTACCACTGTGCTTCTTTTTTTTTTTCCCTCTTAACCCCGTCACACCCTGTTAACCAAAAAAAAAACAAACTTCCACAAACAAACAAGTCGTATAAAACACATTACATAAGTAAACCGCCCACAGTGGGATCGTTTGATGCTTCTGTGTTGAAGGAAAGATCTTATTTTGGCTCGTACAGCTCAGACTTGTGTTCCCCTCGGCCTCAGATCCCCCTGCCTTTACTCTGCTCCTCCACTCAATCACTGCAGTGAAGACGAGTCCACTTCCCCCCGGAGGATCTCTACTCAGGCTTGCGTGAGCATCCCAGTAATTATATTTGCTTAAACAGAGGTCAAATATTAACTATGGCCATGGGGCTGGGTTTATTACATTTCCCTGCAAGGGGAGAATCTCAGAAGCATGTGTGTCTGTTCTAAGTATATTCTGCAGGCCTGAAATAACTGTGAAGAGCCCGCAGAGCTGGAGAGCTTGTTTACAAGGTAAACATTTGCTTCCACTTTTCAAATTAGATTTTGGTGGAGCCGCTGGACTGGGCCAGATTTATGGAAGTGAAACAGGTTTTCCTTCTTTCTTTTCAGATCAGTGGAGGAGCTGATTATTATTTTTTTATCTTAAACATGAATTCTTTTCTCACCTTTCTGCTCCAGAAATTTTCGTTCAATATTACACTGAAAAAAACGCAGGTATCTTGGTATGGAAATTAGAAAACAGAGGGTGACTTCTCATCAGTGCAACCTTCACCTCTGATTGAAAACATTTTAATAAATCAGTAAAAACCACTGAAAAATATTCTTGTCCTTGCAGCTGAAGATTATATAACCAACAGAGTAGGAGGAAAACATCTTTGCATATTAATTCTTAGTTAATCTATTCCTCCCAAACACTGTGCTATATTCCTGTGGCTGTTGCTTTTGCCTCTGAAGTCTTTGGCTCTAATCTAAAACCAGATCCTTTTCTTATGATCTTTATATCGTCTGAATCCACAGTCGGCCTAACTGTAGCCCTCGTCTTTTCTTTTACTACGTTACAGCAACACAATAATATTCAGCCCATTAAAATGTGGCTGGTTGACTTGATTAAACGCTTTTGTTTAAAGAATATTCAATGAGTGAATTTGGCGAATTATTGAGTTTGAGCTGTTGAATTATGTAGCTTGCAGTTTGGAGTTAGGAGACTACGTCTGATTAACAGTATCATACAAATATGCACAGTAAAAATCAATTTTTTAAAATCAGAAATACACATTTGTTTAATAACACACTGGGACACTTTTTGGGGCCCTCAGTTCTCTCAGTCAATAGCTACTATATTTTAGGGGCACTAACAAAAAATCCCAGAAAAGTGCATAACAAAAGCAGACTGGACAGATATTAATGCGGCACCGTGCTCAGATTAATGGACTGTCCACAGTGTATAAGCTGCAGGAGCCTGCAGACAGGCTGTAATGTTCAGAACAGCTGGCCCATAAAGGCTGGGAGGATGCAGGCGGCCGGGGCCAACAGGACGGAAGCTTTCCTCTGCCCAGTAGCTTCCTGTTTTCAGACACACAGTTCAAATGAAAGGAAACTGACTGACCTCAGATTCACTCTCATCTTACAGTCCAACAAAACCCAAGTGCTGTGGGAGATGATATCATTTGCAGTTGCTGCTGAGATGAAAATGCGCCATTACGTGACACACCCAGTGCAATTATAAACAGTCTCACTAATTATCACTGGGGTTTTCACCGATCACTCAAGGCTGACGTGAAGAGTCGGTAAAGACACGGACAGCTTACGACATCTAGTGGTGAAAGTAGAAAATAAAAATCCAGAGGAGTTTCACCTTCACCAAGGAGGTTCTGTTTTCTGTAAAAAGTACTGAACCGATTAACACTAAACACGGTGGGGGGGTGGACCAGAGAAGAACAGATTAAATTTTGGGGCAGATCCAGATCATTCATCATGAATCAGATTTTTTGTTTCTCTGAAGTCTGGTGTATGTTTTTTTTTTACGCTGGCCTTGGTGGGGCCCGCGCTCTCTGAGGGCCCTTCTAGTTTCTAAACATTACAGCTGCAATTATGATCAATAAAATCATTTACACTAAGGTTTAGATTAGATGAACCAAAACCCAAGGCAAAAATCACATGAATGTTTCAGGGGTTTTGTGGAAATTTTATAATTAATTATTATATATATAATTAATTTTATTTAATAATGCAACCATGAAAGTAAAACATATATATGCATAAATTTCTCAAAGCATTTAACATATATTCTATATTATCCTCTTGTTTAAGGTTAAGTACTCAGGAATCAAATGACACCACTCCATGAAGAACAACATTTATTTTATAGATTTTGTTTTAATTTTTACAATACATGATCATTTTGAAAATCTGTGAGATAATCATATATAATAAGACTTACTGGCTGTTGCTGATGATTGTCAATATAAATACTTCTGGGTCTTTGACTGTAACAAACAATTTGAAAAAAATTACTTTGTGGTAGGAGTTTTGTCATTTTGAGATTTTAAATACAATTTACAGGAACAGAAATTAAACAGTTCTGCAAACAAACAACCATCATACAATATCGAGATCAGAAGGTCAACAGCTGACAAACCAAACTGGCCAAAATTAAACTGTTATTACACTTGATTAATCAGACTCATTAAACTTAATTGACATTAAAAAAAACAAAAAAACAATAACAATCGTTTGTTTGTGCTGTACATGTGATTGGGTCATGGAGTGTTGGAGCTTCTTCCTCCTGCTACCTTCCCACTTCAGCATCGTGGTTCACATGGCGATTTCTCTGAGGTTCTCCAGCTTTATGTTGTCCTCATGTTCAGGTTGATTGTTTGGCTCCGCAGGCTGAGGTTTGTCCTCTTCAATCTTTTTCACCTTGGTGTCTTTGAGGATCTGTGAGGTCAGTCGCTCATAAAACCACTCCAGGTCCTGAGGGTCCTCTGGCCAGGTGAGGTATTCTCTCTTCTGAGCGAAAGCCCTGATTGCGTTGTACTTCATCAGCTGGTAGGGAGCCAGCTTTGGTTGTATTTGATCAGAAAGGATATTAAAGTTAGCAGTGAAGGTGAAGAACACAATATCTATTTCTATTCTCATTCACTAAAAATTGCATGGCACCAGTTTTGTGAAGCAATGTTAATCTAAGTCTGTATGAAGCCTGCCATCTACTGGTGAAAAGTAGGCACTGAACTGCCCATTGCCAGCTGATGTTTGGTGCTACTTGTTCTCTACAGGGAGTAACATCCCCAGCATAAAAGACCAGGCAATAGCAGATGGAAAGATTAGTGCCTATATCCACATGTACTTCTCAGACTTAACAAAAAATTGTGTTTAGTTACTTAAAAGTAGCTGGAAACAATGATTTTATATTAATAATGTATCACATAACTAACACGTAACTAGTTACAACCCCTGGGGTAATTATCATGTGACTGTGGAGTTCACCTCAGTTCTAATAAGAGTCTCAGCTCGTTGTTTTGGTTTTTCTGGTCCAAAGCTTTACTGTGTTGTTTCACTCTCGCTGCTCTTATCAGTGTTATTTTTGGCAGCGGGCAAAAATCTCCATTTATTTATAAAAGAGTAATGCCTGTCCCTCAGGAGCTCTAGTCTCTGAACTTGGAACTAAAAGCAGAATGAGTGTTGGATTTAGATTTGTCATGTGGTCAGAAACACCTCTCCAAACGAATGATAATTATCTGCTGGGTGTGTAAATAGGCGACAGTTTGCTAACACGTTTACCTAATCGATGTATAGGGGGGACAATATGTCAGTCATGTGTACAAGTGGCAAAAAAAGAAAAATCAGTTAATGCATGTTTAGAGTGACTTTCAGCAAATCCCATAAACTAAGTGCAAAGTGTCTCAGCAGCCTAATACACACCTTCCCTACCACCAGCATTATCAAGACGTTCTTCAGCTCCTCCAGCATCCGGCCCTGGGCCAAGGTGAACGCCTCCAAGCACCAGCCATCTGGAAAGAGGCACACCCATGTTAGTTTTTGTGTGTGCCATGATTTTTTAATTGGTAAATAATTTCGTAATAGAAAAAAGAACGATAAGGGAGTGGGACCCTAATGAAAGGCCTGACACCACTGTCACATCTGTTTGTTAAAGACAAAGCCACAGCCAGCAGCAGCAGGTTAACTTAGATTAGCATAAAAACTGGAGATTGCTCACTAAGAAACATGTCATCGGTTGTTTAATCTATTCAAAAACCTGCAGTCTTTATGCTAAGATAAGCTAAGTGCAATCAATCTATAATCATATAACAAAAAAGGGAATTAGTTTATCTCCAAAAATGTTGAAGTATTCCTTGAAAAAAAAAGTCAAAAATTAAGCAGACGTAGTGAAACCTTCAAAAAAAAAAAAAAAAAGCTGTACCTTTAAGAAACTCTTTGGAGATGATACACACGGTCTTCCTGCTGCCCCAGATGGCATCTCTGATGTTCGAAAGGTGATCCTCACCAGGCAGGAAGTCTCTGGCCTCAAAACAACAGTGGAAGATGTTCTCCTCTGAAAACTGGTTGTCGAGCTTATTCAGCAAAGCGGCCTCCACCCACTGATAGTCACTGTTGCTGAAGCAGAGGAAGGCGTCGTACTGCACCTCTTCCACAGGAGGCGTCTGTTTTGGGCCCTTGAGAACTCTGCCAACGATCTTTTTGTAGATGATGAATATCTGCCCTCGGAGACGGGCGTAAACAATCCCGCTGATGATGACAGTGATGATAAGGAGGGCAGAGAAGATGAAGAGCGCAAACTTAAGATCTTGGACATCCTTTTCACACGGTTTGATGCTCTTGGCGTACTCCAGCAGAGAGACGTCGTGGAGAGCAGCTGGAAACTCACATGTGTACTCCTTAATCGGGCTGAGGAAAGTCACGTCCGTCTTGTTCAGCCACTTCAGGAAGCTCTCTATATTGCAATCACAGTGAAACCAATTTCCTGCCAGGTTGAGGAAGAGGAGCGACTGAAACGTCATAGGATCCGGAGAGGCTAGGAAGTTGTTTGAGAGGTCAAGTCTTTTCAGGCTATCTGGAAAGACGTCCCGCTGCAGAGAGGTCAAGTAATTAGACGAGAGGTCCATCTCTATGATCGAGCTGAGACCTCTGAAAATCCCTTCTGGGAGAGTCGTGAGTGAGTTCAAGCTTATACTGAGCGCAATAAGATTCTTAAGATGATCAAACAGGTCAAGGCATTTCCCCTCCGTCCAAATCCTCTGCAGGGAACTGTCATGAAGATCTAGCACTTCCAAACTATTATTAACGGGTACTGTAATATTCCCATTTAGGGTGCACCACTTGACGAAGTTGCCACTGTAGAAGAAATACTGGAGATACTTGAAATGAGTCATTATGAAATAAAAATCCTCCAAGTTTGTAAATCTGTTTTCTGTAACATCCACATGGATGCTGTTCATAGCCAAGTCATTGATATGTCTTAGTGATTTCATCTTATTGTCAGCCAAATAGAGATATTCTAAGTTTGGTAATGATGCAGGAAAACCCAGGTCTCGCAGTGAGTTTCCTGTCAGATATAAGGCTCGTAATTTGGGAAGACCACTGAAGGATTTGTCCCCCAACACACCAATGTGATTGTGAGACAAATCCAACACCCTAAGCTCTGTCAGGCTGGTGAATGTCTGAGAATGAATCTCTCCTAGCAGGTTGGATGACAGGTTGAGCATCCTTAAATTTCCCTGAAGACCACTGAAGGCATTTGTGTGAATCTGATTGATTTTGTTTTTGGAAATGTCAATAATTACTGCAACCTTTAGGGGGCTAAAAACAGCCTTCTTCAAAGCGAATATAGAGTTTTTAGAGAGGTCTAAAGTTTCTACTGCACTGTTCACGAGGCCTTCGTATGTGTTTTCATCTGGATCAGGTAAGTTCTTATATGAAAAGGCTTGGCCTATGTGTCCATACAATATAAGATGAGAAATCGGAGTCCCTTTTATTGCTTTGAAAAATTGTCTCGATGTGTTCACGTTGAACCTATTGAGGGACAAGTCGAGGGTACCAAAGGCCATTCCTTGGAAAGGGTTCCCACAACTATCCCTGTCGTATTCTTCATCATACATTTTATATAAGTGGTTGGAGTGCAAGTTCAGGTGTGTGAAATGTTTCCCCCTGAAACCAACAAGATCGTCTTCACATAACCTTTTAATGCGATTCAATTTGAGGTTTAAATTTGTGAACTTTGTGAGCTTTGAGAAGAACAGTCCAGGTTGGAGTCTCTCTATTTTGTTACCAAAGAGGTCGAGCATTTGTAAGGACAAAAGGGGCTGCAGATAGCTCTCCACCAGTATGGAGTCTTTCAAATTGCAATAATCCAGAAAGAGGTGTTGTAAATTAAACAGTCCTGCAAATGCCCTCGGCTCCAGCTGAAGACCAATATTATGGCCTAGAACCAACCGTGTCAGTTTTCTTTGCCTGAGGAAAGCGTTGTTCCTTATGACGAGCTGCACTTTCTGCATTCCTAGATCTAACTGCTGCAGCTGGACGTAGTCTCTGAGCGAGGTGCTGTTGATCTCACTGATGTAGTTCATGTCCAGGTACAGGTGGGTGATGTTGGGAGGCAAAGCAGGAACCCAGTAGTGGCGCTGTGAGGTGCAAGAAGCTACAAGGCCATATAAAGTGCATGATGGGTAGCATGTGGTTACCTGCAGGTCGGAAGATTACATTAGCTCTGTAAACTGAACTCTACACTTCATTTTGGGATATGCGCTTGTTCACATTTTGCTGAGAGTTAGATGAGATGATAGATGCCACTCTGATGCCTGTACAGCAAATATGGTGCTGGAGCCAGCAGCCAGTTAGCTTAGCTTTGCACAAAGCAGGAGGATGTGTGTATTTTGAATTTGAATGAGCACATTTCCCACAATATTGAACAATTTCTTTCATTCTTGTCCATCTCAGACTATTGTTCAGTTTGTGAAAAACAAATAATAACTGATCAGTTTTGATCTTACCTGTAGGTATAAACCAATGAAAACCAACTGAAGAGCCGGCGTCCTCATGCTGTCCTCGACCTATCAAGACGTCCACAGAGAAAGTCAAAAATGAGCAGAGATTAACAGATGGGATGTTGTTGCTTTGGCTCAGCAGAGCAAATATTAGTGAGGACAGAAGAAGGTGAAACTGTCAGACTGTTTGCTTTAGCAGGTTCACAGTTCACTGGTGCAGTCACACCGCTCAGTACACAACCGTTCACCCCTGATATCAGCTTCAATAATAAAGCTCCTCGCAAATAGTTGGCATGTTTGCTAGGTTAGTTAATTTCCCTTGAGGGATGCATGCAAGTTGCACTGTGGGAAATGTAGGATCCAGGGTTTTTGAAGTGTAACTCAAAGATCTGAATCTTGAACTCTTTTTTTTCCCCCTGCAACTTCATGGAGGTGCAATATCCCACTAAATCTCGGGAGGGCTCCTTTAATAATAACAACACTGACATGTTAAAAAAAAAAGAAGAAAAAAAAAAGGAAACTAGATATGTTGCAAGACAAAGCCCTGTAACTCCAAATCAGAGTTTGGTACATCAGATTACTGCCCCTAGTGTATTAATTATAATTAGTTTTTTTATTGTATTTTTTTTTTTTTTGAAAAAACTAAACATAAATTCTACATTGCAGCTATAATAGTTGATACTTTACCCCTGTTGCGTGTATTATCAGTAGTATAGTGTATGTATAATAAATAGAGGGCGGTACTTCGACTTAATAACTTCTCTCCTGTATCACCATGAAAGCCTCTTCATGTTGCCTCGCATCATACACACGTTTAAAACAAGTTATCTTAAATTATCAAAGAGTTGTACTGAAATCTTTCCAGTAATCTTTGGGTTTAACACTTATAAAGAGCAGGCTGACACATTCACTATTTTTATTTATTTTTTTTTACCAGCATTTGTCCGGTACAATCGGAAATAACAGACGTGTGTCAACATCCTAAATCTTTTTTCTTTTTTTGAATTACGAGTTTATACAGGGAGTCAGTCATACATGTTCTTGGCCACAGCTTCCTTACAATTAGTTTTCCAAATGTGTAATAAAGGGAGAAATCTTACCCGTGTTGTTCTTGTGCAAACTGGGAAAAACCTTCAGTGTCTCTCCTGTAGGAAGAGGAAGGTAAAACACCTCCTCCTCGCAGACGAACGCACTCGCGCACTTATCTGGAAAACTGCGACTGATTAATATCTGCTCATTGATCGCGAAACATACCTGCCATGTATTTTCTGTCGCTCTGAATACACAGGAAATGTCACAATTCCCCATATGAGCAAATATCTACTTCCTCTTTCGAAGACAACTTGTCCTCGTTTTTTCCTCAACTTCATGCTTCTGTCTTCTTATTATGGGCTGTTTTTAATCTCTGGTGACCCACCCACTTCCAACTTCCCAACACTGCTAAGTACACTTGTAGTACTGCTAGTACTGCTGCTGCTACTAGTAATAGTACTACCTTACTGTGTGGTAGTGGCAGCTGTAGTAACAGCAACAGCTTCTATTGCTGCTGCTACTATACTATAATATAATAGCCTAATTGTACCACAATATCATCATACAATGTTGTATATATATGAAGATATGAATCCTTACAGTGGCATCAGTGACGTTCCTGTATATTCTAGATAAGGCTGGCAAATCTTCAGAAAGGTGTCATATCCTTTTCTGGGATTATATGTAATCTTTAGGAAGGATACAGCTGTTCATATCCTAAGACCATCTATCAGATTTCCGTGTCATTATTGTGCAATTCCTGGCCACACGTGAAGCAATTTCCATAAAGTTGATTTGGGAATTAGTTGAAAGTCTATTACTGCTTGTGAGATTTCCCAGTAAGCAAAGCTCAGGATGTAATGGGAACGTAACTCCTGTGGTCGTACCAAAAGGGCCGTACCTTTGAACAAAGCCAGGTACAGTGCAGGAAAGGGCCAACCCAATAATAAATGTTATTAAAATATTATACACAGCTCTACTGTATTGTTGTGACATTATTCCTTACTATTTATTTGTGTGGTTCTATATTTCTCAGGGGTAGGCTATGGCATTTTAGTTACTTATACATTCACATATATCCAGGTAAGTAATATGTTGTTATGTTTGAAAAGTATATTATGTTTGTGCCAGGAAAGTGTTTGAAATGGAAGACGGCAGTTTAGTGAGGTTAAGTATAAGGGGAAGCATTGTTTCTCCCAGTGCCCCTCCAAATGAAAAAAAGTTTGTTTTTGGCAGCAGAGTGAGAAATGTTTACTTAAGTAAAAGTAGTCATACTGTAATATACACTATAAAAGTACTCCATTACACATAATTGACTCAAGGCAGAGTCAAGTGTAAGTGTAAGGATGTTGCATTAGGTTTTATTGACATCCTTCTGCCTCAGCTGGTGCGGAACAACTGCTTATATAGTCCTGAACAATTAGCCTGGGTAGAACCAAACTCCATCCAGGGGATCTAAGTCCGTCTCATTTAAAAAGATCAACTGACAAAAAGTTACTTTTTATTTGTAAACATCAACAGTTAAAACAAGACGCAAATTGTATTCTTCTAAACAAACTGTAGAATTGCTCCAAATCAGACAGATACTCATGAATACAGTATATTAAACTTATGACCACCCCCACAGTCTTGGTATAACCCATGATATCATCGATGACATCAGCAAGACCAATAAAGAGGGAAGTGTTCGGCTGCCCCACCCTCTTAAAACTTCTGGAGTCCATGGTGAGTGTGGAGGATCAAACTGCTCAGATTAAACCAGTGTAGAAGAACTGTGTCTGTTTAACCAAAAATAGTGATGTAACTGTAACGAGACACAATGCTAACAACAAACAAACCTGTCACACTGTTTCCAGTGCTAAAGATTAAGTGCTAAAGCATGAGATTTGTGTTCTTACAGTTGCTCATACACACACACAGCCATATAAATATAAATGTAGGTGGAAGTGACATCGGCTGCTAATTTCTGGACATTACAATTACAAATGCAGTTTTAGCTTCTTCTTAGCTCTGAATATTACAAGGCTAGCTTTACCTACCAGGTGTTGGAGAATGGTAGCATTAAGCTACATTACACAGTGACAGTGGCATTAGCTAATCACTTTGGTCCACATAAATTTGATGGTAAGATAAAATGAAAACATGTCAGTAACAGTAGCTACTAACTTATGGAATACAAAGCTAGCATTAGCTGCTATCTGAACAGTTTGGACATAAAGCTAGCATTAGCTGCTAAACTTCTAATATGTGGACATTGCAAGGCTAGCATGAGCTGCTATTTTAAAGTTTGGACATAAGGCATTAGCTGCTACTTTTGGGAACTTCAAGGGTATAATTACCTGCTAACTTTCTGACATTAGAAGGATGGCATGAGCTGTTAACCTCTGGACATTTTAAGGTTAACTTATACACTTCTCCACTTTCTTATCTTGTGATTTGATTTTAATGTGGTATACAAAAAATTCATGTCACTATGAAAAAGGTTTCAGTAGTTTAGCCTACTAATAGTTTACTGTGTAAGTGTTGATAGCCAATCATATCAGCTTTTTTTTTTTTGTTATTTCTGCATGTCAGCTGATCAATAATCAGATATAATGATTACCATAATCTAATGGTGAACATGCTGACAAATTAAAAGCTGTTTTAGACTGAAAAACTGCTGTTAAAACAGGCAAACAATAATCTTAATTTTACTTTGAAACAATCTTTTTTTACTGCCTTATTTACTAAAATATTGTATATATCCTTAAGATAGTAATTTTCAAAAAAAACAAGTCCTCATAGCTGTAGTGGTTATTAATATTTTATAATAATGAACCGATAGGAAATGTCAATCACACTGCAAGTGAAAGAGGAGAAGACAGAAGTTAAATTAGAATAAAACATTAAGGAAAGCAGAGTAATGGTAAAAGAGAAAAATAATATATCCATGGATGAAATACAATAACAGGATCATTGTTAAGAGAAAGTTATTTTTTTAATGAAATATATTGAGTTTATACCATTTAATACCCATTTTCATCTAACTATTAAGTATTCACAAATGATCTTCTGTGCTTCTCATTACCTCATTACATATCCCTGTTTCCTTCCCTGCAGCCCCTCCCACATCATCTGAAGCAACATCAGTTTCTGATCACGACAGCACTGCCGGATCACAGGATCAGCTGTCAGTCTGCAGGTGTGAATAGCTTTTAATGCCTTGGAGTTTGTAATTGCACAAATAAAATGATGCACCGTCCAAACAATAAGTACGGCCAGTGCAGCGCTGAAGTGTCGTCCTCCAACAAAAGTGACTGTGAAATAGCTTAAATTAACTGTTTGACAGCAGCTGCACAGTCATTAAAACCTGTACTTTGTATTTATATTGTGAACAAAATCCATCAAAACACAGTTTGTAAAGTTACTGCTCTGACACTGAAAAATAATGAGCCAACAAAGCTTTATTTATTCTCGTAGTTGCATCTGCATTTCTTGATGTTCTGTTTGCAAATTCATTATATTTGACTCCGAGTGTAAAGTTTCTGACATTTTCATTTCATTTTTCCAAAAACATGTCTGTCTCATCTTTGTGCAGAATGCAGGGGAAAAGTGAAAAAGCAGCTTTTTATACACTTTGCCACCACTGCTGACATGAGCCTAATAACCATTCAGTGCATTCAGAAAGTATTCAGTCCAGTTTTTATATCGCCCCATTATGACCACGTGAAAACAAGCAAGCAAATTCATTAAAAAAGAAAAACTGAAAACTGAAACGGATAGTGAGTGCAGATTGACGAGGGAAATGTATGAATTTAAATGATTTTAGCATTAGGCTGCAACATTACAACATGAGAAAAAAAAAGTGACTGCATACTTTCTGAAATGCATGAACGCACTGTTTGTCAAACTGATTGATCTGCTAAATGGACATCTCCTGCCAGGTTTCTCCTTCAGGCACTGTTGTTCTAGTGACGTTTGTTTTCCATGCTTTTAGACTTTATCAGATATCACAAGACTTGCAGCAGCTTCATCCCGAGGCAGCGGGGAAAGGTTTTGAAAACTTTGAGTCCTTAACGCAAAGCCCAGTGAGAGGGAAACTGCTCGTAGTGCTGGATGACATCACACCAGGTAAGCTATTTCTTAAACGAATATGTTATAATCTATAAAAAGAAAATAAAAATTGGTATTTTGGGGGTTGGGTATTTTTTTTAAATTAGACTATTCCAGACTTTTCTAACAGGGAATCAGTTGGTAAATACAACTCTGCTGTTTGCCGTAGTACTGAGAAACTTGTAGCTGAGGTTGAGCTGTAGTTGACTTACCTGGATCATTTCAGCCTTCCGTTACGGAGCCATAAAAATGCCTCTAGATGTCATTTTTGGATCCACAATGACTGGTCTTTACTCCAGTATCCTTGCTTCTGTAGGTTGTGTATATTAAGTACATGTGTCCTCTGCCGCTCTGCTCTTTAACTTGTGACCCTTTGGATGGGGCGCATCCATCAACCAGCTTTTGCATTTGACCAGCTGCAACAGGAAAACCCCTGTTACATATTGAAGCATCACTAATAACAATCTAATAATGTAATCTATAACAATAGTTCAGTCACAGGGGACAGTTTACTGCAGAATGACTGCTTTTCATTATGGTTATTATGTAATATGCATGTTTTACGATGACATTTCTATAGTCTCATGAAAATAGATGATAGAATATGGGGAAACAAGAATTAATATATAGCCAAAGGTATGTTAAGATCATATTTTGTTTATAATTCACGTACTATTGCTGATTATTTAGTTCCTGTCCAGCATGTACGTCATGTTGTGATCTTGGCTTGTGTGTCTGAGATATGCATAAGCTTCATGTGGTTCATTATTGTGACGGATTGTGTCCATGTGTCACCTTCCCTTTTAAAAAACATTAGATATGGAGCAAATTTTGCAGCTCTGTCTGTGCGTGCACGACCTGCAGTTCGCTTTTTCCTCCACACGGTGGAGTAGTCCGCCTGTGTCTGAGGCAAGAATCAAAAGAACAGACTTCTCCTTCATTCATATTTTTATAATTTAATACTGTTTCAGCACAGACGTTTAAAAAAACAAAGTTCTTTGTCATTCTCATTACATTGAAACTGTTGTACGTGAGTTGAATTGTAGATTAAAACCAGTTTTCCCAGGCGGTGAAAACCTTAGTTGTTGGCATAATATTTCTGTTGTATTGAGTTTATAGTGACCACCTCTCCTGTGACATGACCACGCTCCTGTCCTCCATAGCTTTTGTTTTGCTGTGAAATCTGCATCCTTCATACCGTGTCTCTGTAGAGACTGTCTCTGTAGCTCTGTTGTCGAGTCTTGATCGAGTCTTTAACTGTCCCTCTGAGGCCGCTCTCTTTCTCTTTAAGCGTCTGTGGCCACACGGTGTAAACCGTGAGCCTCACCCTCCTGAGCTTTGAGCGCACCGCTGCTCTCCATCTTCCCTCTGCGGCTGAGGATGTGATGAGCCAGAAAAACCACCAGCACAATCAAAAAGACTGTACACAGTATTATCCCAACAAACGCCCCCACTGACACCCCCGAGGGCTGCCGTGTTGGTCCAGGTATGTATGATGTTGTGGGGAAGTCTGGAGCGGTGGTCGAGTCCTGCGATCCATCTGTGTGATCCTCGTTTTTTACGCAATTGTATTGGTTAACTAACGTATATCCTGGAGAGCATGAGCACACATAGCTACCGAATGTGTTTGTACATTGCTGATCACAATAATTGGAGATGCACTCGTCAATTTCTATGCACACCGTGTGGTCCTCTCTTTCCTCTGCTACATAACCGTCAGGACAGTAGCACTGGGACGCATCGTTCGGGTCGCACTCCGCAGCGCACTCCTCCTTCCCGCAGTGACGTTTACACTTATTCGGCGACTTTGGATCCACTTTATATCCCTCAAAACACGAGCAGTTGTAGCTACCGGGAGTGTTGTGGCATTCGTGCTCGCACGGAGCAGAGAGACACTCGTTGTCGTCGACGCACAGGCTGCCGGACTTCACGTATCCATCCTCGCAGACGCACTGAAAGCCGCCGATGGTGTTTTTGCACTTGAAGTTCTCCCCGGGACACTGCCGCTCGTCCGTGCAGTCATTGAAGTCCACGCACGACCTGCCGTCCTGAGCCAGCTTATATCCGTGGTCGCACACGCACGCGTAGGAGCCATCGCTCCTGTAACAGGCGTGATCGCAGCGCAGGGCGAGACACGGGTCGTCTGTGGCCTCTTCGCAGGTGACTTTATTTTCAGGGCTGACGATTTGACCCGGCGGACAGTAACAGGACGGGACCTCGTTTGGGTCCATTGCGCATTTGTGCTCGCACCCGCCTTCTTGTATCTCGCAGTTCCACGGCGCCTTCAGCCACTTCTCGGAGAAGCAGAGGTATTTAGTCTCAGATGGCATCCGGGTAGCGATGGTGCCCATTGGCAGAGACAGCACATCCTCGACCTTAAACCCCATAGGGGTCATGTAGGTGACAGACTCGTCCTGTGCAACCTCTAGATTTTTGCACGGCTGAATTAAGCCGTACTCGCAGAGAAACCCGGCCGCCTGTTCACCACATGGTTCCTGGGTCCATTTGAAGTCGCTCTCTTTGGAAACTGAGACGCAGCGAGGAGAGGAGCAGCTGCTGTCAAAGCTTGGCGCCCAGTTGAAGAAGTCACTCTCGCTGTCTTCGGTCACCCACTGGAATCCTTTCAGCCCAGCAGCAGCGTCTGGACAGGCGGTCTTCAGATGCAAACCGATCCAGAACCGCCCCGTGAAGTTCCCCAGCAAGATACTCAGAATATCATGTGATACAGATGAGCGAACTGTCATTAAGTGGCCTCCTTTATCTTTACATTGATCCTGGGCTGTTGTGAAATCGCTGGGGTCTTGGATCATCCCGAAACACTGGTTCCCGATGCAGTATCCGTTATTCGCCCCGGCCCCGCCGGTTCTTCCCATCATGGAAACCAGTATGACAACAAGCAGTCCCGTTACATCATTCATGTTTGCACCTCGGTTGTGTCCGTTCAAGTTCTTGCGAGTTCCAGCAGTCTATAGGCTTGTTTGTTTGAGAAACTGTTAAGCTCGTATTTATAAGCCCCTAACTCCATGCTACTGTGCCGGCGGAGGAAGGAAGTCGCTCTTAATCAGCCCGCTGCGCCACTCACTGCTCTCCACAAACTTTCTCCTTGGGCACAGACCATATCCCCAATTACGCACGACTTTTACGCACATACGCACCGAAGACGCGCGCACGCAAGGGGGAATCACCCAACGCCCCCTTTTTCCAGTAGCCCCTCCCAACTCCACTCTGCACAACATGTAAGTCCATGAGCGAGTCTCTTGGTCTCGTGGTCAGTTTCTTTAGATCCGGTGACATAAATAAACGTTTCTTGCACGTTTTCACTCGTTTTACACATTTTCTGAACACGAACGCAACTTTATCTCAACTCAAGGCAGGATAAGGAAAATTAACATCTTAATGAAAACAAAATACAGCAAGGGAGTCTTTGTAAAGACGCATGTTTTCCTTTACACAGACTCCACTCCCTTGTTGTGTTGCATATGATCAGCAGCCATGTATGTGCCATGATATAAAGGACAGTGTAAAGCAGGGGAAAGAAACAGGTAAGGGTGTGAAGTTTCCTCATTTCTATATTAACCAGTGTGTGTTCAGTTCTCACACCTCCTATTTTATAAACTCACTGTGGCTCTGACCCTTCAAATCTTAGTCCCCCATAGCCTCTATAATGTTGGTTATGTTGCTCTCATTACAGATTGCTGTGAACAGACTCGGCTAAATGCTTGCTGTGGTAAATGTAAATATAAAGGATCTGATCGTGGGTCTCACATTAACTCTGCAGTTTGAGTGAAAGGTTAACAGACGCCACAGGGACAGGAGAAAAGAAACCAGCCAGACCAAACCAAATAAATGAAACAATAAATTCATAGATAAATATGCCTCTTCCAAAAACAAACAAACAAACAAACAAACAAACAAACAAACACACACACAAACACACAAACAAACAAAAACAACCTGCAGAACAATTATATCAGAATAAAACCTTAAGCTGCATTTATTCTTTTTCTTTTACAGCATCGTTCAATAGTGAAATATTCAACAGTAAAAAAACAAAACAATAATAAGTCTGTGAAACAGACATTCAGTGGCTGGGTATATCAGAAGGAGGTGCACTTGTGTTTTCATAACAGGCTCCATTATATAAGAAGACGTTAGCAGCACAGTTTACATTCAGGTGTAGCTGACCTCGCTGGATCAGTCTGTTATACACTAATGTTAATAAAATACATCAGCAATGTACAGCCAGTGTAGCAGCTCAGCATTATCTGTGAAAGTTTTGCTCTCCTGATGCATATAGACAAACTAAAGTGTAACTATCAGAATTTAAATGATCTGTGTTGTACTTATATCTGTGATACATAGATAATGTGTTTTTTTATGGCTGTAAAATTAATTATTTTCACAAATGATGCCATAAAGAGTAGGAGTGTTTTTTTATAGCTATATAGCTGTAGATATTTTTATTTACTGATTCCCTGTATTAACTATGAGCCGTGAGTCGGTCAGCATCCTCAGCCTTCAGATGATTCTCAGTTTGTTTTGATTACGGTTATTTTAAAGAAGAGAGAGTCAGAATGGGGATGAACTTATTGGGTAAAAATGGTCCAGAGTTGTTGCCGTTTCCACATGCATGCATGCATGCTTCACAAACCGTTCCTATAGCAACCAGTGCATCCCAAAGCAATCAGTGGTCTGCCTCAAAACTACATATCTCAAATGTCCAACTTCAAGAAAGACAGGAATATTTTTATGAGCGAAACATCAGTCACAGCGAGTCACTGTGACGTAACCCAGAAAAACACACACAGATAATGTGCCTTTAACTAAAGAGAATTTCTTATGGCTGTTTTTTTATCAGTGCTAAGAGCTTAGACTGAGACTTCATCAAAAGATAAAAAAGTAGTTAACATATAAAGTAATAATAATATGGCATGTAACATTATGATGTGCAGAAATTAAAATGTCAAGCAAAGACAAAGGCACATTTTCCTATTGAGGTTGAGGAGCTAAACTGCAGCGTGTCTCCAGTGAAATGACACATCAAACTGGTTCTTTTATAAAATAATCTGATCAATCATTAACAAAAAAAATATGGTTTATATTGCTGGATTTGTGACATTTGTAAGGAATCTACACTATAATTAGAAAAAATGACCATACTGACTTTTTAGTACCGTTACTATTAGACATTTTTCTGTGTAACAGCATCTTATTTGTCATATATGACTCGAAAAAATTAGCCTGATTGGAAAGAAAATCCAAAAGTTTTCCATCTTGGCATTAAAAAGGTGAAGCTACAGCTCCAGGGAATGATCATCATAAGGTACATTAACCCAAATTCCATATAAAAAAATATAAAAAAAAACATTCAGCAGTTTTTCTTTAAAGTCTTCATTCAATTGTCTTCATTTATCGCAGCTTTAAGAATGACACTATGGATAACTCCGTGGAAAAGTCCCATAGATCAGATGACTCTGTAGCAAGTGCATGAGACATGAGCAGGTGCTCAAAGGTCTTCAGCGGTGCCATTACTGTCTCTGCGGGTCGTTTTTACACTGTTTGTCGAAGGAGAACCTCTTGTATGTCTCGGTGGTCACCTGCTGCAGGTAGAAAATATCTAGATCTGGGTGTGTGAAGGAGGAGAGCTTAAATTTGCCGCAACGTTTCGCCACGTATCGGACCGAGCAAAACAGCAGCACTGCACACAGCAACATGAACACGGTGATGCCCAGGACGCTGCCGGTCTTGATGTAAGAGGGCACCGCTGCTGGAGAAGAGCCGGCTGGTGTCGGCTGTGGAGTAGAAGAGCCTGATCCCGATCCCTCATCTGTTTCAGTCTGCACACAGGTGTGGCCCTCTACCAGCTCGTACCCCTCATCGCACGAACATCTGTAGCTACCGAATAAGTTTTCACACGTGTGATCACACATGTGATAATGCTCACATTCATTTATGTCGGTGCAAAAGGTTGTGTTGTTCTTGACGTCTGTGATGTAGCCGTCAGGGCAGCGGCACTGTTCCCTCACCTTCCCTCCATCTCTTGTGACGACGCAGTCAGCTAGACAGTCTCTCTCTGTGCAGTATTGTTCACACAGGGTGGCATTCTTGGGTGACACCCTGAACCCCTCATGGCATTCACACCTGTAAATCCCATCGTGCTTATTACATTTCATGTGCTCACACTTGTCGCAGATTGAAACGTCCACACACACTTTGTCCTCCTCAACGAATCCATCTTTGCACTTGCACTCAAAACCTCCCTGTTTGTTCTCACACCCCATACCCACACCTTTGCACGGGTCCTGCTCCTTGCACTCATCCACGTCCAGACAGCTCTTCCTGTCCTTCGCCAGCCTGAAGCCTTTCTCACACTTGCAGAAGAAAGAGTCGCCCTTCTGCTCGCAGCCGTGTTTGCAGTCGGCGCACGGGTCTTTGATGCAGGTGAAGTTGTTGTGATGGAGAGTTTGACTTTCGGGACACATGCAGGTATTTGTTGAAGAATTGCACTTGTGTTCACAGCCGCCCCCCATCACTTCACAGTTCCAGGGAGCATGAAACCACTTCCCCCCGAAACACACATGCATCGAGTCCGGATCTTCGGCGCCGACCTTTTCCGCTACGGCGGTGGCTCCCTGTGGAAACGTCTTCGTATCTTCAACTTTTAAACCCCAGTGACTGAGGTTGTATCTCACCTGTACGTCTCCGCCTGCCAGCAACGACCCGCAAGGTTCCTCGAATGAAAACCGGCAGAGGAATCCGTCCAGTTTCTCATCGCACAGGCTAAACGACATCATGAGGGCCCCCCCCGTCAGCACGGAGGAACAGTTTCTGGGACCTGACGCAGCTTCTCCGGTCTTCACGCCTGTGCCTTTCATTGGTTCCACCCAGAAACTACCGCTGAGTTCTCCGAGGAGACTCCTTAATGTCTCCTGTGGTTGTCCCAGATCGACCGATGATAACTCTCCTCCCTCGTTTTTGCAGCATTTCTGCGCACCTGGAAAGTCCATGGGCTCTCGAAAAAGCACCAAACACCGCGTCCCGGCGCAATGGCCGCTCCGAGAGAGGTCCGCTTCCTCCAGCCCGCACAGGAAAACCGCACAAATAAGCAGAGCTCGTGTCGTAGGAGTCATGATAACGATGTTAGAAAAACTGACTGTGGTATAAACTTCTGTGTTGGACGATCTGAGGCTAATGCAGTGACTGCAAGCTGCACTTAGTGCCCATTTATAACCCCCCCCAACTGTGTGTGTGTGTGTGTATGTTTTTTCAGGACAGGAAGGAAGTTCCGTCTTGGCCAACCTCACTAATTCACCAAAACACACACACACACACACACACACACACACACACACACACACACACACACACACACACACACACACACACACACACACACACAACATACATACATACACGGACACATGCGGGTGCATGCACTTTTAATAAGAGGAGGATGAACATAATCCCAGAACTCTCTCCCATGATGAATCTGCTCCTGTCATCTACATGATAAAGTAAAAGTTAATGCCTCATGAGAGAGAGAGAGAGAAAACGTTGCCAAAAATCTAACTCTCACAAAACAGATGCACATGTATAATCTTTACTGATATTATATTTTTTCTTGACATGTCCTTGAAACATGATTTATATATTCTTTATTTTTGAAACTTTATGAATTCACCAGTTCACATCTACAGTAACATTTCAGAGGTTAAGAAGAACACGCCTCTCCCTCCTTACCTTTTACATAACCACCGGTAAGTCTTGATTACCATGAGCAATTCCAAGTTACCCCAGCTTCAGTAGAAAAAAAATAAAAAAATGTACGTGATTGAAATATGATCCAAGAGCGGGCACTTCTTCCAGGAGAGTCACTGACTCATGGATTTTGAAGGTTGACAAACGAACCCTAAGGCACAATAACAAATACAGACGTACGGACACAATTGTGTGACTTATAGTCGATCTAAATCAATCATCATTCACACACTGTTCATCGTTTTCTCTCAAATTAGCAGAGGAGGAAGAGAGCTGCCCTTCCACTTTTCCTCATCGGGGGGGGCATAATGACTGAATGGCGGAGAGGAAGTGAAGAACAAGAGAGCCGGACAGACTTCCTACCTACCAGCCGCACCGTGCAGAGACAAAAAGTGACAAAAACTGCATTACATAAATCATTTAGTCCTTGAGCTGATGATTTTCCAGGTGGAGTTTATGTTGAGTAAACCTGAAGGAATGTGATTACATCCGATCGATTCCCTCCCAAAGTGACACACAGTGACTCAGTGGATGAAACAGGACATGAACCATATGCTGCAGTGAAATCAGTGGAGTCGTTTTGACGTCACAATTTCATTTGTATGTGTATTTTCACACCTTTGAAACTGACTTGTCGTTGTGATTACAGACGTTTTTACGACAGCGACTCACAGAGGTGTTCGGCTCCGTGCTTTTTCAGTGGCTCCTTATTTCCCATAATGAAAGGGTGTGGTGGTGTGGAATTGAGCAGAGGGGATGTGGCCCGTGGTGTAGCCACACAAGGAAAGGAATCCTTTGTTCATGCTGTAGAAACAAAGTAATCATTTCGAGTTGTTAGTGCTTAATCTCAGATCCCCACCTCTGCATGGATGCCTACCAGTGGGTGGCGTGGATTCAATCCAGTGCAGTGACACACTCAGCAGCTTGGTGCCAAAAATTAAGTCACTGCCTGTCAGTGTATTAGTTCTCTGATGTCTATCTCTAATGCCGACAGGGATTTTACCCAACCGCGCCTTGAAGACTGTTTTGTTTCTTCTAAATTTAACTGCTTTTTTCCACTCACCATTGTTTTCACAGTGACTCCATGTGATGGATCCAGAAACTTAGATAAAGTTTTGTTTTTAATTAGATATTTGTGACATTGCTTCATAGTTCTGTAGGAGCAGCTACGCCTTGACTGGCCTATGTGGGCCTTGATGGCTTCCTGCCACTATATACAGTTTCCCCAACTCATGGCCCAATGTTAAGGTCTCCTTCTTCTTCATGCGATAAAAATACGTGGCAGGCCGACGGCAGAATATAGAATGAAGTAACATTTTCAGTCTCAGTCGGCCCTTCACCTGCTTAATAATCAGTTGCGACGTCTGTACAAATGAGTAAATCAGCAAATGTAAGGCCATACGTTAGTAGTGATTATCATGGTAATCAGTAGTAAAGTACATTAAATGATTTCAACTTCTTTTCTCAACATCCCGTATCTATGTGCAGCTGTCACTGTGAGTTTTAAAAATATTACAAAACATTCTTTACATCACTTTTTAGAGCTGGATTATACCCTGAGTTTAAGACAAAGGTGGAAGGACAAATTACTCAGATTCAGACTCAGACATTTTATTATCCCAAGTGGGGAGCAGATAAAGAAAAACAATTGTAAGAATATACATAATACAATATAACACTGTAAAACACTAAACATTATAAAACATGGAACACTATAAAAACACCAGATGCTAAAAACACACAACTACTGTATTTCCTAATAATAATGATAATAATAATAATGGAAAAAATGGGGTCAATGGGTCTGTTGCAACATACAGTAGAAGTAGCATAATTAAACACTAGAAACCTAAAGACACAGTGCATAGATATGTGGAATAGGGAACTGAACCCTGCTGTCACTCTCAAACCGACTGCCACAGATTGTCAAATTTAATAATAAACTCAGTTTGAGTTATGAAACTTTTCTGATTCATTTTCTCAAATCAAAACAAAACATTATAGTGAACTCACAATGTTTCAGAAGTTCTTACTTTAGATCAGGCATCTTGAAATCATGATAATTTAAATAATTTCGTACAATACTTTATTATTATTATTATTATTCCTGATGTTATTTTACAAACAAGAAACAAATCTGTCAAATGTTTTATTCAGCCGACAGTAATAATTTACTAATCGCTTCTCCAAAAAATGACACACAATAACAATCATATCATTTGTGTCTCACATCTACGACATTATAAAAACGTTATAATGAATGCGTCACCAGTGTTCTGTGTACATTGAATCAACTGACTTAGACGACTATAAACAACTGTGAAAACAGTTAATTTCACTTCTCCATTGCTGATTAATGGGCGACGCATGTTAAAAGAAGAGTATGACTGGGAGCTGGGCTTGTGTGCGTCACTGAACTGGTAACTTTGCCCAAATGTGGGACGTTGTTGCTCCAGTGACTGATAGAGATGTCAGGGTGTGGTATGCAGTGGTACGAATGACATCACAAATGTTTTTTTTTTTACTAGAAGTACTTGGTTTTAACCCGAATCACGATCTTTTCTTAAACCTTAAACCCGAGCCATGACCGTTATCATATAGTAACCATGTCGACCAGGTTAGGTGCACCGCTGTAGGTACAGGCCGCGTGTTTATTATTGTAACCGTGACAACTGAGGTCAGGGACGTACACCTTCCGCTGCAGGGGCCGCTATTTCAGGAGACACTCCTATGGGTGTCAGAGGGTTGGGAAAGAAATGCCCGAAAGATAAAGCATTTGGAAAAAACTGTAGATATGAAGGGCTCATTCTAAAGCAACGAAAACGGTTCTTAGTTTCAGGTGATTATATCCTAATGAAAATACACTGTTGCTCATATAGCTGGAATTAAATATTTTTTACCCCTTTCCATGGAATGATTGTGACAATGTGATTTATTCTTGACAGATAAAGTGTATATCTTCTCAAAACTTTAGCAGTCAATCTCTTCCAAAGTGATTACTGATGCATTTAAATAGGAATAAACAGAGGATTGTGTCTGAAAACATAATTATTCCAACTTTATGGGCAACAGTGTAGATCAATAGATCCCTCTAAATCCTACTCACTGGTCCTTAAACAAGAAAATTATTAGGCTCGCTGAGATTATTTCTGCCTCCAGAGCAGTTTTTGCACCTGATGAAATGTTTCTACATGAAGTTCTCTTGTCTGCGTGCATCTACCTGACCCTCTACATCCACATCAGCACAGACCATACTGGATCCAGTGAGCAAGAACCCCTGTTTTCCTAACCTTCAACCTAAAGTACAGTTTTCATGGCAGTTGGCTGAGGTGTTAAGATATACGGGCAGGGACCACAGAGAGCGCTGTCACCAGCCCAGGAGGAAAAGGGAGGTAGTTTCCATGTCCTGCCTGAGGATGAAAGGAAGGAGAGCTGAGGTTAACTGACCCATGGCCACACACACACACACACACACACACACACACACACACACACACACACACACACAAGTACCCAAAGTTTTAATCATTTTGTAAATGTTAGTTCACCTGCCCGGCTTTCAGGCCAATAGTCTGTATTATTAACCTCTCTGTAAACGGCCTGTACACCTCGAAAAACAATTCTCCTTCGTCTTCCTGTCTTCAACCAGCAGGTCGTGTCTCTGAACTGTGAATTCTTCTGTCAAAACTCAGTGATTTCCAACTGGTGTTAGGCACAGCAGCACTTTTGCTCAGTTGCATGCCATATTTCTAGATTACCAGGTAAAGATCATGATTTGATTCCTTTTCAAAAGTTTTAACAACTTTAATAATGTTGAAAAGTTTTCAATGTAAGTGATGCAGGAAAAATCTACAGTCCTGGTTCTGTGTACAAATATATTACAAAGTCTATCTGAAGTTAATATGAGGCTCCATCACAGACAAATGAAGTGTGTATCTTCTCGGTACAAAATTCCCTGTTTTAGTGATTAACCCTCCTCTGTATCTCAACGAGTAAAATCTGTCCGGAGAAACACAAAGAGGGAATTTCAATCTAAAAAAGCAGAAACTTTGAAAGATATCCACTTGATTTCTTTAACTCTAATGAAGCTTCATTTTGGCTTCAGATAAACTGTAGACTGTATTTTTATAGATAATGTCCCAAAAAAGACATTTTGTGGATTTTGTCCTGTATGACATATATATTTTTGTAGTAGTTGTAGTTTGTGCTGCTGTTGAACTCTCTCTCCTATCGCCTTCATCAGAGTAAGATTTGCTGGGTTGTTGTGTTAGACAGAACACTTTCAATGTTGTAATTTTCTGAAAAAATTACACAGTATCTGCGGTTAATGGGAAGTGGTGGCCAGTTATTTACCGTAGGTCTCTTTTAGATGGAATTTAACTTCCTTATTTTTTTATCAAAGTTTGTAATTTGACATCATTGCTTCCTTTCTTTTTTCAGGCCAGGATGATTATTTTCTTCAGAATTAGTTGACGCTTGGCTTCGATTGTTAGTATTTTTAAATACTTTTCCAGGTCCCTCATTTGTGGGGGGGGTAGTTGTTACTCAGCTAGAGAAGCCTTATTTCCAAAACATGAGGATTGCTTGGAATGGATGCTCTTAACAGGAACACATAACCAAACATAACCTCGTTTCAGCATTAATTAAGTTGCCCTTTTGGCAGGCCTCCCGTCACGAACAGTGAAACCCTCTCAGATGCCCATCACATGTCACCTACCTGCATTGGCTGCACATGGTCGCCCAAATCAAATCCGAGTCACTAAATGCTCGACTTCAGAGTGACTTCTGGGTCTACACCATCTACGTGAACTCGGTCATTCAGCCTAATGCTCCTTCTGCGCCACTGCGTTCCACCAAGGAATGTCGGCTGTCATCACCATCCCTGCACACAAGACGGTCTCAGTCCAGACTGTTCTGGTCGGTGGTTCCCTGATGGTGGAACAAGCTACTGAATGCTATCAGAGCAGCAGCAACACCTGTAACACCCTAATGCCTAACCAGCTCTCACTGTGTAGCTACTATCGATGGAGTCCTCAGGAGTTACACCAAGGTCTCCTGCTGCACTGAAGCAGAAGTAAGTTAAATGTAAATTTAATGGAATATTTATCGACCAACGCTTGGAGATGAGATCAGTGTAGAGTTGTGTTGTGGCTGTGTACAACATTGTATTGATTATAACTGACAGGCTTGAAAAAAGTGTCATATAAGACTGTACTGCTAATGCATGCATGATTTCACTTTCCTGTAGATGTTTATTCACACCTTGTTTTGATTTCATCAAGGGGTTATAATTTGGTAAGAACACGTTTACACATCCTTTAAAGGATAATTACAGATTATTACAATGTGGGTCGTAACTTTGTAGTTTTGTCTGTTGTTTCTATCAGTTGTAATTACATTGTTCTGATTAAGTTAATCGCCAGACCAGGTCAGTCTCCACATGGTACCTTTTAAATTTTGGCTAATCTGGGTCTTGGTTGTTTGCGACAGGTCAGTTTCTACATCACTATGATGATAATACGAATTATGGAGGAAAAAAAAAAAAGTCAGCAGTTATAACAAACCACAAATCTCCTTTAACATCATTATTGACCTCACAGGAAATTAGTTCATTAAAATTGAGGAAGGCACGATTCTCCTGTAACCTGCTGTCACAATCATTGCGACACAGGAGACATTTGCCAACTCTTATATGCTCCTGTGGAGAAAAATGCAGATATAATACTGATATTTCAGAAATGTAAAAACTGTCCGGTGACATACAATAACTTCTTAAACATATGGGAGGATTGCGTTAAGGAAAAATTTTTTTTAAATGTTCCTCTATACAAAAATGTTCTCCCCTCTCTGTAACTGAAATCTGATGTAATAGTAGTTACACCTACAACTTGGCAGTCACATGTTCCTGTAAATATTTTGGCCGTCATTCAAACCTCAGCTCATCATGGTTTTGAAATTCTGGCAGGGTCTTGCTTTCCCTGTCGGACCCTTGCTGACCTCTGAGGAACTTGCTGTGAGGATATTGTGTTTCACCATCTGAGACACAGATAAATATTCATGTCCTGTGTTGAGGTGCGGGGGGGTGGGGTAGATCCACTGCCTCAATTGAAGGAAATGCCCCTGTGGGACCACTGAATCACAAGCCTTCAGGTTAAACAAGCAATCTTTATTCCAACTTTGTCGTTTTTTAACATCTTTGTTTTCATCCTGATTGACTCTGGAACAAGAACCACAATGAAACAAAAGAGAGAAGGGGAACAAGAAAATAAACTCAAACTGAATTCATATTTATCAGGAAAAAAAAAACTTGTATTATAGTAATCAAAATGAAATTAATAACGCACTGACATCATTAAAATGATGAAACAAAATACACAGATGCAGCTGGATAAAATTCACAGTTCTTGTTTGACTGACACTGATGGACTTTGGAACAGAAGCTCAGAGGTTATAAAAGACGTTTTGTGCCGAACAGGAAATTATTGCATGAAAAGATGTGGTTTGGGTTTCCTGTATATATCAAGTAGAAGATTTTGTAATCCACTTTATAGGGCTTTGAAAAGAATGATATGATGGGGAACCTGCGAATAAACCAGTACAGTTAATATTTTCATGACCTTTCTGTCTTAGATTTGGTTTGTTTTAACCATAACTCCAATATTTCCCTAATCTCAAGTTACCGAAACTTAAAACTGCATTACTACAGTCGTATGTATGGTGTAAGAATTATGCATTAATTAGTGTTTATGCACATGAGAATGAATCATGGACACAAGCTTAATAGTTGTAAATGTGAAATCAAATTACATTTAGATTTTTCTACATGTGTAAATTATTATTTGTTCATTTGGAGAACTTAATAAATGATGAACCTACGGTAATTACAAATACCAATTCTGATGCAGAGTTAAGGGAGTATTTTAGTGCTTCATGGAAACGGTGCAGTAGCACATATTTATTTACTTGTGTTGAATATCTCTCCTTTTTCTTAAATCACACACAGTCACCCACCTACAGCCAAGGCCGACTGGAGTGGACGTGTTCTGTGTATTCTATAATTAAGACTAAAATCATTGATCGACCTCACTCTGCCTCCTGTATCCTTACTGATAGTCTGTGGTGAATAATACTTCCTGAACCCAGTCATACACTTCCTGGGAGGCTACCACACAGCAGAGTTGGATGATGGTGCTCTGTTGTTTTAGTAGATGAAGCAGAAGGTGGATGTTACTGGCTGTCAGCTCTGAGCATCTTCTACTGTTCTCTCTTGCGTGCTTCTTTCACGCCAAAGTTAATTGCTGAAATCCGCTGAACTGAATGGGCCTCATCTCACATAGAGCCAGATTATTCTCGGTCTGTGTGAGGACAAGCCAAGCGGAGGAATGTGTTCTTCCAGAGATGCCAAAGCTTCTTGTCCCAGTCTCATCATCGCCTCCTTCCAACAGGAAATCACAGTGAGGCATCTGTCTCCTTTATCTGACCGTCTGTTAGCATGGCATGGAAAACAGTGGAGGAGTGTGTCTGGACACAATTACATTTATTGGCGTGTCACTTTCACTCCGCTCCTTGCTATTGTTTTTTAGTGTCAGAAAGGAGCAGAGAAAGATGAAACTATCTCAGCTGAAGCTCAGACCTCTAGCTAAGGTTTCCTCTCTTCCTCACTTAAATCTAAGGTTGCAGTTTTGTTTTGCTCTCCTTATACCATTTCTTTAAGTAGAAAAACTGTGTCCCTACAAAGGGTGATGGTCCTATTTCTGTGATTGAAACTTGAATCTTACTCCTACAAAAAATAAAGATTCATTTTATTCATCATCATTTTAATCATTTTAATACACTGAGGAGTTTTTCAGCTACAGCCTTACTTGGTCTGGTATGATCAACTGCTTTGCTCAGCCTGTCTAATTTTATGCTTTCTATGTAAATTCATTTCATTTTACATGAATGTTTTTATGTTCATTTTATGTCTTTTCATGTGATGCACTTGGTGCATGTAATGTCTTTGATGTAAAGCACTTTGTGCTACATTGCTTTTATGAAAGGTGCTTTACAAATAAACAAAACTGTAATGAATTTTCCAAGAAATGAGGCTAAGAAACTTTCTACTTAAAGAACATGGATGGACAACTTGCACAATTCTGTTTCTTTGCAGGAAAGCAATAATACAAAATAGTTTTTACAAAGTACCTCTAAAAAAACAGGACAGTAGCTCTGTGTTTTTTTTAATCAGTTACCAACAACTGAGATATTGGCAGATTGATTGCACGGAAAATCTACCTCATTGCGATTGTGTTCGCAGTGCCACAAACTCGGCCTCCCCCGTGCCTCTTTATGAATCCCAGTTACACCAGTGTTTCCCTTCAGCTTTCCTCCTCACTGTTCCCGGTCCTGTACTTGAGCGCTGCTGCCCAGTGACAGATGGATGCATGGATGGATGGACAGGAAAACCTCCCACCCCTTTTCTGTTCTCTATACTTCTGCAGCAAATAACACTGCCCCCCTGAGGAGCCCACCATGGCATGCTGACAGAAATATTCTGAACTTCCTGTGACCCCAGAAAGAAAAGAAACACCCTGGACCTTTGTAAGGTAAGTACCACTCTCTCTCTGTCTCTCTGTCTCTCTGTCTCTCTCTCTCTCTCTCTCTCCCTCTCTCTCTCTCTCTTTCTCTCTCTCCCTCTCTCTCTCTTTCTTTCCCTCTCTCTTTCTTTCTCTCTCTCTCTCCCTCTCTCTCTCCCTCTCTCTCTCTCTCTTTCTCTCTGTTTCTCTCTCTAGCTCTCTTTCTCTCTCTCGCTCCCTTTCTCTCTCTCTCTTCCTCTCTCTTTCTCCTTTCTCTCTTCCTCTCTCTCTTCCTCTCTGTCTTTCTTTCTCTACCTCTCTCCCTCTCTTTTTTTCTCTCCCTCTATCTCTCTCTCTCTCTGTCCCTTTCCCACACAGACACACACACATTTTCATTCTTTATCTTAAACAAGTCTGGCTTTTTCCAATTTCCATGTTCTACATACACTGGTGCACAGGCACATTCAATTTCTGGCTCTTTCTGCACCTATTGTTCGACGCACAGAAACACAAAAGTCAACAAAGACTCATGATAACATTTGACCAGAAGATGTTTTTGAACTACCTGCTGCGGTTACATAAGAATGAAAACATGAGAATGGAAGTCTGCAAGCAAGGAGGATTAAAAACCACAGATTTAAAGCGGGAAAAATATCTACATATTGTTTTTTTTACAACAAGTTGTTGTGTTTTTTTTTTTGTTAAATAATAATCAAACAAAAAAACCAACAAACTGCTTCTTCATATACACCACAGCTATTTGTGTAACCCCTAACCCTGCGCTGTTCACTCCCATGCTTGGACATGTGCACAGATAGTATATGAACATATGAAATCCTGAGGACAGCGGTCAGTGTGGAGGAAAGAGAGGAGTTTTAATATTACAGTAAAAATATAAACCACTGGTAGCAGGGTGTTTAACTCAACATGTGTCAGCTGTTAGCTGTCTGTGTGTGTGTATGTGTGTGTGTGTGTGTGTTTGAGTGTGTGTGGTGGGATCGAAGGTCTTGAGTTAATCTACCAAGGAATTCATGATCTTTCCATGACAGCAAAGCATCTACAGAGCGCATGTTCATATAGGTCGTGTTCTCATGCAGGGCAGCTACTCCCACGCAGCCTGTGCTCTTGTCTCCACGGCTTTGGTGTATTATGTATACAGATATACAGTACGTATAGGGATGGTAATGGATGACAAAATGGGAAACGACCCTTCGGCACGGTTCAGTCTCTCAACATGCTCCCTAAAGTCAAAGTTGCAGAACAATATCCTGTGGGGAAGTCAGCTCCTTGGAAGTGTTTTTAGTTTCATCTTGAGAGTATGTGCGCTCCTGGTGGGGTTGAAATGGGCTGCGATTCCCATCAGCGTTCACTTAAACACCATGTATTTGTGAGTCTGACCTGGTTTTCCCACACAGCACAGCCTCCCTGTAAACCCTCAGAGGAGAGTCGCCCTCTCCCTTATGCTCTGACCTGTATGTGGTTACAGAGCATGCTGGGAAAGCTGCATTTCTTTCTCAGTCTTGTCAGTTTTGTAAAGTTTTGCTCATAAATTTCATACAAATATGAACAGCAAGAGAGCAACCCGCAGAGACAATAGTTTCCTCCAGCTCGACAGATCTGAGATGTTAACTTGTTTCTGGTTGTCTTAAACTCTTACAACGCCCGTGTATACTTACCATCTATTACACATGTGACACTGAGCTTGTAAACACACTGCTTTGGTTTTAGCGCTCAGACAGTGCAAAGTGCTGGTAATTCAGCTTGAAACCACAACATGAAACCTATTAGAAAATGGAACAATTTCATAAATAAGCATATATGTGTAGCCCAAACAAATATGTATGTTTATGTATGTATGTTCATATTGTAAACATATGATATGTAAATATATATCCATCCGAAAGCCTGTCGATATATATATGTCAATATGTATTGTAAGTACTGTAAGGAAAGAACGCACAGGAGAATAATACCAAGTACAGTGTAAGACGACATGACTAAAAACATTTTGTTCTTGTCTTGTTCTGGATCAGTTTGTGTTTGAGGCTGATAAAACAGGCGTATTCTTGCATAAACATTGTGCCAGGTTCAAAGGTGGCAAAGACAACATTCAGCGGGGGAAAGTGAAACGGAAATCTTGTGCAACAGCTTTGGCTTTGATGCAGCAAGTGAGGCAAAGCAGAATCAAGGCTTGTGATCACACATTCCTCCGCTTGTCGGACTGGATATCGTTAGAGGACATTGGTGAAGTCATGTTGGAGGTGGCACGATGAGATACTGTGCCTCAGAGTCCGTGAAGGAATAAAGAATGGAAAATTGATTAATTCAGCATAAACATCATAATAGATTCGACTTCATGACAAACAATGGCCAACCATCATGTTGCAAGCTACTGAATAATTGTGGCACTGTGGAGATTCGTTGTGGTTACACAGCAGTGACTTCTCAGCCCATGTGTTTCCATTCAGCGCAACACCACAACACATATTGACAGAGGCTGCAGTGCTCAGTATCACCCGAATGCAGCTCTTTTACAAACTGCTGTGATGTGAGATTTAACTTCCCAAAACAGTCTTCTGTTTTCATATTCTGCTGATTCAAGTTTCTTTTAGCGCTCCTAACTCTTTGCTGAAGGGAGACGAGGTTCGAAGACTTTTATCTGATGTTCTTAATCAGTGTTTTATTTTTTGTTGTTTTTATTGTTACCTGTTGTTACCTCCTATTTACAAGCAACATTAGCACTCATTTGGAGTTGTGCTTCTTACCATCTGACGAATGTGAAGTCCAGTATTCACTCTCCTTTCAGCTCTGTTTTGGCTTCTACCAGCTCCTCTGGGAAATATATGGATCTCTCGCAGCCAAATGCTCCATTATGTTCAGTTGCTAGTTGCTAATTTTACCTGCCTGCCGTTGGGTGCTGACCAGGTAGTGTTCAGTGGGTTTTCAGAGCTATTTCGTTGAAGATACTTGCCTGCTGTGGCTGTAAACCATGAAGTGAACCAAACAATAGGTCAAAACTTATATGACGTATATATATAATGTATATGGCTGTGACGTCTATGGTAAAATCCTGATTTTATAACTGCAACGTCGTCTGACAAAATCACAAAGTCCATAAATTAAAGACAAAGACTATTGTGTGGTTTCAGCTGTATTTACTTATAAAATGATCACTGAGAGAGAAAGTTACAAGAGACAAACTATCTTTCTTTTTTTTTTTCTCCACAGTTATTTTTCAGGCTTTTGCTTTTATTACAGTCATAGTGAGAGAGAGAGAGAGAGAGAGAGAGAGGTTGACACGCAGCAAAGGGCCACAGGTCGGACTTGAACCAGGGCCACCCAGGCACTGACTTAAGCCCAAATGGCATGTGCTCCACCTGCTCTCTCTGCTTGGTGTGTCTTATGTTTAGTTATTAGAGGCGAGGCTCAGTGTATTTGAAGTGCTCCTCCGCTTCCCTGCAGTTCCTGAGCAGCCGGGAAACCAGAGCTGCTCATTAGACTGTCTGTAACAGAAGTCAAAAGAATGTTTCTGCGAGAGGAAATGCAAAATTGCACATTTTTATAGGTTTTCTAGAGACAACAGACTAGAGAGTGATTGGCTGTTTTCCCAAAACAACATAATATCAGCCATCTGGAGAGAAACCATGAATTGTCCACAAGATGGACAGTCACTAATCTACCAGGATAAACATCCAGTTACAGTTGCTAGGGAAAAGACACCTCAACACAGAACATCTGGATTGCATTTGCAGGAAGCTTTCACTTTCTTCAGTTACCCACATTTTAATACATCTACTGTAAGTATAGAGTTAGTTCTGAAGGCACACATAGCAGCTAGATTTAATACAAATGAATTAATTTTTAATAATATGATAACAAGCTGACACCTTACAGGGTTTCTCATACATAGACTGTACTTGGGCGGACCACCCTGGTATATCTGCTGACTCATTTTGACATTTTATTTGTATTTTTTTTAATCCGTCAGCACGAGGCCATATGTGATCAATTAACTAACTTAAATAAATAAATGCAAATGCTGTTAACATTCACACCTATTTGTTGTTAGTCACCCCCATAGACTGTAAAGAAAGATGGAAGTACCCATAGGTTTCTGAAGAGCAGTTTTGAAGCTCAGAGTGGACTGCTCCACTGTTGCCATCTTGGCAGTACCTGACTCCTCCTAACGCCCGGCTAATCCAAAAATGGGCAGAGAGGTGGGGCGTGCATGGAGCTGAGACTTCGGTGCATGCTGGTTTGTGGCAAGCATACACTCACCCACCTGTCGCTCAAAGCGGCACGCCCTCAGTTATGCACCACTTTAAGCCTTAATAAGATTCAAACAGGTGAGTTATATAAAAATTCACCTGGATGGGTACCAGACATGTTTATTTCTGCTGTGGGAGTGTATGGGGACTGACTTGGTTTTGGAGCCAACCTCTTGCTGCCATTCACAGAAGTGCTGCCTCCACCTTATTTAAAAGCAGCCCTTCAGTCTCTTTATGTCGCTTGCCAACAATTGAGCCACTACATAAACTAAATCATCTCTAAATGCTCAGTGTATTTGAATGTGTGTGCTTGTCTTGGCCTTCTCTCCTGTCTGGTAAACACACTGGTTCCTGGTCATGTTTCCCTCTATTTATGTTTTCATGTCTTTCTGACAGCTACTGGAGACTGAGATGCTGGGGGCATCAGACAGTTGGCTGGCCCAGACAGAGGTTAGTACCGTAGAGTACTGTAAAGACCTTATCTCACGCTTGTGCTGATAAAATTATTTTTGTAACTTTACTACAGGAACTACAAAGAACAGATAATATCCAGAGAAAATATTTTCAATAGCGAGGGCAGAAAATGTAGCAAAATGTGGCAATAACAGAAGATGCCCCTCGGACATTATCAACAACAGAGTTGAAGAAAATTCCTTAATGGAAAAAATGATATATATATATATATATATATACATATATGTACACCACATTCTTTTATTCTAAAGCCATGAGTACACATGGTTCCACTTCATAAATCTCACTCATTGAAAAACTGAATGTGAATGTGCACGAGCAACATTTCCACCCCCACAATTAGCCATAAATGGATGTAGACACAAATGATCAGACACAGCGAAGAAAGATGAAAATGAACAATTTCAACAATTGTGAAACCGAGGCTCTGACAGATGGGAGGCAAAAACATGCATCAGTTTACTTTAGTACAACTGGGAAGAGACGTCATAATTAGGCTTTAATTAGACAGACTCTAAAACTGTGATTAGTAAATATTAAAAATATAAAAGTTTCAGTTTCTCAATGAGTGAGATTTATGAAGTGGAACCATGTGTACTCATGGCTTTAGAATAAAAGAATAAAATAACGTGTATGCATGTTTCTTGTTTTGTGCATACACATAGTTTTAGTCATGAATATACACAGAGTTTTATGCATCTGGCCCCTGGTATTTTTAATGCATTCTCATTTAGATGGATCTCTGTCCTCCGGAGCAACACCTACACGTGAGTCATTTGAGGAGGAGCTTATTCAGCTGTAGGTATCGAAGATTGCGTTTACACCTACCAGAGATCTGAACACAATGTGAGCCAGACTACCTCCAGAAGTGGTCAGGCAGATGTGATCACATTCTGGTGACAGCGCATTTACAACTTGCATTAACATGTGTTTTTCCTCATCTTGATAAGGTGTCTGGATACATGTCTGTATACATTTTAATACACCGTGTAAACAGATGGCTGATGGATGGACTGTTAGAAACTAAATCTTTAACTGTTTTAACCATTTTTTCTAAAAAACATGTCAAAGTATGTCAAACTCAGAGGAAACTAAAATACAACAAAGAAAATCCCTGACCAGACTGGAGTCAGGTCCAGTTCGAATACGAACACATTTTAAATGCTGTCCGACAGAGAAATATTATATTCTAAACATCCACACAGATGCACCTTGTTAAAAATGCAAATCATGTCTTTGTTTAAAGAGAGGAAGCAGATGTGGCAGCTGGATTCACTTACTTCTGTTGATATAAGATATTTGAATGTCAAATCAAACCTTTCTTCCAATGTTGAAACTTTTTCACTTTCTGGGACAAAAACTCAAAACATTTTAAAATTGCAGATGAAGATGAAAGTAAGAACAAAGTTGCTGGTTTTACTTGCTTAAAAATAATTTTTACAAGACGTCATATCTTGCACTTGAAATAGCAAAATGCCTCTGAGGCAAAATAGTATGGAAAAAAACATACATAAATTATAAATGCAAATAGATAAAGAGTAATACTCTTATAAATGTATTTAATTTAGTTGTACAATCAGTGTAACATACTGTATACATCACGTTGGTATTAATGAGTAAATAAAGGTTAATGCCTTGAATGTAAGATGAAGATCATTAGTTTAACTGACTAACTCCTGTGTTCAATAACAGTAACTGTTAAATGTACTGACTCAATATTAACAAGTAACTGGTTTATTAGTGGCGCCAGTCGTCTGTTCCTTTTTACATTCTGTGCTTCCATTCAGTGACTGAACCGTCATCTCAAGCTAATTACGCAGATTGTTGAGATAGTGTTACCCAGAACAAAAAAAAATGATTGCGTGTGAGGTGGTCTTATCTTTTACCTACCTGCTAGTCAAATATAAGGCGTGTCTATTTACTTTCTCGCTGTATGAGATTGCTTCAATACGCAATCTCACAAAGCATCAATAATAAAGCTATGTAGAAATGCTTTAGACATGATACAGTCCATTACAGTCAACAATGAATATTGCCAGATGGATTAGAAACAAAGCAAGACTACACATTTATGGATCAGGATTTATCCTATTCCACAACAATTAGGAACAAAGATTTTGCATCAACTATTAGTTCCTCTAACAACTAAACTAAAACCAAAAAAAGTGGGCATTAGGGATGACGAGATCTGATGAAGATTATTGGGAAAACCCATGACATAATTTTTACGTTAACAGAATCAACTTCAAGGACAGATCTTACTTTTAGTAAGTTCATGCACAATGGGATTTGGGTGTCATCACTCCAAGCAACCAGCAGGAATTTGTCTCAAGGCGGTAGACGAGCCAGGACTGACAGACAAGTTTAAAGCTTGGATCTACCAACATGGCATTCTGCCATGACTCCACTGGCCACAGCTAGTCCATGATGTTCCACTGACCAGTGTCGAGGGATTTGAGAGAAAGATACAACACTTCCTGTGCAGGTGGTTGGGCCTTCCATGAAGCCTCACCAGCATCTCCTTGTACAGGAGTAAGAACGAGCTGTGACTTCCCTTCAGGTGGCTGACAGAAGAGTTAATGGTTACCCCTGCAAGAGACGTGCTGCTGTACGGAGACTCCAACAGCACCAAAGTCTCCTCAGCAGGCATGGAGGTGAGGACTGGGAGGAAGTGGGGAACAAATGAGGCAGTTGACCAGGCTGAACCACGCTGCAGCATAGTGAGCTGGTGGGAGCCGTGGCATCAGGACGGACAGGGCTTGGCAGCATTGTAAGACCCCGCTACAATAAGGCAGAGGGGAAATAAAAGACGTCAGCTGGTTGAGGAAGAGGTCCAGGCAGGGGTAGAGGAAGCCCGCTCCAACGGGGTAGAAGGGATGCAGAAGTAAGGAGTGTGGACTCAGTGGGAGCAGCTCTGGCAGGCTGAGCCACACCGGATAAAGTTCCTGGTCCAATCAGTTTCTCCAGCCCATCCAGTCTCTTCTACTGGGACTGGGCAGAAACTCCAGCATGCCCCCCTGTGCCAGAGAAGAGGATCACTGGGTCATATCCTGAGTTGATGCCCTCAAGCCCTGGGAGAGGTGTACTACCGCTGGTACCAGGTACTGAGGATCATAGCAGATGTCATCAGCTCAGGGATTTCTCACAGCAGGCAACAACAACCAGCGAGACAGTCCATCGCCTTTGTCAGGGCTAAGTATGAGGGGCTGTTAGGTAAATGTCGTAGCAAAGGATGGAGGTTTGATACAACCCCATTGAGGTTGGGTGCGGAGGCTTAAGTTATCAACCGACTGAGTCGCCTGGGCGAGTGTCTCTGATGCTGAATGACCCGAAACACCCGATGACCACAGGAAACATGACTGATGATGTGTCCAAGTTGTATCGAAAGGTGTTCACTAAAACCAGCGTTGTGGTAATGAATTGAAATAATGGCTGTGTTGGATTTTGTGAGGAGGAAGACTGTAAATAGGAAACAGAAAAAATAGAAAGTCCTGATCAATGACATCTTGTTTGAAAAAGTTGTCCTGCTTGTGATAAACAAGCCATGTCACTAGTACATCTCAGTGATGGTGTGACTCATGGTTGCTAGGACATTTATGATGCAGCTGCAAATCCTCTATGATGCAAGAAGGTGCCTGGTTAGATGACTATGTTGCCACACTTGTGTATGACTCAGCTGGGGATGCTGTTTGCAATCCCCCACTTTGACGAGACAGTTAACCGCAGACGACAGTCAAAAGTTTGCCTGCCCTGCTCTGCTGATCCTGGTCAGTGAAAACACTGAGGCACGCCTGACCACTACGTGTTGGAATTGAGAGCATGAAAACTATAACATATGTGTATAATATGTGTGTGTTCAAATTTGACTGAGGTATGACTGATTTTTGACACAAATTGTGACAATTAGGTGCTAAAGGTTTTAAAGTAGCCCATCTTAATTGCCTCCAACATAATGTAACATAATTTAACGTATGTCATTAGTATTTGTGCTGTGAATAAATTAACATTAATTAATACAATACTAAAGTTTAAGTAGAAAGGTTATTATGTGGATACAGTTACCGTAAGGCCTAAATCTGAGGAAACTCCCATGTTGTCCTTGGTGACTCTAATGTCTAAAGTAATGTTGCAAAATCAATGAAATTAAAAATAATGACATCATAGTGAAAATTATGGGGACATTTGTGGTTTTGATGACGTTTTATGATTAATACAGTTCATTTTTATTAACGTCATCCGATCCAAGAGTCATTCAGCAGCTCATGGTTATTTATGGAAACACTTGTCATGGCATCATTGTGGAATCTCCATCACTGTTGCCCCAACATTGTCTCAACAAAATCCCTGATATATTCATCAAGTATGTACTGCTTTTCACAAAAGCATGTATCACCAATACTGGCAGAAATATAGTTAGTACGTCAGTATAATAAACAGAGCTTTCTTTTCAGGGTTTAACACGAGTGTGGTCTGTGATCAGTCAACATCGTTAAGTTTGGGGTTTTTTCACTTGTGGGGCATGATAATTTCCATGCGAGTTGTGTTCTGCTGTTCTGAGATGTTCTGGACAGTGAGCGATATTTGAGTTGGCAGTTACATCGGCCCCCACTTTACGATAGCAATGGAAAAATGTAGAGACAAAGTAATCTGTGGGAAGGAGAGAGAAAGTCCCCTGTGTGAAAGCATTACTGGCAGGCCCTCGGCGTAATCTGTGACCTGCTGCTTCTGTCTGGCCTGGATCACTGCTCACTATGTGTCAATGATCACTAGTTTAGGCTGCATGTGGAGAGAGTGTGAGGACTCACAGTGAGTAGGCTGCATGTGCCTGTGTGAGGGCGAATGTGTAATACCAATTTAGGATTTGTTGTATTACAAAGAAAAACACACACTTATTGGTAATTCGGACAAACAGATGGCTTGACGTCATGACCTACGTCAGGACACACTTCCTTTTACTCTTAGGAAGAAAAGTTATAAATCCAGTACAACAGCTGGTAATTGTAATATTAGCTATGTAGTGATAGCAAAACATACTAATAGCTTCTTTAAGAAAAGAGAAGTTTAATATTTTACACTTTCCCTGTGTTTTATTTAAAGTGTTGAGCCATAAGAAGATCCAAAAACCATCTCAGTGTAGTTTTACATCTCCTCTCTCAGGTTTCTCTCTGGAGCTCTAGTAACAACAGGTCAGTCAGCCAATCAGAAGAGAGGAGACTCTGAGCCTCTCTTCTGATTGGCTGACTGTTTTCTGAGTGATCTGATGAAAATCTAGCAGATTTCAGGTAAAAACACTCAGAGAAACCAAATCCTGCGAGTTTGGATGGTGGGTCCAGGTGGGCGGGGCTTGGTGACTGCTTTGTTGTGACATCACAAAGTTCCAGAAGTCCTGACGGCTGGTTTTAAGGCTCAGTTTCTGAATACAGGCTGTGTGCATTTCTCTGTGGACTGAGGCTTTGATACTTTCACAGTATTAATATAGAACCTAGACCTGCTTTATAATCAAAGAATAAAATGAAGTCTTTGGGACCTTTAGCAAACAACTTCAAACAATTGCCATCCCTTGTTAATTCCAACATACCATTTATTTCCATGAATCAGAGTGAAAAGCTCTTCCAACTTGCCAGTAACAGTAGCTTAGTGCAATGCTAGTTTTATTGCCTTAAGTGTATGGACGTTCCCTTGTGCTAGTGCAAGGTGATTTAGTTCTTCCTACAGTCAGAGGCCATTGTTGCTGAAACCCCACAGACGTCAACCTTTTGGCTGTTATTCTTTATTTTTACAGGTTTCTTTTGGGAGACCACCAGCTCTCAGTAATGCATTTATAACAAGGCAAACCACAAAAAGAGTCAATCATGGCTATGAAAAAAAGGGTCTCACACTGAAGCTGCTCAGTGGAATAATCAGAAGTGAGTTGCACTCAAAAAACAATTTTCCAAAGAGCAGGGTTTGGTTAATTGGCATGGTGAGTCCTCTTATAAAACTTCTCAGAACACCACAGATTTGGAAAGGACTCTGGTTGGTCTCTGGACCAGTGTAAAGTTGAAGTAGGCTGCATGTGGAGAGAGTGTGAGGACTCACAGTGAGTAGGCTGCATGTGTCTGTGTGAGAGTGAATGTGTAATTCCAATTTAGGATTTGTTGTATTACAAAAAAAACCCACACATTTATTTGTAATTCGGACAAACAGATGACTTGACGTCATGACCTACGTCAGGACACACTTCCTTTTTACTCTTAGGAAGAAAAGTCACTCTCACTGATTATGACATTTTCTCAAGTGCTGTGCCTTTTTTTGTCGGTAATATATTAATTTTCCACTTCAGATATAATTAAGACATGAAGCATATTTTGCCTCAAGGGATCCTCTTGACCTTATAATCAGGAAAGTCAGTGTAAAATATTATTTATGGATCTTCCTCATCTTCCTTTTTGGAAAAACTTCTTGGGAAACCAGTCTACTGGCAGCGAGCATGAGACAGTTCAATTTAGTGTCACCAAGTCAGTTCGAGTTTTATCTCTGTAGCCCTTCATTACAAAATGTGTGCTGCAAATAACTTAAGATAGTTAAGCCTACCCAGACTTAACAATTAACAAATCATCTATACCACAAAAATATTAATATAGTCAAGAATAAAATAAAAACAAAGACAAAAAAGAAAGTAGGAAAATGGGGAAAAACCTTGGGTCAACCATAGAAGCTGATAAATTAATAACATTGAATTGGACAACGATGTACAAATGTGAGACACAACTGCCAACACATACTGAACTAGAATTATTTAATTCCAATTTATTACAATTTTTTTTTAATATAGATTTGGGCAACATTTCTATTGGTTGAGATACTTTGTATGCGTAAGCGCTGGGATCTTGGAGCATGATGACATTGCTGCAATGAAATCAGATGAGGCAGCGTTTAGTAAATCTCAACAGGCAAAACTTAAGGTGACAGCGACTGAAATGTGGCTAAAAATCCTTCACTGCACTTGAAGAGTTTGAGGCAAAATTCTTTGATACTTTCACAGTATTAATATAGAACCTAGACCTGCTTTGGGACCTTTAGCAAATGACTTCAAACAATTGCCATCCCTTGTTAATTCTAACATAACATTTATTTCCATGAATCAGAGTGAAAAGCTCTTCCAACTTGCCATTACAAATATGTCATCGCTGTCCGTGCTTTTTGTATTTCTTTGTCATGTCCAGAAAACCATAGAAAACATTACAAGTGTTAGGTATTTTTAGCAGCTAAGGTTCCACCCTGTCAACCTCTGGCTCTCCTAAGTGGCCTTGGGCCTTTGTCCGAATGTGTGTGCCAGCTCTTGTTAAACAAAGTGACAATTTTTCAGCACTTGTTAGTCAACATATTCAAGGCCAGGATAGTTGTTCCTTCCCTGTCGTGGTACCGGATTCTCACACTCTTGCTAACAAACAGTACTTGGATATGTCTTTTTATTACCTGATGATTTGAGAGGAAAAATGTGTCTTTGTCCAGACATCCCCTCTGGCAGCAATGTTGTTTTGTGTCACCGTGGAAGCCATTTAATTGCAGTGACGATGATATTATTCATTTGAATAAAATACACCACTAATATGCCAAGTCATAAATCCAATACAACAGTAGCTTAGTGCAATGCCAGTTTTATTGTCTTAAGTGTATGGACGTTCCCTTGTGCTAGTGCAAGGTGATTTAGTTCTTCCTACAGTCAGAGGCCATTGTTGCTGAAACCCCACAGACGTCAACCTTTTGGCTGTTATTCTTTATTTTTACAGGTTTCTTTTGGGAGACCACCAGCTCTCAGTAATGCATTTATAACAAGGCAAACCACAAAAAGAGTCAATCATGGCTATGAAAAAAAAAGGGTCTCACACTGAAGCTGCTCAGTGGAATAATCAGAAGTAAGTTGCACTCAAAAAACAATTTTCCAAAGAGCAGGGTTTGGTTAATTGGCATGGTGAGTCCTCTTATAAAACTTCTCAGAACACCACAGATTTGGAAAGGACTCTGGTTGGTCTCTGGACCAGTGTAAAGTTGAAGTTTTGACGTGATTCCCAGCTTATCCATCCACAAACAAAGAGGCCAGTCAGAGGACCAGTTTAATAAATTATTTAAAGATCTTCTTTGAAGATAGATCTATAGCATGAGCCAGATTTAATTGTAGGATTAATGGCAGCTCCTTTCTTGGATTTAAATAAAACCAAACAATGGCAGCCTGATATTTAAGATTAATTTTAATCTTATATTGACAACTTAAAAGAGAGTGAGCATGGTATGCTAATTGTATTCAGTATAATTGATCTTATTAAGTAAAGTAAATTAGTTTTAGTATTTAGAGCGGGAAGTGGTTCTTACATAAAATGCTTCACTCTCATAGTGAAGACTGGGTTCATGTCTTTGCCTCCTGACAACAACGTGCGTGCTGCTTCAAAAACACATTAAGCAATACCACAATTGCTCCCTAACCTTATTTGCCATAAGCTGTTTTCTTGTTTTGGTATGACAGCTTGTTGTTTTTGGCTGTTGGTTTTCAGCTGAGGTTGCTGCGATCCTGAAGAGATGTCCTCCAACTGAGGGCAATACTGTAGATCAAATTATTATATATATATATATATATGTGTGATGTCAAAGGGTTTAATCGTAGCCATGAATACAAAGAGAATTATTACCCGGATCTTCCGTTTCCCTTCCCTCTACGTGGTGTTTTAACATTTTTTACAGCTCATTGTTTTGGTTTTATGGCCTGCAGCTTTACTGTTTTGTTCCATTCTCACCGCTCCTGTCAGCATTGTTCCCAGCAGCAAATTTTTTTTTTTTGGGGGGTGAAAAAGCTCTGATGAACCCACTTTACGCTTACATGTCCAACACCAAAGGGCAGGCAAAGTTAGCTTCTACTAGCTAGAGGACACGCCGCAGAAGAGCCACATATTTCAAGCTAAAAGGTGAGTGACTATTTGACTTAAACACGTCAGGTGGTGAGAAAAAATTGCCCGAAAAGGAATGCTAAAGTTGTGCATGTCTGCTTGATGCCACTATGCTGCCCACTGCTGGAAACAGCTCACAGAGGATATTAACTTTGCCCAAACCGTAACTGACTTTAAAAAGAAGCTAAATAATGCTCTATTCTCTACTGCCTTCATTTAATCATTAAGTATTGCACTTTAAATTTCCCATATTGTGTAAAGGTAGATTTCCACATCTGTGAAAGTAGCAAAGTGCTCAATCCACAGAAAAATGCACACAGCCTCTATTCAAAAACTGAGCCTTAAAAGGCTTAGATCCTCTCTTCTGATTGGCTCACTGACCTGCTGTTACTAGAGCTCCAGAGAGAAGCCTGAGGGAGGAGATGTAAAACTACACCGAGATGGTTTTTGGTTCTTAAAACCACAAATATATCTTCTTATGGATCAACACTTCAAATAAAACAATAGAAAAACTTAAGATATGGAACCTTTAATTAGATGTTACCTGTTTTATAATCTGTTTTTGTACTGTTTAATGCAGTGTCCGTCTTTTTATGTTTCGTAGTTTCTGTTAAGCACATCAAATGACCTCTTTCCCTTTATGTGTGAATAGAAGGCTATTGTGTTCTAGTGTTGGCAAGGGATCATGAATTAAGGTTTGTGGAGACAAAAAGTTTGAGAATGTCCTTTCTTTAATTACGTAACAGTGGCCAAATTTACATGTAAAATGAGAAGTAACTTTTTCTTTTTTACAGTGTGTTGGCGAACAGGAGCATTGTCTAACTGGGGCATTGGCAGTCAAATGCATGAAGTCAAAGGTCCATGTAAACAACATCACCCGAATTCGACCTTGACTGGAATATGGCCAGCAGCCAGGACACCGTGTGCGTGTGAACTCAGTCCTTACCGTAATGTGGATTTAAAAAAAACTCAATTTTTATAACTTTCCAATAAATTTTTTTTTTAATTTTTCCTGCTGTTGTACTTTCCCCATATTTATTTGGAGTGATTAATTGGATGTCTAAGCACTGAACATTCAGTACTGCCGTGACATTAGAAGCAGCTGTGCTCTCGCTCTGACATGATGTCTGCCGGAGAGGGAGAAAGAATAAGTAAGACAGAGGGTCACTGTAGCTGCTGTGAACACCCGCTCCTCCTCTTCCACTCCTAATTTTTTAGGTTTCTGCAGGATGTGTTGTTCGCTGTTTCTCTGGGCGACCTGACCACGAGCATGAAATGAAACAGATTCAGTTATAGTGGAACTCTGTGATTCAGCATTACTCATAGTGTAACTTCATCAGATTCAAACCATGTGAGGAGGCAATGTCAGTGTTTGTGGTTCAGTATCATTTTTCTCGGGTGTCGGCCGACAGTGTGAGATCTGACCAATGGAAATGAACCAGGATAGTAGGCTTTTTTGACACTGTATTGAAAATGTGCCAGTGGCCCAGTCCATTGTTACGCAAGAGGCAGAGTATAACTTCATCCAGAGGACAGATTTTACGTTGCCTTGCTTTCGCTAAAAGACCATATAAAACCCAGCCTTGTAAAATAACATCACATTATTTACATTGCTGATCTCTGGCCTTGAATGTGCTGACAGACAGCACGCATACTTCGAAATCCAGCCTCAGGGTTCAGGAAGAGGCTGAGAATTTGCTGAAGATGTGTTCTGCTCATCTTTGCGATCCCTCACACTGCATAGCGTGTTCAGATTTAATCCCAAACGATATAAAACAACCAGTTTAATGTCAGAACATTTTTAGAGTGAGAAATCAAGAATAGCATCTAGAAATATCTGTAATTCAATTAGACAGCAACCTAATTAAACAAATCATGTCTAATCTCTGGAACTGCCAGTCCCTGGCCTGCTTTCATATAATTCACCAAAATTATTCATGTAGTGATAATTAATCCCCAACCAAAGCCTATAATCACTGTAAGCATTCCTTCATTTTGGCTCTGCATGCATGACCAGAAAGGATTTTCATGAGCTCGTCCAGCCCACAGAGCTTTATGATCCTGCTAATGCTGTGTAGCCTCCCTGCTTCACCACAGTAGCTATAATGAATTTTCAGGATGAGACAGGATGAACATCTACGGGATCAAACATGTGCTTCTCAGTTTGGATGCTTGGTTTTCTTAATTTTCTTATATATGCAGTAAAATACAAAGTATATAGATTAGATTCATAGAAATGTAAAGACTAGCAATGGTTGCATATAAAGATGGCCGACCTGTCCCATTCTCAAAGATGGAGGGGGCGGGGTTTATGACCTACACTGCAGTCAGCCACCAGGGGGGCAATCGAGATGTTTTGTCTTCACTTTTAGGGAGTTGTCATGTCGTCCATCTTTATACACAAACGTTGTATAATAGTTAAACTCTTCAACTCATCTTTGTTTGTTTCTGTTCTGTCTGAACAGCCTCAGTTCTTCATGACATTGGATCCACAAGATGTTTCTTTTCCTCAGAGACTCCATGTTCACATCATTTCTGCAGATTTGTCAGCTACATTCAAGCTGCCATATCCTGTTCTAGCTCCCGTCCTTTCAGTCAGTCAAATGCTAGCATGCCTAATTTGGTTGTCTTGGAGACGTAGCCTCTTGGAGGACACACTGGAATAATTTAACGTGACTTCACTCCAAACATGCGATCGGCTTCACTCAGATGTTGGTAGGGACATGTCCGTACTGTCCATATGCAAACCTATGTCCACGGCTCAGTGTGTTGCTGGAGAACATTTCAACATGTGGACATGGAGGTGCTTGGCATCAAACAGCAACATAAATTTCCACTAACTCCACGGTCACGTCAGACTTACTGCTCTGCTGCTAACTGTTAATTCCAGCTGATTCGAACATCTGTCTCTCTCCGTGTGTGTGTCTGTATCTTTGTATATTTAGTGTCCTAGTTAAAGTAACTTGGACATGAGCAGTGAGATAATCAGTGATTGTAAACAAGTTGAGGTAAAACTGAAAATGAGCACAGCTAAAATGTCAGTTTTCCATTATTGCATAGAAAATATGTGCACAAGTACAAAGAAGTGGGTCTGTAAAAGCTGATGAACATTTATAACAGATGTGTTTTCTTTTCTTCCAAATCCCACTGACTAACCTGGGGGGTTGTTTAAAACCTGCCTGATCATCTGACCGCATGTGTTTCATCACGTCTCACTCCCAGATCTCAGCAATAAACTTGTGAGTTTTATTCTCAATAGGAATGCGGGTCAAAATTTTAAAAGATATAATAAACCAGAATTATGCTTCACTATTGAAACTCCGACCAAAAACATGTTTCTCCTTCACCTCTATCAATCACACTCCATTAGTTTTCAAACATTCCTCCCCCTCTGTGACTCACAACTCTGGGTTACAGCTCAACATCTCTTTGTCTTACAGCTGTCTGGCCAATCACTTGTAGTTTCAGCATGTGGTGATCCAAAAGGCCCCAGTCCAGATGTGGAGCTTCCGTTACACAGAGTCCCATCTCATCGTCGTGCCAACAAATAAAAGCCTTGAACTCTGAAGTTGCATTTCTTCATCAACAGAGTTTGCGCTGCTAATGACAGAAATGAGTGATGGCCATGAAAAATGTAAACTGCTTCATTTACATACAATGATAAAAGCCCATTTTGATCCTTGTAATCTGCAGAGAAGTGGCTTGACTCATCTCAGCACTTTGTTTTGAACCAAGATAAACTTTGTTGAGACTTATTGGCAGGGCGGAACCAGAACATGCTTGGTGACTTAGGTTGTGGACATTAGTTGGCTGTATAAATCTTATTCACAAAAGCTGTAGTCTGTCTCAATGTAATTACATCTTGCTGTCATGGAAAGAGGGAGTTACACTGTTCATACGTCTGGATGAGATTCTTCCTCTTGTAATAGCTGGGCGTTACAGACTGTAATGAGCGTGCTTTTTACATCTTTGCTGCATCAACATCAAAACAATCCTAGAAGAGTCATTACCACTGCGGCTTCAGATATGGAGATAGTTACATGAGGCTCCACGACAATCTGCTGTAAATATTTGTTTTACAACATGAATGAAATAAGCTGAAACATTTGCTGAAATGGAAACTGGAGCAGGGAATGCAAGGAAGTTATGCTTTCACTTGTGTCAAACCCGCCTGATCATCTGACAGCATGTGTTTCTTCACGTCTCACTCCAAACTCGGTGGAGGGATCACACATGAACCAGGGAAGAACCCATTAACATATTGTATAAAGGTTGATTTATTACATGTGTTGTTAGATTATAGATCAGGTTTAGGTTCTATATTAATACTGTGAAAGTATCAAAGCGCTGAGTCCACAGAGAAATGCACACAGCCTGTATTCAGACACTGAGCCTTCAAACGAGCAGTCAGGACTTCCGTAACTTTGTGATGTCACAACAAAGCAGTCACTGCTCTCAGCCATGCCCCAAGCCCCGCCCACCTGGACCCACCATCCAACCTTGCAGGATTTGGTTTCTCTGAGTGTTTGCCTACAATCTGCTATATTTTTTTATTCGATCACTCAGAAAACAGTCAGCCAATCAGAAGAGCGGCTCAGAGCCTCCTCTCTTCTGATTGGCCTACTGACCTGTTGTTACTAGAGCTCCAGAGACAGATGGTTTTTGGTTCTTTAAACCACAAACATATCTTCTTATGGAAGTCATGATTTCCAAGCTCCTACCTCCATCTTCCTTTACCGCAGGACAGAGGAATTTGGAGGGGAGGCTCCGGATGCATTTGACATTTGAGAAAAAGCAAACAGTGGCCTCCTTAGCTGACCCCCCCTGCACAGATTCAGCAGTGATCAGTATATTCTTGGTTGTATTAGTGGGAATTCTCAGGCTTAATGAAGTATAAGTTGTTTTTCACACAGTGCACTTGGAAATGACCCTAAATCTACAAATGTTTGGCTTCAACATTTGTCTGTGAGGGATCGGAGTAATCTCTGGAGCAGCATGTGTGATTTTTTTTGTGTTGTTTTAGACAAAAAGTATCCAACAAAGGTTTTTTACGAACTAGAAGACAGAAGATTAATGGAATGAAGTGTTGACAGACTGAACTGGAAACAACTTACTTTTAACTCACATTAACATTAACTCACATAACATCACGTCTTTGATGGGAGAGATCCCTCCTAAACACCACCACCACCACCACCACCGCCGCCCCTGCTGATCACACCCACACACAGACACACAGATACGCACACACATAGGAAAATGTCTAATGAAATCACCAGTGCGCATACACACACACACACACACACACACACTCTCTCTCATTTCCTGGCATGAAATACAAGCCAAGGTGTCGGCCCAGGGCATTCTCGCATGACTAGCACTCTCATCTGCTTTCACTTACTTCTCACCATCTCCGTGTCATGACCCTGGCACACAGCAACACTGGCTCAACAACTCACTGCGTGGCTCACTCTGGCCGTGTTCAAGTCTCTCTCTCTCTCTCTCTCACTCTCACACCCACACATGTCTCTGCTTCATTTATCCACCCTATAAACCATTAGATGTTTAACTCTGTTGTATAACAGTTTAAGGGGGTAGCCTACATCATGTTAGTGTGAAGTGCACGCTTTTGTTCTGAAAGGTGCGCAAAACGCATTACTGGAAAACTGGAAATACTCAATACATTTAGAGATCTGTAGCCAGACGGAGATAAAACACTCTCCTGTATCCCGGCAACAGTCCAAACTCCACTAATGAACATATTACGCTGAGATATCAAAATGACAATTGATATCTCAAGTTGTAGTTTTAGGAAGTTAGAGGTTATGAGTTATGAGTTATGAGGTGGAAATACTTTGTCCTTCTGTTCATTGTTTGAGAAGTGTCTCCGCTACTTGCCTGGTAACATCACAGCAACAAGACTGTTGTGCAGGTTTTACAGCATGTAACCGTCCAGAAAAAACACTCACATTTCTGTTTACATATAGTTTAAACAAATGGAAATAAGTGTGGTTACAGGCCTAAAACTGAAAAAAGAAAAACTTATTTGAATTGCAGATTTTCACCATTGACCAATAGCAAAAGAGCCCGAGAGTCTAAAACAGAGGAAGCCATTGTAGCTTAGATGTGCTGAATCCTCCACAACCTCCTCCATTATAGTAAAAACTGCTCCACTAGAAAAACAGTGATTTACAGACAAATACAAGACAGAAACCGGTGTAAAGTTACTGTCTCCTTAGCAACCTAACAGGCTAACACAATTTCTAACCGGCCATTAGCATGTTAGTGAGTTTTATTTGACGCTTCAATAACTTTTTATTGAGAAAAAAAATGGTGTTTAGTGGTGAAGTAAAGAGAGAAAAGTTTTGGATTGACTTAATTTCCACATTATTAAACAATAGACTTAATGAATTAAGTCTGGAAAAGCAGGAAATGCGATGATTAATAAAGAATTCATAATTTACATGTACTTGACTCATCTGACCATTAAATGAGGTCGCCAGCAGAGAAGAGAGCTCAGAGAGGAGAAGAAAACAGGTGGAGGAGGAGAAAGACAAGGAAGGGGAAGGCAGAACTCAAGAAGAAAAAAGAAGAGGAGAAGCAGGCACAGAAAAAGAGAGAAAAAGAGGAGAAGGAAGAACAGAAGAAGAGGAAAGAGGAGGAGAAGGAGGCAGAGAAAAAGAAACAAAAACAGGAGAAGGCAAAGATGGAGAGCAAAGGAAAGGAGAAGACGGAGAAGAAGAGAGGGATCTGGAGCTGGATGCACAGAAATAAGAAGTGTGACGGCGACAGTCAGGTGGAGGAGGCGGCTGGTTGCTCCACTCAGACTGGAGGACAGTCGCTCTCAAACACATCCTCTATCTACCTTACCCCCATCCCTCCTTAACTTACCCCTCAACCTTCCCTCTATCTCCCGAACCCCGACTCTCTCCTCTTTTCTCCGCCTACAGCTGTTCCTGGTTTCTCTCTCCCCCTCTCCACCCCCCCATCCATCCCCCCTCTCTACCTTTCCTCTATCTCCCCTACTCTAGTGATTCAATATTGCTCTTCCATGAAATTTAGGAGTAAGTAAACACAGCTGTTTGTTTAAAAGAAATGTACATAGGGTTCCTTTAACCCCTAAACCCTTATCCAAAACATTATGCTAGTTGTAGTGTAAACCCAAGCCCAAATGTCTCTGATCCTAAAACTGAGATTAAGAATTGTGCTGACCAGAACAATGTTCTCATTTAGTCCTGATAAGTGTAGAAATTAGTTTTCTGTCTGTTTGATAATCTGGCAGGAGCATGATGTATGTGCAGTTAGCTCATAGCTTTTCTCCGAACAAAACCAACTGCTTTTAACCCCAGCAGGGCTGAGCTGCACCGTTGTGGGCTTGAGCACAATGAAGTCATTTGTTTAATCACCAGGACAACACGCAGGGGAAAATTTTGTACAATAGTCTGATTCAACTAATGGGATCAGTCAAAAAAAAAAAAGAAAAAGACACATTTCAGCAGTGCTGCTGTTAATTTTTATTCCCCTGGTGAACTGACGTATCCACAGAGCTGTCTCCAGACAGGCTTTTCATTGAGTTACTACTTTGAAGAGATTCTCTAAAACATCAGGAACAACTGTTCACAATTACGAGAACCACAAATATTTGAAACATGTGGCGTGTTAATTTTTAAAGTGCCACTCCACCTAAAATCTTAAGTCACATTTTGTTGAAAGTATCACTATTTGGGACACACTGAGCTCACAAATGAACATTTGAAAAATGAATTCTGCTGAATGATTTTAAAGATGTTTTTTGACCAGTTGGGGGCGGTGCAACAAAGTGTATAGACAACACTGATACACTATCAGCTTGAAGGTCCCATATTGTATAAAGGTAGATGTCTTCTTTGAGCAGGTTTAGCAGGTCTATGTTCTATATTAATGCTGTGAAAGTATCAAAGCCTCAGTCCACAGAGAAATGCACACAGCCTGTATTCAGAAACTGAGCCGTTAGGACTTCTGGAACTTTGTGATGTCACAACAAAGCAGTCACCGCTCTCGGCCATGCCCAAAGCCCCGCCCACCTGGACCCACCATCCAACCTTGCAGGATTTGTTGTTCACTTGAAATCTGCTATATTTTTATCAGATCAACGTTCAGCGAATCAGAGAAGAGACTCAGAGCTTCTGTTCTGATTGGCTCACATAAAACTAGATAGCAAATAACATTATAAAGTGTAAAGTATGGGAACTTTAACATAACAATTTACAGATCCAGCAGAGAACATTAGCATTCATTGGGAGTTGTGTTTCTAGCCCTCTATTGGTGCTAAATGCTACATGTTCACCAGCGAGCAGTGTAGCTTTGCGAGCTAACAGTTACTTTACAATGGAAGAAGCTGAACTAGTGCAAAGCTATGCTAAGAAGAAATCAAATTTAGTTAAAGCTACTTAGAAAAAGTAGCTCAAACTACTTTGTAAAAAAAAAAAAAGATGAAATTGACAATATACAAAAAAGTCACATGCATCACAAAAAGTGCCTACCAAAAAAATATACCCCACTGTTCATGGGAAAGTGCTCGAATGTCAGCTTTGGTTTTTGGGAAAATATGGTGATTCTTCCTCAGGCTGAGATTCGGGCAGTTAATGCATGATGATGTTGTTAGTGTGAGCACTGAGCAACGCCCATGCTTGGCTTTTGCACATGCACTACAGGAAGAGCAAGTGTGTGGTGGTGACTGTCTGATGAATGCTTGCCTTCATAGTGATGCGGGCTGGTCTATAATATAATTGTTTGAAATTTCAGTAGTTCACTAAACAAAAATTACAAGAAAGTTATTTAACTAGGCTACTTGAATCACTGTGTGCATATGAATGTAGTTGAACTACCATTAAGTTACTGCAAAATGTACTTAAACTACTCGTTTAATTACACGTAGTTCACTGCTCTTCAACACTCCCAGCTAGTCTGTCATGCAGTGCTGAGCAGGTAGCATAGACTTGGTTTGTTTTTGGATGAAAACAGATGCTGCATCCATCAACGACTGAACACTGTTAAACCAAAACAGTAATTTTTCTGTAAAGCCAAAAGATTAGCTAAAAGACAACAGAGCACTCTGTGAAGTTCAGGAAAGGTGATAATTTGCAGAGGGTTCATTTGACCCGTTGTTTATACAAAAAATATTGATGAGTGCAGCTCTAAAAGTAGTAATACAAAAGTTATATAACGATTCTTTAGTAAAACAACAGCTGAAGGGTGTACACTTTTAGGTATGAATCTTAAAACATTACACAATCTACACAATGTTTTTACTGGCAGGGTTTCAGCATTAAATCGTCCTCATGTTCTTCAGCTCTGACATCAGTGTGTAATTTAATTCTACATTTCTGATGTAACAGAGGAACGCACATGTAGACTTAGAGCTGAGAACCACATCTGTGTGTGTGCTGTTATACTGTAATCCTCCAGTGTCTCTGGATAATCCCTCCTGGTAGATCCATTTTCAACTTCTTATCTCTTTTCAAACTACTTTTGGAAACAATTGTTGAACTATGATGAACTGCAAACAGCAGCACAAAACACTTGAGGCTTGGATTGTTTCAGTTTTGGAGTTGATTTTTGCAGACTATGTCTGTATCCCACGAAAACATTTAAACTTCTTAATGAAACATTTGTGGTAAAAGTGGAACACAAGGAAAAAACACTGGCTTTCCTGTCTGGATGCCATGAATCATACTGGAAAGTTACTTTAAATCACTTGTTTGAATTCAGAAACTGTATCAGATCTGCTTGAACAAATGGCCTGATTTGATTTTGATTATGATAAAATTAACTTCTAATTAACTCTTATCGCACACGCAGCAGCAGCAATACAAATGACGTACCGGACTCTGGTTGCCATGGTTTCACAGAAAACTAGGTTCAGGAAAAAGGTTGAGATTTTGGTTAAAATTTCTTCACTTTCTTAATATTACACATCTTTGTTAGCAACAAAACATAACTATAGTTCATAATAGCCTGCTGCACAAACGACCTATGGGCTCTTTTTTATACAGGAGGACATGTATGTTTCTTTTGGATGTTTCTTATTTCAAATCTTTGTAACCAAAGTCTCGTCCTGGATGGGCATGAGTTTTCCAGTAGTTGTTAGATTTTGTATCTGCGTCATTTGGTGCACATGGGAATGCTGAGGTAACGAGGATTAAAGATTTTGTCCTCATCTGTATAAATATATCTGTCAAGGTTTGTGGTAAGTACGACCCAAAATGCAGCCAACACTTGGAAGACGGTGCAAAAGGTTTATTTAACTGAAAAAGCTTAAACACTGGTGAAGCACAGGGAAACACAGGAACTTAAACAAGAAACAGGAACAGGCAACATGAACCAATGAGGACAAACCCAGAAATCAACAGACGAACCGACACAGACAAAGGAGAGCACAAAGACTATATAGACAAGGGAGGCAAGGGTGATTGAACACAGGTGAAACACATTAGGGCGGGGCAGACAATCACCACACAGACACAGGACCAAGACCGTAAGCAAAAACACTGAGACACACAAGGAAACCAATTACAAAATAAAACAGGAAGTGAGAAAGTCCAAACAAAACTAACAAAAGGTGTCTGCCATAGCAAACCATGATAATATCATGATTAGGTCTCATTAATTTTCATAATCTTTGTAATGCCTGTAAATGTTGTGGAATAGAGAGAAGTTTCCCATGGCTCCTTCTGCCAAGAGAGAAGCAGGACTTTGTTTTTCCATTCAAATGGAAAAGTCAGAAAACAGCAAACGCCTGTTGCTATTGCTGGAACAGAAAACTGGAGATATGAAAAATCAGTTTCACAACACATAAATCAACAGTAAATGAATGTTGACAAGCCTCATAAGTGTTGCTGACCTTTTATGACCTCGGCACACGGTTCCATACACGCATGGAGGCAGTATGTGCATAACTTATATATATTTATTAATTCTCTCAGTCTCTCTGAATGGACCAGCAAATCAAAACATCAAATAAAAACATATCTGGGAATACATTCATACATTCAATTCATTTACAAATAAATGAAAGTCATTTGTGAACATCATCCTAACACGTACGACATTTACAAACAGACATTTTTGAATCAATTTTCTATTTGTGAAGCGAAAAGGCATTTGTGGATTTCAATTCTAAGCTTGTGGATTAGCCTTTACACACACAGAGTTTCGTTCAAAACCGACTTGTATACAAGCTTCATCTATTCATCATTTGACACGGGGTTGTATAACAAGATGAGACTCCACCCTGAAAAATTGTTTTATTTTCATAATTTATTCACTCAGTTACAGTATATAATTTTGTTTGGTGTGTGGCATAAACGGAACGACAACCAGCACTTCTCCATTTACGTTATAAATATCCATTCAGAGATGACTTAACATAAAGATAAATATAACGTTAATAACGTTGTTAATGTTCAGACGTTAAACTCTGTGTTATATTTTAGAAAAGATGTTTATTCAGAAAGAATAAATGCAAACATACACTATACAAAAAGAGGTCGCTGTAAATGTGCATTTAATGACATTTCACATTGGATTCTCCTTTAAATGCACAAACCATGATTTAGTGTTCCATCCTCAAAGCATGTGGAAAAAATAACAGGCTAAAATTATAAATATTAAAGTCATTATAGAAGCCTATTGGGAACTTTATTAGGATGATCATGTAAACTTGAAGATGAAAACGTTTGAACACATGTTCTAGGATAACACTGGACTTGACTTGATGAATATGAGCAAAGCAGCAGAAGCAGTCAGCAGGATATTTCCAGAGATAGATGAGTGAGAGAAGAAAAGAGGAGGGAATGAGAACAGAGTGATCCAGGGTAGATCAAATAAAATACTGTCCCATGATATTACAGTACACGTCCATGTTCTTTATCCTATGATGCTATTCCTTAAAGAAATTGTATTATCATTAGAGTAATTGTTCTTCTGTTGATCTTCTGGCATCAAAACATTCACTTGGCCTCGTTGTGGATCCGTGACTGCTCAGTTAGAGCAGCACATATTATTATGGTCTGGATTTAAATGTAGATTTGTCATCTAAACATTAAATCTGTGAACTGTACTTGGCGTAGTGAGCAGGAAGCCTGTTTCATTGTTGGGTTTCTTTGGTGTGGTGTTTTGGTTTTTCCTGCTTTCATGATAGAGTTGTAATTGAGCGATGTGTTCTAACAAAAGGCTTCTACATAGGATGCTCTTGTGTTTCCTGAAGTCTCCTCCAGGAAGCCCCCTCGCTCCTTGATCAGCTGGGGCCAATCATCTTGCTCTCGGGCAACAGTTGTAATGGGAGACGTACATTATAATCTCAGCATGTAACCTGAGTGTTATTCATTTTTAATCCTATAATCCACAGTGATCACATTAACAGTCTGGAGGTGGTGCCAGAGGAGTTGAAGTAAACATTTGGCTCCACACATGGTGAGTGAGACCATGTGCTTTGATTTGATGTGCACAGAGAGCTGTAGATTACATAGTGCGAGAATGATTTCCACAAACATATCCTGTTTCATTTGTCATTCTCCAGTTTATTTCTGTGGAGGTCGAGTAGTAAAATGTCTTATGCGGCAGAAGGAAGTGTGTGCACCAGGATAAGGAGTTCTCTTGTTCTTGTGGGCAAACGTCCAGCACTGTCTTAACTGAGTGTTTATTGCAACAATTACACAGGGATGTGTGTTTTAAGAATGTGGGGGATGCGTCATAACTCTTATAAGACTGCTGGCCGAGTGTTGAACATGTGCAGACTGTGACAGCCGTGTGATCCAGGATGGTTTCTTATTTTTTATTGGGGTGGAGGGGGGTCGGCCTGTAAGAGGAGACCATCATGATTGCAGTTGTTCATTTCAGATGATCTCCCTGCAGAGGAATGCTGTTTGCACTGGTGAACATGTTAAGATACAGCCGCAGTATACATTCAGACAAGGGTTTGAAACAAATGCTCTAACACTGTGTACAGTGAAGTACAAGAGTGCGTCTACAGAGATTCCTTTCAGCTGCCTCCTGTAAGAAGCTCATGTGTTTTTATTGAAACTTATTTGCTGAAGTGTAAACAGACCTGAATTCTAACATCATTTTCCACTGCACTGCCATTATTATTCCCAGGGTCGCTGAAAGAAAGATATGTGGAGGATTTTAACAATACAACCGCGTTGACTTCAGAGGTTAGGTTGGTAAAGAGATGCTCCCCCGATTTTACACGTGAAGTTTGGTTTACTCTTCATGAAGAGCACGACTCAGTGTGTCGAGCTTTCTAAAGTCATGGGAAATGAACCCACTGATGTAATCAGGGTTGACTTGGCTCAGGCATGGAGATGACATATTTTTAATAAATTCCATTAACTGGGGTTGTTGAGTTTGAAAAATGGACGTAATTGCAACAATTACCATCTGGTCATGGTCAAACTGAAGACACATGGGAAATGTAGGATCTACTGTTTTTGAAGGTTGGTTCATACTAGGGACCAAAATTCAGAATATCCTGGTGTTTGATGCTTTGATTTCTGAATGCTTATTGTGAGACATAGGGCCCCTGGACACCGAGATATAAAAGCCCCCCTGTCCCTCCTGCTTATAAGAGCAAAACACCTACATTTTTATTTGGTTTTGCCCCTCTTTTTAGTTGTTTTTGCCTCTTTTTGTATTCATTTTGTGTCTCTTTTTAAATGTTTTTTGTGTCTTTGTGGTTGTTTGTGTCTCTTAGTAATTGTGTTACTTCTCATGTTGATTGTTCTGTGTCTCTTTTTGGTCATTTTGTGTCTCTTAGGTGTTTTGCATGTCTCTAGTCATGTTGCAACTCTCTGGGTTGTTGTGAGTCTCTTGTGGTCATTTAGCGGTTTCTATTTATATCCTTTTTTTTAGTCTCGGTAGCTTTTTAAAATCTCTTAATGTCTCCTTGAGTGATGCAGAACATCTGAATTTCAGTATTTTGTTCACACTGTCTGACTCCGGCCCAAAGCTTCCACAGTAAAACTCCTCTGCACAGCTATTATACTAAATATTGCCATATTCCTATAAAAAAATTATAGCAAACCATAAAAAAATTGAACTGAACTGACTTTCCAACACTTCATGCAAAGTCTTTGGTCTATAGTGGTTCTCAGCTAATCTGACAGCAGGTGGTGCTAAACTGCAACCAGGAATCAGCCCAGTTTACTTAAAATATATCTATACAATACCAATATCTCGGGAAATATCTGTGACTTGATGACATTGATAAATAATATTGTGCATTGAGTGGTTGGACCCTCTTATCTAACTGTCAGAAAGTCAGCTCTTAAACCAGGTTTATAAATAGAACCAGTTTTCTTTGCTTTAATGGGAGCCAAAAGACAGAGGCTGTAAACCCAGAGCACATCCCTCTGCAAACTCATGTGGGAAGATTGTGCTGCTGGCATCAAATGCACCACAGGCCTAAGCAGAAAATTCGATTAAATCCTATTTATAAGAATGGAGCTTATAAATATTATCAAACTGAACTGTTCTTTATCACATCCGGGCTTTTTCTCAGATGGCGTGTAACTCTGAAATGACTGTTCTTGGCCTCATATTGCGCTTTGGGAAAAAAGAAAAAAAAAAAAATCTTGACATGCAGCCACCTGCGGCTCACAGAGAGAAATACTTGTCCGGGGCCTGTTGGATGAGACTGTGATCCAAATTTCAGAGTGGAAAAAGCTGTTGTGTGTGGAATGTATTACAGGCACACAGGGACCTTCAGTCTTTTTTAGGGTACTTGTCCTCGCCTGTGTTGTGCACCAGGCTAATCGTCAATGTCCAAATGTGGCAACAAACCAACAAACTCACATCCAATTAATATAATAGAAATCAATAATTTTAATGAAATTATTTTAATTCAGAATTTGAGCAATGTAGACACTGGTGAGCCACTATGCGGAGTGTATATAAAAGTTTATTAAGATACAGGACATCACAATATTAATACTGATACTAATACCAAGTCCTATCTCTTGTGACCACAGTCAAAACTTCAGAATAAGACTGATAAAGTTTTCTTTGGTTCACTGCTGCCACCTAGTGGCTAAAAAAAAACTTCGCATGTATGTCTCATTCATTTGGAGAATATGACTCATTTTCACTTTTTCAATTCAATTCCAGAAACTTTATTTGTCCCCAAGGGGCCAATTTAAAGGGCAAAAAGAGTAGACATTAAAAAGTGTACACATTAAGAAAACAATGACAATGACATGAAGAAACAACAGTGCAAAGAAACCCAAATTAATAATAAAAATAAAAATCAACAGCGCAAAACAAAACCTGTAATAAAGAGAATGTCAAAAACATGAGAGAGCTTTTATCACATGTCTGAATATGTTGGTAGAAAAAAGAGGGTTAAAGAGTTCTGGCATGTTTCTGCAGAAGATATAATCAACAAGATAGAGCGCAGTTTAACATTTTTCCACCATGACTGTCTTCCTTCTATTGCCAATGACTCTCCCTTTAATTAACGCAAGGTTATCTGATCAGCTGCAATATAACATTTCCTGTAAAGTGCGGTTGTGATACGGTGGGACAGTTGCAGACAGTTGCAGTTGCAGATGTATTGCAGATGCAGGAAGCAGCTGCAGAATAAGAAATCCAGCTTGTCTCTCACCATGCCACAAGTAGATATGTGCATATAAATATCAAAACTAACTTCAGGCATTAATTATCTGTCACATTTTAATGAGATTACAGTGTCAATCATCATCATAAACAGAAGAGACACCATTGATATCCAAAACAATTTAAAACATTTTATATTACATGAGTTTGGTGAGAGAGATCAGTTGAGAAAAATGCAAATCAACACATGTCAAAGTGAAAGTGAAGACGCCTTGGCCTTTTTCACAGTAGACAGTTTGCCTTTTCATAGCAGGAATGCACAAGTGTAATTAATAGCACTAGCAGCACTTCTACAGTAAATGATAATAAAAGTACAACAAAAATTAGAATGCAAATATTTTTTTAATTTTTTTTGTTCTTTTGTAGGAGCATTGGAGGAAACTGGAGCACCCAGAGAAAACCCACAGGGAGAACATGCAGTCTCCACAAAGAAGAAAGGCAGCTGCAGTGGATGAAAACCACAACCGTCCTGCTGTGAGGCCACATTATGAGCCACTAAACCACAGAGCTGTCCCCTATAAACTCAAAGTAATAGTTTGACATTTTGCTTCTTATTCAGTTGTAAACTTTTTCCTCTTCAGGGCCTGAATTCTTTTGAACTATTCTCCTGTTACGAGTGAGAATGAACTAAAAAGGTCAAAAAAAGCTGTTGCATAACAAAAATCTTCGTTCCATTTCGTAAACATATAAAGAGCGGCTGGGCTAACACTGCATATTAGTGAATCCTCAGAGTCTTTCCTCTTAATGTTATCCATCTCAGTAGCAGCCAAACACTGATCTTGTTCTGGTCCCAGCTCTCTGACTGCTGACTGCACTCCATCGACGCCAGTGAGGACTTCTGTGTTTAATTGACGAGAGGGATCGTGTTCTCGCTCCCTCCTTTGACAAAGCAATCTGTCCACTAAAGATGACAGAGGGCTGTAATTCTCTGGCAACCGCAAAGAGTGCTTGTCCAAGCTTCTTGCCATTTAGAGGTCAAACTGGCAGCGCTGATGTTGAAGAATTTGGCATTTGACCCAGCTGCCACTGCTTTGGCCATAATAGTTTTCCCCATTTCCAGTAAAAACAAAAGTCTAGCTGAAAACTACAAAGACTGAACAAACCACACATTAAGATTGTTTCTCTTAACTTGCCCAGATTTTGTCTCTGACTGTCAGGAAGAAGAATAACCCTAACAACTGAGGAAACACACCAGGCAACACACGGAACGACTGGTCAGTAATGACTGGAGGTTTGGTGAGTAAATCCTGCAAGAACGCCTCAAGTTTTGCATTTTCTTTTACCAAAAGAAGTATGGATGGAAACCAACAGCTTGCACTATTCATATGCAGCACGATTTGCACTGAGAAGGTCAAAGAAGGAGGAAAAACATACAGAGTTTGGATGCAGAGGCTTGGGCAACGCAGCCTATAGAGGGAATAGGAGTTGAGTGAACCTAAAACGAAGCAAACCTCAGCTGAAGCCCTTTATCTACCACTGGAAACACAACAAGTGATGTCATCGGCTGCTGATTTCAGTCGCAAATATCAAAAAATCTTTATGAAAACAATTGGCATCAAGACTTAAGATTCCAGTGTTTACATATTACAAACTATATGATTTACAAACTCTCAACACCAAGTGACCCAAACTGCAACAAACCCAGTCTAACTCGGTCCCATCAGTCATCACACATTTAAAAATGCACAAATCTGATTCATAACCAGCTCAATGGTCAGTTCCAACTCTTTTCTTCCTGCTATGACAAGTCAATATGTCTATAGTGCAAAGAAGTCTAATGGCTCCTTTCAGAGATTTAAATTGTTGTTAATGTAAAACTGAACTGCCAGATGAAGACGACTTTTTCCATCTGAAAAACTGTTATTTATATACAGTTTATATTTATATATACAGTATATACAATATTTACAGTGTGTTCCATGAGAAACTCCAACGCCACCTGGACTCGATTGTGTATATGTGTGTTTGTGTGTATTTGGGAGGGATAGTGCTGAATTAAAAAGAACTGCCGACACCAATTTCAGATACAGAGCGTATGAGTATTTAGTAGAGCGGCAGGCAGGAAATGAAGAGAGACAGAGGGGAGTGATGTGCAACAAAACTTCCCGGCTGTATTTGAACCAGACATGCAGAAGTTTAATTGGGAGTGACCAGACCACAGAGAGACGCCCCAGGAAGTGAACCAACTGAACATTGTGTCTATTTAACCTATAATTAGTATCAGATCACACACTTCTGTCTGACTAACCTACTGGAGAATTTACTGTGATATGTCAGTTCCTTTGTAGGAAACTATTAGGAAACAATGGGACCTGTAAAATAATGTGTTAATAATAGTACTGTTCTTCTTTTACCCTAGTGCATGCTGGGGTGGAGCGCAGCCTCTGTGACCATATTAGGAAACAGGAAGTGTAGAGTAAAGATGGATAGATGGATGGTTTTAATTGTAGCTGTAACTGAAAATGCACTGAATCTGAATCTGACCAACATCATGTGCTTCTGTAGGTCTGTTGGTTTTGTGTTCATCAGCATGGTTCATGTTATCTGCTGATCAACCACAGGGAGGCCTCAGTTATCACCTCCACTTCAGCTGCTGACAGAAACGCACTGGAAGTCTCTATTTAAATAAAACCCTCTGATACTATTTGTAGTTTATGTGAAAGATGAACTGTTATGAATAATTACTACACAGAAGAGAGAATTTGTTAAGCTGAACTGTGTCCACAGCCTCCCTGATAAACCCTGGGAAATATTGATAGATGTCAGTGTGGTGCCTACACTATTTCCTGGAAACAAAGATGCTCTCTCAACTGCCATTTCAGGCATTAACATATTGTTACAGTAACTGCTGTATGTAAGCCTGCCATTCACAGCCTGTCATTGACTTTCCAAGGTACAAAGCAGTTATGCAAATTAAGTAAAAGGAAATGACATGTGGTTGAACGCCCAGTAATATAAATAAATAAATATAAATATTGCTGATAAGGTTTTAGGTAATTGAATAGTGTAAAAAGTGGAACTACATATTGGTTTTATGCCTCATTTTCATAGCAAGTCAAATATCTTCACACTCCTTCCTATATGGACACAAAAGTAAATAGAATAAAAGCAATATTAATTGTGGTAGAAAAATTTAAATAACCACAGAAAAGAAAGAATAGAAATGTGATAATGTATTGTCACGACTCACATCACGCCTTTATCACAAGTGACTATTTGCTATATATTTATCATAAGTAAGTAAGTATGTAAACAGAGTAGGTAAGTCATTTTAATTCAGGGCTTGGCCTTAGTGAAGAGAGGTCGTGCTGGTGAAAACTTTCTACAGAAACTTCAGTGTTAGTCATCTGAAATGATTGTGATTAACCACAAAAAGATGCAGGAAACAGAAAAACATAGATGCACAGATATACACTAAGTTGTCTCACTGTTGTATCTTGATACAAATGTAAAAACTTCAACTAAACTTAAACATAAACCAGCAATTTGTGTCAAAAAAAGATTTTAATTTAATTCCTGTTACTATACTGTGGATATTGCATATCTATCCCAGTATCCTCTAGGGTTGGACATTATGATGATGAATACCATGAGAGGATAAAAACAGGATAACAAAGGGTGGCTTAAGAAATAACAGAGGTATTCTCCAACACTACAGTGTCCTATACAAACCTAATTCTGCCCCAGTATCTGACACCACTCCCAGCATCTCTAGTTCTGTCTCCTGTTGTAAAGTCCCCTCCTATCAGGGGTATCAGGTTTTCCAGCCTTGTAGCTTTTCAGGTATAACACCCCTTCCCTTTTTGTTATATGTTTGAGGCAAGACTTTTAACAACACAACTGATTCCAATTCAACCAGTCAAACCTGTATACAGGTAACCTGTTGGGACGTTTTCTTTCAGGGCTGAGCAGTTTTTATTGGTGGATAATGTCCAGGATCAGTGATGGAATTTTATTACTTACTTTAATATATAAGCAGCATTTTACTGTTGTAATTGGTTGAAGTGGAACTAATTTTTAACTATTCTATATAGGAGTGATGATTATTTTCAATATAGATTAATCTTGATTATTTTCTTCGTCAATTAATTAATGGTCTGGTTAGTAAAAAATAACTATCAATATTCCCCAGAGCCAAAAGAGACTCTCTTACAATCCTTGTTTTGTCCAACCACCATAGTTCAAACTTTAAAATGATAAAATGAAATAAAATAAATTTTATATACTGTAAGAAAAAGAATTGTAATTTGTAGAAAAGCATCATATTTTATAAACTCTTGTTTTGTATACTAAAATGTTAATCTGTAAAGTAACTTCAGCTGTAAAAAAAAAAATGTTGTGGAGTAGAAAGTACAATAGTTCCCACTAAAATGTAACTGAAGTATAAAGTGGCATGAAAAGAAAATATGTTAAATACCTCATACTGGTACTTCTGTACAGTAGGCCTATTTGAGTAAAGGTACTTTGTTACAGTGCATACAGAAAGTATTCAGACCCCAGACTGGACACTCCACCCATCTGGGCTTTAAGGCAGATTATCCTGATGGTGAAAGTTCGCAATAACAAAAAAAAAAAAGCATCTAAAGAATTCTCACATTGCAAGAAACAGGATTCTCTGGTCTGATGAAACCAAGACTGAGCTGCTTCAAATGGTTTTCATTCTGGAAGTTTCTCCCATCTTCACACAGGATCTCTGAAGCTCAGCTCAGAGTGACGATTGGGTTTTTGGTCACCTCTGTTACCAAGGCCCTTCTCCTCTGCCTTTCCAAATCCTGCCCAATCAATTCAATTCAATTACCACAGGTGGACTCCAATCAAGGTATAGAAACAAGATGATCAAGAGAAATCGGCTCCTGAGCTAAATTTCAATTGTCCTAACAAAGGGTCAAGGACAAGTAAAATATGACATATATGTCCCTATATCAATACGATGTTGCCATATATATCACCTATAAGGGGATATATTATTATCTAATATGCATCCTCTGAATATACGAAGATATAAGTTTATAACATACATGAAAAACACATAGTAAAATCTTTATATGTTGGCTACATACATTATAATAAGTATATGACGATTTTTATATGGTATAACATGTTGCAACCATATATATTAATGATATATATTTCATATATTCCATCATTAAAACAATATATAAAACTTCTATATGCTTAAACGTGTTTTACTCATTAATTTCTCATTAATCTTAAACATGTCCATTTCCCCATTCTGGAAAAGTGAGTCTTAGACTCCTGGAACCAGCTGTATATAATATTAACATGTATTGAATGGCTTTATATATATATATCTATGTAACATATGTCTACAATATGAGCATACTGTATACATAAACATACATATTTGTAAGGGAGAGACATACACTGTATGTCAATATAGCAAATTGTTTCATATATCATTTTTACGTTTTTATTTTATATGTACATATATTTCCACACGTGGGCCTATATATATATATATTACTGTGTATAAAGTGTAAATACATTATAGACAGGCTTACTTACTTACTTACTTTCTATAAAAGTTTATCTTGTTCTCTATTCAAATGGTGCTTTATGCACATTTCCTTCTCATATTACACAACTATAGGTAGGACAATGATTCGCAGAGCAGGATCTCTGTCTCTCTCCCGTTGGCTGGACTGTACACGTCAGCAGTCAATGAGTTTTACCCAAGATGTATCATAGTCCCATCATCCTCTTCCTGGTCTGAACGTGTTGACACATTACACCTAGCTCGGGTGAGTCAAATTAAGCTAACTGTTGCGCGTTAGCTTGGTTTATTTATTTTTTTTAGTGTGGTATTACGCAAACTTATGTATAATGCGAACTTTCTCGGTTCGCTTTTGTTCTACTTTTTTCTCCCCACAGGTGCTAAAAACAAGCGGCTGAAGCGACTGTTTGTGCCAAATGACACGGTTTTCAAGTGGAGAGACAATCTTTGAGAGAGGAAAAGACACCATCAAAGAAACGCTTGACATTTGGTTTTTGACACGCGTCACGCGACGTTGGAGTTCGATTTTCTGCGCACGAGAGAACAATGTTTCAGGCAAGTTTACAATGAAGACCCGCGCGACAAGGTGAATGAAAGCCATTGCTGTTCTGCTCCTGAGTCTGTTTTTACTTTGAGAAAAATGAGGTTTCGGCTGGTCAAAAGGAATCTGCTCGCGCTCTTGGGTGTTTCCTTTGTAGTCGTGACTCTCTTGTTTTCAACACGTGTATTAATAGTATCCGATAATGACGCAAGTGGACCCAGTAACGGGGTTCAGGTAAACCGGGGCATGAATTCTGATGAAGTGGTGAAGTTCAACTTTGATTCGCTGCCAGAACTGACTCAGTCCGTTTACAATGCCAATTACAAGCAGTGTGTTCACAATGCGGATAAGTTTCCAGGGGAGCCTCAACTGGTGCTGGTTGTGCAGGTCCACAACAGGCCTGAATACCTCAGACTGCTTATCAAGTCACTGGAGAAAGCTGCTGAAGTCCACAGCTTCCTTCTTATCTTCAGCCATGACTATTTTTCAAAGGAAATAAATGCTATTGTGCAAGGGATAACTTTCTGCAAGGTACTGCAAATTTATTTCCCTTTCAGCACTGAGCTGTATCCCCATGAATTTCCTGGGCAGGATCCACGAGACTGCCCCCGAGACATATCCAAGGACAGCGCTGTCAAAACAGGATGCCTCAACGCAGAACACCCTGACTCCTATGGGCACTATAGGGAAGCCTACATCACTCAAACCAAACACCACTGGTGGTGGAAATTGCACTTTGTGTGGGAGCGAGTGCACGCTATGCAGGGCTACAGTGGCTTTGCAGTCTTCCTGGAGGAGGACAACTACATCTTACCTGACTTTTTCCATTTTTATAAGTCAATGATAGAGTTCAGGAAGAACACCTGCCCGGACTGTGACATGCTAGCTTTGGGTAACCACAATGGCCTGACTGATTTTACCAGACTGTACAATAAGGTGCTGACCACTGGGTGGATGTCCACTAAACACAACATAGGTATGGCCATATCCAGGGAGGTGTATTATAAACTCATGGGCTGCAGCAACGAGTTCTGCACCTATGACGACTACAACTGGGACTGGACTCTGCAGCACCTCTCGGGAACCTGCATACCAAAGCCTCTCAAAGTGCTCGTAGCACAGGGGTCCAGGGTTCTTCACACGGGAGACTGCGGTCTTCACCAGAAGGAGAACTGCAGGCCAGAATGGGCCTCGCAGAAGGTCGAGGAGGGGCTTAAAATGGCCAAGGATAGCCTCTTCCCTCCATCTCTTACCCTTAATGGTGCAGAAGCCGTCGAGCACAAGGCGCACATGAAGAACGGAGGATGGGGAGACATTCGAGACCATATTCTTTGCAATAACTACGCCAAACGTCTTTGAACTGTTTCTTTTCTCTCAGTAATATGCGTGTTCAGTGCTATTCTGCAAATGTGCCATCATACACAACTTTTCAGGGGTTTAGAGGCTGTAATGTGTTGTCTTCCAAGAAATAGAACCAAATCAAGTCCAAGCATGTTGCATGTGCACAACTAGAGTTGAACTTGTTTTTAGATCTTTGATTTTCTTTTAATCACCAAAGCTGCACAATTGCCAAAGATTTTGTTGATGTTTGTGTTGTGTATAATCCGTGCAAGCTCAGCCATGCTGTTCAATTACATGTAACCAGATTTATTTATCTCTGGGTGTCTTGCAAGCCAAAACAGTGGGTTAGATTTATTGCACAGTGATAGGGAAAATAGTGAACTTTAAGTGTGTGTGCATATACACAGAATCATTTGCAATTTTTATTTGCAGATATATTTCCTTGAGTGGAAGCGCTGCATAGGATGTTCTTTATTCACAAAAAGTTCAGTGTGTTAGTGTGTGGGGAAGCAATGTCATTCAGTGATTGTTATGGAACATTCACTCGCAATGTTTTTTTTCATGTGTGCTTTTTATGGTACGGTTTTATGTGCAAAAACGAAAAAGCACATGTAATGTACATAGGTATAGGTATAATCAAAATGTGTATGACAATCTTCAAAATAATGGGAAGCTCTAGTTTATAGAGCAGTCGCTGTCTTTGGAGTTGACTTTCTTGTCAGCGTGATTTTTTTTTTTTTACACATAATGGAGTTTGTTACTGAATGTAAACTTCAGTTTCTCTCTGTTGTAACTAGAGGTCTTTTTTATGAGGAGAGTCTGACTGACACCACTTACTTTATCAGTCTCCTACTCTCTGATGTACTGAACCCTGGTTGCAACAACGAGAGCTTGATATTGATTTATTCTTTTGGTTGTCAGTGTAAATTTGCTTTCTGATAGGAAGAAGTGACCTTTTGGAGTCTTGTTCAAGATTTTGTTTCTGAAAACATCAGTCATGTGTGACTCTGCATTTCTATATTTGCACCTTCTTAGTTAAAAAAGAATGAATTCCATTGGGATTTTAGAGAAAAACAAACACAGATGTTTCATTTTCTGGCATTCATTCAGTAGTTTAAAAAAAATATATCACTTAAGCTGAAATTGCCTTTTTTTTACAGTGTAAAACTAAGAAAACTAACATGATCAGAATGATTCTGTTATTGCATTCAAGCTGACCAAAAGTGCCTTTCGATACTTCCTTTGTGCCCACGCCTGTGTTGAAGTGATTTTTTAAAGGTGAACTGATGACATTATTGTTATTGATCTAGTACTTGTATGACTATTTGTCTATGCTGGGGACTCATGTTTGTTCTAATAGATACTTCTGATTGTGTCTATTCATGAGACGTTGAGGGAAAAATTGATGGTGGATTTTGATTTCACAAAAAAAATCTTAATTTTACAATTTGGTAAAATTATTGCCTCACTGAGGCATCTTGCTTGTGCCCCAGATAAGTGCCTTAACCTGATATCAGTGCATTGCAGTGTGTCTAATGGAGATTCCTGTTCAAGAAATATGAAATGAATGTGATAATAAAGTAAATGAGCTTATATTTTATGTTGAAAAGCACAATACATTATGAAAGAACATGGCCTAATATGCAAAAATAAACATGATAATGACTTTCTCTGATGTGTGTGTGTATGTACAGTATGATGTTGGATGGTCCCTTACTTGGTAAGATGTATAGTTGTTGAGAATGAAACCAACATTTATTATTGTTTTTGCTCTTGTTCCCTCTGATCATCACTTGAAATAGCTGTTTTATTTTTCACTTAATGTTTGCCAAATGGGAAAATAAAAGATGTTGAATGTTTGTCTTGTTATGGATTAAAAAAAAAAAAAAAACTGATAATACTTTACCCAGGTTTCTTTGAAGTAACAGTATAATTTTGTTTAATTGAGATACATTTTTTAATTATTAATTATTCCAATATCTACCCTGATTCTTTTAGTCATGACGCAGCACATTAACTGAGCATAGAAATCATCCATTATTTTAATAGTTCTTTCAAGGAAATTCTTCTTGAAGTCAACAACTGCTAATGAACTCAACACAACTAACTAACTTAAACTCTAATAACACTGGTCTTTATTTTGGCTATAATCACTACTGAATTACAGTTATTTCAAGGGAACATCCAATGATATTTTAGGAAATTACAACTACACCTTTAATAAAACATTTACAAGATAACTAGTCAGACAACACATTCAATCCAGACAGAATACCACAGAATACCAGTGACTGATTTGACAGCTGTTAAAAATAGACATATCATGGCATGGTTGAAGCCTGTTGTGCTACAAGAGAAACAAAAGACAAGCTGATCAGAGATCTGAGGTATTTTCCGGACACACGTCATGTGACTGAAGCGTGTGCTCTCATTGGTCAGCTTCTGCTCCCTGTTTATTTCCGGAAGTAAATTGTTGTCAGTGTCAGCCAGACTTTCCATAAGGACTATCAAACCTCAAGTCTTCAACGCCGTAACGACAGGTAAAAGTTGAAAACACACTGTATTTAAACGATTTCTGTCCTTTTATTTAGCTGGATAGTCAGTCAGCTGTCTTATTGTTTCAGTTAACGTTTACGTTTGTAGATGTAGCCAGTGTTAGCCGTTAGCTTTTGCTCTCCGTAGCTTACGTAATGGACTTTTGTCTACAACATATAAACACATAATTATCAAAAACATAATTCATAGTTGCCCAACGTCACACCAGAGGCTTTGTATCAAATTTTCAGCAACTTTGGGAAGGGGCAACGAGTCTCTTGTTGGTGTGCTAACACGGTTCGCTAGGGACCGTCTCGGCAAAATGACGTTAGCCAAGATGACACATTAGCTAGCTAGTTAATGCTCCCTACTTAATGAATAAATAACTACAATGTATTAGCTATCCGGGAAACTGTCCATTCCACTGTACCCAAAGTGTGTTAACACCAGAAATGTAACTCATTGCATGTCATACTGTATCTTAAACCCTCTTTAGGTGTGCCCTCATCCCAGGATGGCACATTGGTTTCACAGAAACCCACTGAAGGCAACAGCGCCTGTGTCATTTAATTTTTATGGCGTGGCAGGGAGCCCCGCTGCCAACAAGATATGCAAGTATGTCTATCTCAATTTAATACACTGACAACAGTATTGTTGGAATGGACTGTGACTATGACAATGATCAGATACAGAACTGGTACATTGTGTTTGTCAAGTCTTCTTACCTTTTCTCATGATGATGTAATGACCATCAATTGCATATTTCTGTCAGTCATATGATCATCAGTCATCTCTTTGACTGACAAGCTGGAAATGTCTTGTTGGATATGATAAGTCCAAATACTGTAATCACCAATATAACTTAGAGTATCAGTTGATGGATATTTGTTTGACACATTCAGTGACCTTCGGACAACAAGGGCGAGACTGCTGGAGATGTTCACTGATGTCACCTGCAACCCAGAGATCATAAAAAATGCCACAGATGCATACTTTTCCCTTTTGCAAGGTATTTTTACATTCCAACAAATTAATATGTTCTTCTTCGTGTGTTGCTAGGATTTGAATGAACATTACTATTTTTTACATGCGTTGGTGGAGGAATAGCTTAAAACAACAAGTTTGATAAGGATATTAATAAAAAACATTTTGATGTGATTGTGCACAGCTTGTGCTGGGAAAATACAAATTTGTGCTCTCACCATTTGTGAGAAATGAACCAGTACATTTTAAGGCATAGGCCTATTATCTTAGTACCCCATTAACGTCTAAATGACTCCAAAGTGGTGACTCATACATCAGACTGTTAAATTAGACACCCAATCTGAGTAATTGATGTGAAATTGATGTGCAGTTGTAAAAGCAGTGTGCGGAAAAGGCGGCACAACTGTGTTAATGCGAAGCTTAACAGGATTAACTAGTAATCATTTAGCTTGGCTTGTAACAATCACTTCACCGTGGACATTCTGAAACATTCACTTTAACTTTACTCTTGTATTTATGTTATATTTCTACTGCCTTTGGCAAAGTAGTTGGCTAAGTAAAAGATTTTCCATTAGGAGAGATAGGAAGATCTGCCTTGAGAGAAGTGGCAAACTTCTGCACACGCACTTGCAAACAGCCTATGTTAGACTGCTAATGGTGACAACACGGTGGATGCGTGTGTGTATTTCTTTGTGGGTGTGTGGTAGGGTCCCCTTCGTTTCATACAAGTTGAGGGTTAGTGCATATCCCAATGTTTCTCATGATACCAAATAGGTCAGGCTGAATTTTGAAGAAATGTGTGTAAAATGATCCACAAAACATGTGATGGAGCAGTGCAGCCATAAAACATCCTCAGTCCTTAGTTTTAATCTTTCACTCAGTATGAACATCACATAGCCTCAAAAAAGAACAAGCAGATAGAGAAGCAATACTGTATATGATATTGTCATAAAGTATTTAACCTTTAAGATACTTAAGGGAAAGGGTTAAAAGCCACTTAATTATGCTAATAATTCACTTAATGAAAATGGTCTTAGGATGTCATTGGCTAAAAACACAGTGACTGAAAAAAGTTTTTGCAATCTTATATTATGAACATTTATTTGAAAAACACACTTCATGTATTTGAATACAGTTTATTACAGTAAATTGTCTCTCTTTGTTTGTCTTCTGACATTGCTTTCATTTTTTTTGATTTTGCTTTGCACCTAACCAGCTGCTTCTTTTTCTTTATATATCACTGTAACATACAATAGGCTTTATCTTGTCCTTGGATGGAACTACACAGGAGAACAAGATGAGGTTCATCCAGAACTTCAAGTGGACTGACACCTTACAAGGAAACACACCAAGGTAGAAAGATGAGAATGAGTGCTGCCAGTCCCATAGTAGCTGAAAAGACACATCACGTACAAATAACTTTTATTCATATTTAAATGATGGATCGGTGCTCTACCTAAGAGCTAGTTACCATTGCTATAAACAAAGTATTGCACCTCTTTACAGTAGGTGCTGGAAACTTAAGAAACTCTAAAATGAGGAATTCTGGGCAGAATTAATCACTCACTAAAATTATAAAAACATCAAAACACAGGAAGGAACCATATTATTTTTATTATTTGTGTTTCACACACAAGCATTAGCTAATACGTAAAATTCTTCACAGCAATATTGATTATACTGAGCCCAGTGCTTTGTACTGAGCACCTCATTAAATTGTTTGTCACAACACATATGTAGTTATTACCTGGAAAAAGTTGTTTGTACTGTGGATGAAGTCAGAGGCTCTGGCCACAGTGAACCTGTGTTGTGTAGGTGTAAATATTTAGTGTTGGTAATGTTGACTTGTTTGCATGTTTGTTTTCACATTCAATGTGGCTCAGAATATTAGAAACACCTCAATATAATGCAACTCGGCACAACATCACCATTAACTATGACCTCAGTGCTAAAATGTGTAATTTAAATAACACATCTGTGTCACAGTGTCAAAAAAACCTTGAAAAATCCTAAAAGTAGAACTTAAGACAGAGCAGTTGTATTGAGCCTGTAGAGGTGTACCTAATAAAATGGACACTGAGTGTGTCAATCTGCATAACCTGTTGTCTGTCCTCACTTCCCCTCAGTGCCCAGCAGGATGCAGTCTTTGAACTGGTCTCCATGGCCTTCAATGTCGCCCTCTGGTACACCAAGTTTGCCTCGAGACTAGCAGGGAAAGAAAAGTACGTGGTTTTCTTGTGTATATTGTTGCATTGAGTTATGTTAGATCAGTCATATATTAATTAATCCAAGACTTTTAAATTCTGCATCGCTTCTTGCTCCTCTATATTACATATTTGTTACTGTCATGTTTGCCTGTCCAACAGCATAACAGAGCCTGAAGCGAAAGACGTTCACCGTAGCCTGAAGGTTGCTGCTGGAATATTCAAAAACCTCAAGGTGAGCTGCTCTGACAGACGAGTCTTCTCCTTAAGTCATGATAGAGTTTTAGGACCAATTCACTCCTAGTTTTTTACTGACATATAGTATCTGTACGATATGCTGCGCACAACAACTAAATACACTGTTCACTAATATCTGTTTTGTGTGAATAATTAGGCTGACGAATTCATTTTGATTGATCATTTTCTGTTGGTGCAGATGATAATCAATCAGATTACTGTATATCCACCACCAGCTAGAGAATACGCAGAGCACACACAAGTGTGTTTTATGAAACTCCTCTAGTGACTACAGCAGTCATGTGGGATTTTTTCCCAACAGCCTGAAACAACAGCACATCCTGTTCCTTTATGTCCTCTGCAGCACACGAACCTCAGTCGGAATAACAAAGTCTCTCGAGCACAAAGCAGTAGCTTTTATGTAATACGACTATTTTTCTGGCATGTTTCCTACAGGAGGTTCACATCCCTCGCCTCATCACCCCGGCTGAGAAGGGCCGAGACCTGGAGCCCAGAGTGATCGATGCTTACATCATCCAGTGCCAAGCAGAAGCACAGGAAGGTGCAGTAGCTACATATTTGGACTTGAGTACTGCACTAGCCACTATAAAGCTTTATGAACTTGTACTTATTTGTAATCATAGCTAGCATGTGTCATGTTTGTCAGACACATTTCTATGATTTAAATACACTTTTTTTTTAGCTATCTGTTGAAGTTTTTACCTGAAATTCTTTTTTTGACCTTAACCTTTCTTGTGTTGCTTGACTCCAGAGGTGTATTTTTCTTTCCTTACTATGTAACCATTGTGAGCTGCGATAGTAAACTGAGCTTAACACTGTGAAACAATAGAAGTCATGATGTCAGCCTGATGTCTTGTATTGTTAATTTTATTTTTCTTTATCAAAGCCTGAGCGTGTTAATAGAAAATTTAAGTCCAAGACAGAATGTCCTCCTGAGGCCCAATAAAGTTGTTATTATCCATTTTATCATGAGACAATAATAATACAATCAGAATAATCAATCACTTGTGTGATATGTTATTTAGAAACAATTAACCTTTAAGCTGATCAGCTCTGACATTACAAAGGATTACCGATCAGGATTTTTGATTAAAAAAAAAAAAATATATATATATATATATATATATATATATATATAAATAAAATTGGGGTATTCCCAGACCAAGCTCGGAGTCTGGTGACAGCAGATACTCATGGGAATTATGAAAATAACTAATAATCTGTAATCATCTTTTTTACAGTGACAATTGCCAGAGCGATTGAACTGAAGCACAATGCCACACTCATCGCAGCGCTGGCATTTGAAACAGCAAACTTCTATCAAAAAGCTGGTCAGTATTTTTGCAATTATGAATGATACAAATCAGGTCAGTTACCAAAGGCACAGTTGAAGCCATTAAGATTTTATAACTGTCTTGAAAGGTCAGTGTTTCTGTTTTCAGACCACACACTGAACACCCTGGAGCCCGAGTGCAGCAGCAAGTGGAGGAAGTATCTTCAGCTGAAGCAGCACTTTTACATGGCTTATGTAAGTTCATACACATCCTGATGCAGTTCATAAATCTTCCTTGTGGATTTTAACATCAAACTAACAGAGGTATTTTAACTGGCAGTGTTTTTATATATAGGAAGTTCACTGAGCATATATGTGCTTCTGATGTAGCCCTCTCCCATTTACAACAACAAGAAAGGAAAATTATAATCCATCCTTTGTTTCTTCTGCATATACTGTCATATGGTTATACTCATTGATTGTGTTTGCAGGCATACTGCTATCATGGGCAGACACTGCTGGCAAGTGACAAGTGTGGTGAGGCTATAAGATCTCTCCAGGAAGCAGAAAAGTGTACGTATGTTAAAACATACTTTTTTTCCCTTATTGGTGCTATATTGACAAATGACACAGTCGTGTTAGGACACACGGACAAAGCAAAACAGTTCATGACATCAACTAATGTAGTTACAGTGAAGATGTTAATCTGGTTAATTGAACACAAGTTAATTGTTATGTTGTATAAAAGATGTTCTGTAATGAGTAAATGCATAAATATTTTAATAAATAATAATAGCAGTGACAATGGGACATGGTGATGATGTGGGTTTTGTGCAAATAAAAAGTGTATGTATTATACAATCAGCAGAATCTGATAAAAACCATTAAAAAAAGTTTGTTGATTTTTGCCTTAAGATAGGGTTTAAAACTTTTTTACTATGTGTGCACAAGGTTTCGCTTGCATCAGTGCAAACATTATGTTTTGTTTAATATTTTTCCTGGCTTATTGTGGGGAGGGGCGGGACATGTGTCACACAACCACCGTCTTTGGCGTTACTGACTTTTCTACTAAGGATTCCTTAAGTGGTTCGTCTCTCTTATAACGTCTCAGTGGATGATAATAACAACCAGAGCCACATATATAATTCATCTATCAATGAACAATAACAATATTAATACTATTATTGTCATCACCACTGCAATTATAACAGTGGCAACAGTAACAATAATGTTGACATTATGATGATGTTGATAGAGTTAACTAACATCAATAATATCAATAACAGTGTTGATAATCGTAGTTAGAGTGACAATAATAACATAGTAATAATCTACAAATAATAATAATAACATCAGCTCCTTTGTTTTTCCCCTCATATACATGTGAAAATATGTCAGTGTAGGTATTAATGCAGATGCAAATACATTGTGATAATTAGTAGTAGAAAAATAACAAGTTCTAATAGAATCACAACTGTATGAAATGAATGAAAGATGACCTGACTGGTTGGAGCTGCTGTTTTTTAAGTACATACCACAGCCAGTGATTCAGCTTTAAGCTCTGGTTAACTGTGGTTTTGTCCATTTAACTACAACAACAAGCACATAATACTGACATTAATACACTCATTGTGTGTGGTCACGGAAAGCACAAGTCAATCATATGACAGAAGTGTGTTTGTTATATTATGCACAGTTATTATGAATGCATTTATTGTTACGTTCACTTTGTCTTCTGCAAAATAGCTTAAATCAGTATGCATCTAAATAGTCTGTGGACAAGAGCAGCGAGTACAAAGGGTTAGAGTTGACAGGGTGCAGTGATGTTTAAATGCTATGCTCTCTTGGGTTCAGTAACATGTTGCTGAAGCATATTACTTGAACAGAGGTCATGATGCAGATGTTGTTTCCTGTGCGTTGCTGCAGAGTTGTGTTTTTATTTTTTTCTTGCTTCTCTAGATTTTCTTGTGTGTTAACATGAAGATGTTTCTGTTTAGGTTACTCCCGTGCTGAGGCGCTGTGTAAAGAGTATCGTCAGACCAAAGGCCCGGGCACCACAGCCAAACCATCAGAGCAGCTGTTCTTCCTCAAACTGGGCGGCGTCATTAAAAACACACTGGAGAAGTGCCAGAGAGAAAATGGCTTCATGTGAGTGAGTCAGGGCAGACACGCACACATGCACGCAGACTCACATACTGTATCTGTAGCTCTGACAAAATGGCAAACACAGTCATATGTTAGTGGAAGTATTTATGTGTTTACACAGTTTCAGATGTACAAGAAAATCTACAGTAATTTTAATTTAGTAGCATTGATGGCGACATCTTTCATAGATATATTTGGTCATTTTACTCCCTTTCATGATTGATTTTGTTTAGTGTAGTATATCAGCTTCTCTGAAAATCCTGACCCCAGCATTGTTTCCAAAAGTCTCAATGTTATGGGCTTGAAAACTCTGGAGTAGTGTGGATGTCAGGTGTGAACGCAGCAAAAGAGATGCATTTTAAAACTAAAACGTAGTAGTGTGGATGTACCCTAAACAAAACATGCATACTCATCCCCAGTTGTAACACATTTGGTTGCTAAATAAATCTACACTAAAGCCTCTGTGATTTAAGTGGCAGAGATCGACATTATCAAAACTCTAGAAAATCTCCTCTTCAACACAACATTTTTCCCAATTCTTCTCCTTCTAAATTGCAACTCTGGACATATTTCCTCAGATACTTCCACAAGGTCCCAGCTGAGGCACCCCAGCTGGAGTTGAAGGCGAGCTACGGCCTGGCTGAGCCAATCCTGTTCGAGCTGCCGTCTCTCAGCGAGCAGTGCACTGCCGAAGTGTACGCCACCTTTGACCTGACCAAGGGAGCCAAAAATGACAAGGTACTGCAGCTCACCCCAAAGTATATGTCAACATAGGCTGGATGACACTACACACCAACACAAAACTCTCAAACAAAAGTAAACTGATTATGTTTAATAGTTCAATTGTGATTCTGAGATTTGTTGTTTCACGTGTGTGTTGTTGTTGCTTTAACTTCAGGCCAAACCCAAGGAGGAGGAGGTGAAACCAGTGAAGGAGCCGGATTTGAAGCCTCAGAAGGACACAGGCTGTATCGTCTCCTAAACCTTCCTCAGACTTCATTTTCAGCCTCACGCTTCAGTACCATCGATTATAATGATGGCGTCTATATTTCCTCCCATTCCCTCCACCATAGCAAAATGTATATTTTTTTGTGACATTAATCCATGGTGTTTTACATTTATGCTGAAACATGTGTATTGTATTTGGGTATAACAACCATTATCATTGCACTTAAGCCAGAGCCAGTTAAACATCATAGAGTGTGGCAACATCCTCAAAACAGCTATTCTATGACATTAAACACAAACAGCATGTCTATGAAATAAACCTGAAACAGTTCTTTCAGGTCAGTAATTAGGTTCTTATCTTGAAGAAGCCTTATGGTCAATGTAGTTCCATTAATGGTGCCTTTGGCTGCAGGGTAAACCTTTTCACTGTTTTACACAAGTGTCTGGGTTTTGGCACTGGCCTGATGATAGATGATTCAAACAATGGAAATTGGTCTGTTAAACATACTGAATGACCTCAGGATAAAGATCCAAACAAAATACAGGGACAGGTTTTTATACTGAATATCTACCACTACATATACTATGATGAAATGATCTGAAAAGAGTAATTATAGGAAGTGCAGTCACACAATCGACCTGTAAACTAAAATACTTTTAGATGAATAGAATAAATTTCCAGCTGAGATTTGTTCAGAACTACATTATAAAAAAACAAGACTGCATGTGATATTGCTTGGTGCAGGTTTGTTTTTAGCTGTAGCAGTTTACAATCAATATTTAATTTAGCTCACATGACGTATGTACTGTAGTTCTTTTTGTACATGACATAGCTGTTTTCTACTTTGACTTCTCATGGATAAAGCTGAATCATTCTTTAACATGGTGTTTTCCATTTTGGGGATATTATCCCTGATAGGTTTTAATTTATTTCTTTTCGTCTGTAGTGATAGTTTAGTTGACGACTTACAACACTTATGACAGTATACAGCTTTATGAAACTCGAATCATGTTTTTGGTGATTTTATTATGTTTCAGTGGATACATCAGAGTAGCTACTGATATATATATATATATATATATATATATATATAAACAATGCTTACTCCTGTAAACTGTTGCTGAGAGTTCTGTTGTCAGTAGTTGACACAATGTATGTGCTTATGTACATGTATTGATTGTTATATTCTCCCTTAAAGACAAAAATCTGGGAAGTGTGAACACATGGGGGGGGGGGGGGGGGGGGGGCTGCTCCAACTGCTTCACAGAAGTTGCTCACATCGTCAAAACTCACCCACTTAATGTAGTCGCATCAGATGAAGGATAACTATCAATTGCTGGAAACTTGTATAAACTGTAATATACAACTCACGTGTATTCATACTCTTCATATCCCCACACATCATTATTATCTTACCTGAGCTGGACTAGTCGTGAAAGAGCAGACAAGCGTACCTTCTTACTAAACTTCTATATTGCACATTGTATTCAGTTGTGCAGGGAGTTCTGTTGGTTCTTTGTGTTCTTGTGGTCTGGTTTGGTTCTAACTGACATGCTGGTTTATGACACTTTGAGTGTTGAATTGAGTATAGAGGCATAAATCAGAGCAAGTTCTTTTTTCATTTAAGACAACTGTTTATTAAAAGGGTAAGTTGAGTCATCATTCTAGTGTACACTCTTGTTGCTCATTATTTGCCCTCTAATGGTGTCTGTCATGTAAAGTGTATTTCAGATGGTATTAAATCATTCACAAAACTCAACTGTTTCATGTCTTGTGTTTGTATGTGAAAACATGATTGTTCAGTCATATGATTATTAAGATGTAAGCCATGAGGTGTGGACGTCGGTATGATCAGTAATATGGGTGCATGTGCGCATGAATGGTATGTATGAAGTGTGAGCTGTTGTCTGCATGAACACAAATGCAGAATGTGCCGAAGAGCCGAGAGAGGGCCCAAAGACATCACGAAGAGGCAGCCTCTAACAGTGCCGAAACACTTGGCCCAGGTGCTTTGAACTAGGTGATCTAGGTGTAGCTCCGCCCTCCAGACACCTGTGGCACAAATTGGAAAAAATATACTATAATGTTTTTAATGACGTTTTCATGCCTTAATATACTATGACGTCACATGCCATACTATACGATGACGTTTTTTTGACTTTTTTTATTCCTTATTGTACGACATTTGACTAGTATACTATAACGTTTTTTGACCTTTTTATGACATAGTATACTATGACGTTTATATGCCTTGCTCTACTACGATCAGGTTTCATGGTACAGTGGTTAGCACAGTTACCTTGTCATGAGATGAGTCTTAGTTCGATTCCAGGTCTTCCCATCAATGATTATCTTCTAGTTTTGCTTCATCCCACAGTCCATCCTTACTATGATGTGACGTTCTTTTTTTTTAAACGTTTTTATGTCTTAAAATACTATGATGTTTTTATACCTTGCTATATAATGACGTTTATTTTATGTTTTCATGCCTTAATATACCATGTTGTTTTTTCACTTTTTATACCTTTTTATACTATATCGTTTTTACTTACTTTTTAGGCCTTACTATACTATGACATCTTTATACCTTACTATATTATAATGTTTTTTGATGTTTTTATGCTTTCAAATACCATATATTTTTTTCAAGGTTTTTTTGCCATACTATACTATGTCACTTTTTATGCCTTATTATACTGTAATTTTTTCACTTTTGTTCTCCATAATATACTATGTAGTTTTTTCACTTTTTTTGCCATTCTATACTATGTAGTTTTTTTTCACATTTTAGGCCTTACTATACTATTATGTCTTTAAATATTACTATACTATGAAATTTTTGATGTTTTTATGCTTTATTATACCATGTCGTTTTTTCACTTTTTGCCATAGTATACTATGTCGTTTTTTCAGTTTCTATGCCATTTTTTTCTATGTCATTTTTACTTACTTTTTAGGCCTTACTATACTATTATGTCTTTAAATCTTACTATACTATGACATTTTTTGATGTTTTTATGCTTTATTATACCATGTCGTTTTTTCACTTTTTGCCATAGTATACTATGTCGTTTTTTCAGTTTCTATGCCATTTTTTTCTATGTAATTTTTACTTACTTTTTAGGCCTTACTATACTATTATGTCTTTAAATCTTACTATACTATGACATTTTTTGATGTTTTTATGCTTTATTATATCATGTCGTTTTTTCACTTTTTGCCATAGTATACTATGTCGTTTTTCACTTTTTTTGCCATACTATACTATGTAGTTTTTTTTCGAATTTTGGGCCTTATTATACTATTATGTCTTTAAATCTTACTATACTATGACATTTTTTGATGTTTTTATGCTTTATTATACCATGTCGTTTTTTCAGTTTCTATGCCTTTTTTTTCTATGTCATTTTTACTTACTTTTTAGGCCTTACTATACTA